>NW_026261554.1:340000-706764 GCF_024610255.1 Lodderomyces jiufengensis
GATAACATGGACGAAAAATTAAAGTATAAAGTTTAAAATAAGGTTAAAGTTTCAAAAAAATTTTCAAAAAAAAAGGTCAAAAAAAGATTGCAGCACGAGAGTTTCGCGTATGGTCTCCCACTACACTACTCGGTCTCGCTCTTAGCAGCTTAACTACTGTTGATCGGACGGGAAACGGTGCTTTCTGCTAGATATGGCCGCAACCGAAAGAGTGTAAAATAAAGTAGACTATAAAGTGGGAGGAAAAAATTAGTGTGAGTGTACTTGAGATGAGTAGTAGTAATTTGATCACGTGATAATTTTCAAGAACAGGGAGAAGGATCGACCTAATTCAAAAGTGTATGCGAAAAGTCGACCAAAAAATGGGTCGAAAAATTAGGGCGAGAAAAAAAATTACCTAATCCGGTAATTTTTCTGCTACCATTTCACTTTTTTGGGTCGAAAAATCGACCTAATTCGACGTAGAGCCTCGACGTGGAAAAAAAAATGAAAAAAACAACACTTTTTTATGTCCTAAAAAACATAAAATCAAGATAAGTGAGATACGGCATCACTCACACTTGATTTTTTTTTGTCCTTGGTATTGTACGGATTAATTTCAATGAATCTTACTTTTTTTAGTAATATATTTGTAAGATTTGCAAAATCTCCTATTTGGCAAGCAATCAAGAACTTTTTCCATTTTTGGTACCACTTACGAGAAAGTTTTACTTTTATTCAAAATACGGAAAATATTTGAGGGCGGATTTATGCAAGATTCTGGCTATTACTTATGGGGCGGGCGGGACATTTTGGAGATTAATTCTATAGAATATGAATTGAAAATTGGAAAGAGATTATAGGATTGAACTGGACGCTTTTGCGGTTAAATCACACAAATCATACACGAGTTTATTGAATTGAAAGAAACAAATGATGTGACCATGATCACACTTTTTCTAATCACAAAACTATAATTAGTTCAAAACAGATGAGGGGTCTCAGCGCCTTGAACATAGTTGATTATTCTAAAGAACGGGTCTATAGATGGTTATGAATGATATTTAGGTTTAGTAGTAAAACCCGAGTTTCAAAATTTTGAGTAACTAAAAAAGCATTTTATGTAGATCCTACAAAAGGTATATGTATAATCATAATATTTAGCCTTGAAATATTTACGAACATTACTAAATTCGACGATCAATAAGGACTAAATATTTTCTCCGACTAAGTGAATGATGCACAACCTATCAATACTTCTTAATAGTTCGGTATACGTTGTTATGAAAAGATGAAATTTTGGTTATGAGATTCCTTTAAGTGATTACAAGAAACCCGAAACATTCGATAATGCAAAAATACAACTGGTTATTTGAGGCTACCGATAAACTGTAATTTGTGATTGACTTACCATCAATTGAGGGCGTTCACTAAATTTAAAGGGCCGTACTTGACATACTGGCCGCCTGATATTTTGAAATATACAAATGACCTATTAAGTCAAAAATTGTCTATTGGCGAACAAGTTTTTCAAGTTTTCTACAAACAAGAGTTCATCACAACTTTTCTTGAAAGATCAGACCATTATTGAAAGGACTAAAAGCCTTGATAAAGTAAATCTTTCAAACTGACATGTATTGTTACTACTTCAATGTTTCTTTTTTCTATCTTTTCCCTTACGGTAAATGCAGAGAAACCGGAAAAATAACAGAATACACTTTGTCCAAAGCTCATAACGATAACTAACTGCATTAAGTTTGTGTTAACATAAAATGTTAAGATCAATCACCGAGTTTCCCCCATAGTATTCAGGCGTACAAATCTCATTTTATTCAATTGAATTGATCGATCACCTCGTCACCCAAAATATAGTTATCTTTTTGAACTCAAGAACTCTTGAGTTAAATTATGAATAACCAATACTAGATCAATATATGTGTATATTTAAAACATGACATTTCATCCGAAACGCTCCGTATATATTAATGTTTGATTAAGACTAAAACATTTTAGATTTGCAACTTTTGATGTTACATAAAGAGTTAACTTATCAGTTCAGTTTATTTTCGGTTGACATTAATTACTAAAAAGTTAAAAACTTTGTGTTGCTTCTTTTTAAAGATTTGAAAAAATAACATCTCGTAAATTTTATTTCTTTAAAAAGAAATTTAATAATCTTGCCACATAATTAAAATAATATTCTATACATGGATATTTGAAATATAATAAATTATTATAATTATGATAAAAGTTTTAAGTAGAATTTTAAAATGAACTTAACTTTGTTACCAAATTGATTCGAACTTCTCTACATCGTTTACTCACTCTTGACTATGGAGTTGTCAGCAATCGTTTTATAACACAAACGTTTTCAAGACTATCATCAAAAATAACATTTTTTCCTTGCAAATAGGAACAATAGAAAGACCCTTCAAACTCTAAGTTTTTTTAAATTGAAAGATAATAGGCTTTGAAAGATCAGCAATTTGATATCAAGAAGATCATCATAGTATTTACTAATTATCATTTATTCTATATTTTAAGTGATTAACTTATGATCTCATGCCTAATTTTGCTATAAAATTTTAAGTCATGATGCCTAATTATTCCCTGTTCTGTATAGCGCGGAGTAATTATTTTTCCATTTGGCTAAGATAATTAAAAAAACAGATAATTAATTGGGGTGACTTCATCAGGATTGCTTTTTCGCTCACTTTTGTACTTAAAGGGTTTGCTCAAAGTTTATCTGTTATTTAATTGTCATCGTCAACCTATTTTGATAAGGTGGTGATTCATAAGGTTGTAAACGAATTGTAACAGCGAAGGTTTTACAAAACTATATTTTAAAGTTTGAATTAAGATCTACAATGTTTTAAAAATGATTTGCGCCTTCTTTATATGAAATACGAACATGAACTTTGGGTAAAATCGAGTGATATTAAATTCATAGATTGTATTTACAACATGTACGAATAGAATCAGCGTTTTGTGATGGACTATTACTTGGGATTTGTAAAGAGATTCTTCACTGAAAAATTTTTAGTTTATTACTATTCAAATTTAACTAATTTTGTCTACATAAATATATCTTATCGTTTAAGTCGTCATGAACTAATACTTTTTTACTATATATGATTAATCTCACATGATAAGATATTACAATTTACGTCAATTCATGGTTCCACTAACTAAATTGAGACCTCTCAAGTATCACAAATTTCAATTCATATTCTAGCATTTGTGCATTAGCAGAATTTGTGGTTTAAATTTGGCTAGCTAATTAGTGCTTTTTTTTTTTTTTCAATATGTATATGTTCATTAAATTTTCATTATACTTTTTTGAGCCGATTGTAATTTGAGATTACTAGATTACAAGATGACATAAAACTAGATTTGTAACAAACTTTAATGGTAGATAAAGAAATGATTGGTGAAGACATTAAAACATTAGAACCTTCAAAATACTGAATGAACCATTTTAATTTGAATCGTAAATTTAAAACGGAAAATCAAAATATCAACTAAAAGGCGTAAGCAACTTCATTATGCATATGCATGGATCTTTTAAAACTTTGAGCTTAATTGAAGTATTGAAAAAAAAAGAAATAACTATATATTCTATTAATCATTTTAATCAACCAAAGTATCAGTTTGCGATTTGGAATTCCGAGTCCAATGTGAAAGATTCAATTCTGATCTACACAATTTAGCTAATTTTCTTACTCCATTCTTTCAACATCGATTATTTTAAAATCCAAAATGATTGATATCAAGACTACTGAATTTCGAAGCTTACAATTTTCAATGGTAATCTGTTTTACTAGTCGCGATAAATTTTCGACAATACTTCTATGAAAGCAATTGAGAAACTTATTATTAATGAACAATATGATGAGTAATAGATTCTACCGACGGCTTTTTCCTCAAAAACATATCTAACTTATGTAAATTAAATGTATCAAGGCAATTTCAAGACTTCACACAAAAAGCTTTTGTTTTGTGTTGATATGTGAAGTTAATATTACTTTTTTTTTTAAAAACTAAAACTGAAAAAACTTCACACAAACTTTCACAACTTTAATTGAAGCCGTTTGAGGGTTGACATTTAATTTTAATTGAAGTTTATAAATTAGATGTTAAGTCTTTAAATTATTGAGGGGATGTTTCAATGAACTTTTTCAAGTCACAGTATTAAACCAAAAAAATTTGCTTAATTAAAAAAGTTTAGCTTCTTATATAATAAAATAAGTTTGATATAAAATTAATTTTAGTTTTCTTCGTAAATATTTTTAAACTTTAAACTTTTTTAAATCTTTTTTTTCTTTAAAGGGTTTTATTTTTTTTTTAATTTTTTTTTAATTTTTTTTTTTTTTAAATTATAATTTTATTCCATTTAAAAATTTCTTTGACACAAAAGAAAAAATAAAATAGAAAAAAAATTAATAATTGTACATGTTAAATGTTATAAATCAAATTTAGATAGTTAAGGTTAAAAAGTTGATAGATATTGTGAAAGTTTAATTCAATTGGAATTGTATTAATTCCAAAATTTAACCGATTCACATAATTAAAAATGAAATAATAAAAAATAAAATAAAAAAAATGATACGAAAAAGAAATTGTGTTCTCAATGAGACAATACAGGAGTTGTGTTTTTACATCATACATAACTGGAAAAATGCATTTGAGTAATAATTCAGAGAAAATGTAGCAGTATAAGATATTTAAATTATCCAAATCCATCAAAATTCATCATGTAGGGAAATTAAATCAATAATCTTTTACAAAACCTAATCATCACCAAACTCCCATCATCATCATAATTTTATCACATATAAAATGCTTCTACAGTTGTTATTGATTTTATTTGCATTTATACTGCGGTCAATTCATGCTGCAGAAGTATCTGGAATATTCACGAGTTTCAATTCACTTACTTGGGCGGGAGACTCGGCGCTAACTCAAGCTCCAAATAATCCTACTTGGACAGCCGTATTAGGTTGGAATATGGATGGAACTAAAGTTAATCCTGGAGATACTTTTACATTAACTATGCCATGTGTATTCAAATTCATTACTAGTCAAACTTCAGTTGATTTAGTTGCACAAGGAGCAACTTATGCTACGTGTAATTTGAATCCTGGTGAATTAATTGTTTCTTATTCAACACTTACTTGTACAGCTAGTTCAGCTATTACACCTGCAAAAGTTGCAACTGGAACAGTGTCAATTCCTTTGGAATTTAATGTTGGTGGATCAGGTAATTATGTTGATCTTCAAGACGCTTCTTGTTTTTCAGGAGTTGGTACAAATACAGTTTCTTTCTACGATGGTTCAAATCAACTTTCAACTTCAGTTGTATTTGCAGGTCCTGGAAGCGATGCAGTACTCGGATACAATTTTGTGAGATCCATTCCATCATTAAACAAAGAACAACTTTATATAGCTGCTCCGAAATGTTCAAATGGTTATAGTAGTGGTACAATTGGTTTCGTTGCAGCTCCTGGTCAGACGATTGACTGTTCAAATTGGCACGTTGGTTTCGCACCTGGGGGTCTCAATGCATGGAATTATCCAAAAAGTTTCATCACTGATTATATTGTCACACAATCATGTTCATCAAGTCAGTTACTTGTTACTTATAAAAATGTTCCAGCTGGTTATCAAGCTTTTGCTGACACGTTCTATAACACTCCAAATGGCGTTAATGTTAAATTTACTATGAAAAATACTGCACAATGTGTAGATTTAAGCTATGCTTTAAGTGCTGGTGGGTATATAGAATACCAGCCATACGTACAAGAATCAGCTTTTGCTAACGGGAAAGTGGTAGTATTGACTACTAGTACAATAACTGGTCTGAAAGCAAGTGTTACTACACTTCCATTTAATCCAAGTAAGGATAAAACACAAACAATTGAAGTTTTTCAACCTGTACCAACAGTGACAGTTACAAATTCTCATCTTGGTTTATCTACATCATATAGTACAATAACCAATACACCTGGTGCAACAGCTACAGTATATATTGATAATCCTTATCATTTAACAACTACACTAACTTCAGTTTGGACGGGTCTGAGTCAGTCGGCGTCAACAATTATAAATCCATCGGACACACTAGACACAGTTATTATCAATTATCCCATTAATCCTACTACCACAATCAAATCTTTTTGGTCAAATTCATATATTTCCACAATTACTTCAACTAATGGACCAGGTGGAACCGATACTATAGTAATTGAATATCCATCTAATCCAACAACTACAAAATCAATATTTTGGTCAAGTTCAATAACTTCTACATCAACCACTAAATTAGGACCTGGTAAAACAGATACAATAGTAATAGACTATCCCCCTAATCCAACTCGGACTACAACCACCTATTGGACAGGATCAAGTGTAATAACAAGCACAACTAAAAATGGACCTGGTGGAACAGATTACGTTGTGGCCCAATATCCTTCAAATGTAGCTACTACAACCTCAGCATTTTGGTCTGGAAACATATTATCCACTACAGCTTCTTTAAATACTCCAGGTGGTACAAATTTGGTCATAGTTGAATACCCACCTAACCCAACTACAACAATGAGTTCATTTTACGGAGGTAATTCAATTGTCACTTCAACAACAACAAATGGTGTTGGCTCCACGGATTCAGTCGTTGTCTATTATCCAACTAACCCAACCACTACAGTTTCAATATTTTATAATGGACCTTCTCTAAGTACAACAACAGTCAAAAACGGTGTAGGAAGTACAGATTCAGTTATTGTTGAATACCCAATCAATCCTACTACAACTATTTCAACTTTCTATAATGGACCTTCATTAACTACAACAACAGTCAAAAATGGTGTAGGTAGTACCGATTCAGTTATTGTTGAATACCCAATCAACCCTACTACAACTATTTCAACTTTCTATAGTGGCCCTTCATTAACTACAACAACAGTCAAAAATGGTGTAGGTGGTACAGATTCAGTCATTGTTGAGTATCCAATCAATCCTACTACAACTATTTCAACTTTCTACAGTGGAGCATCTTTATCTACAACAACAGTCAAAAATGGTGTAGGAAGTACCGATTCAGTTATTGTTGAATACCCAATCAACCCTACTACAACTGTTTCAACTTTTTACAATGGTCCTTCATTAACTACAACAACAGTCAAAAATGGTGTAGGTAGTACCGATTCAGTTATTGTTGAATACCCAATCAACCCTACTACAACTATTTCAACTTTCTATAGTGGCCCTTCATTAACTACAACAACAGTCAAAAATGGTGTAGGTGGTACAGATTCAGTTATTGTTGAGTATCCAATCAATCCTACTACAACTATTTCAACTTTCTACAGTGGAGCATCTTTATCTACAACAACAATCAAAAACGGTGTAGGAAGTACAGATTCAGTTATCGTTGAATACCCAATCAATCCTACTACAACTGTTTCAACTTTTTACAATGGTCCTTCATTAACTACAACTACAATCAAAAACGGTGTAGGAAGTACAGATTCAGTTATCGTTGAATACCCAGTCAATCCTACAACAACTGTTTCAACATTTTACAGTGGTCCTTCATTAACTACAACAACAGTCAAAAATGGAGTCGGTAGTACAGATTCAGTTATCGTTGAGTACCCAATCAATCCTACAACAACTGTTTCAACTTTTTACAATGGTCCTTCATTAACTACAACTACAGTCAAAAATGGTGTAGGTAGTACAGATTCAGTTATTGTTGAATACCCAATCAATCCTACAACAACTGTTTCAACTTTCTACAATGGTCCTTCATTAACTACAACTACAATCAAAAACGGTGTAGGAAGTACAGATTCAGTTATCGTTGAGTACCCAATCAATCCTACAACAACTGTTTCAACATTTTACAATGGTCCTTCATTAACTACAACAACAGTCAAAAATGGTGTAGGAAGTACAGATTCAGTTATTGTTGAGTATCCAGTCAATCCTACAACTACTATATCAACTTTTTACAATGGTCCTTCATTAACTACAACTACAATCAAAAACGGTGTAGGAAGTACAGATTCAGTTATCGTTGAATACCCAGTCAATCCTACAACAACTGTTTCAACATTTTACAGTGGTCCTTCATTAACTACAACAACAGTCAAAAATGGTGTAGGTAGTACAGATTCAGTTATTGTTGAGTACCCAATTAATCCTACTACAACTATTTCAACCTTTTACAGTGGTCCTTCATTAACTACAACAACAGTCAAAAATGGTGTAGGTAGTACAGATTCAGTTATTGTTGAATACCCAATTAATCCTACTACAACTATTTCAACCTTTTACAGTGGAGCTTCATTAACTACAACAACAGTCAAAAATGGTGTAGGTAGTACAGATTCAGTTATTGTTGAATACCCAATCAATCCTACAACTACTATTTCAACTTTCTATAATGGTCCTTCATTAACTACAACAACAATCAAAAACGGATTTGGAGGTACCGTCTCAGTGATTGTGGAATATCCATACAACCCTACTTCAACTGTCACCGAATTCTACAATGGATCATCAATAATTACTACCACTGTCAAGAATGGAGTGGGCAGTACTGATTCTGTTATTGTGGAATACCCATCCAATCCTACAATCACCACAACAGTATTCTGGACTGGATCTATGGAAAGTGTTACGCGTGAGTTCAATAAACCAGGTGGTACCGATGTTATTGAAGTTTTGATGCCTGCAAATCCTACCGAAACTACAACACAATTTTGGACTGGTGACTATCAATATACCTCCACGCAACTGAATATACCAGGTGAAACGGATAATGTTATTGTATTTGACACTGCTAATCCAACTGAAACTACAACGAAATTTTGGACTGGCTCATTTGCTAGTACTACTACATATACCAAAGCTCCAGGTCAAACTGACACTGTTGAAATTTTCGACACAGCGAATCCTACTGTTTATACAACAATATTCTGGAATGGTGCATCCGATTCAACTACAACTATGACCAATGCACCTGGCGGAACCGATACAATAAAAGTATTGGCAGTTCATAACCCAACAGTTACTATGACTCAATTTTGGATTGGGTCAATTACATCAACTTCAGAACAAACCAATACTCCTGGAGCTACTGATTACGTATTCGTTTTAGAGCCGTTTAATCCTACAATCACAACAACTGAATTTTGGTCAGGGGACTTTGTCACCACATCTACTGAAACAAATGGACCAGGGAGTACTGATATAGTTCATGTTTTGGATCCTCATAATCCAACAGTCACTACAACAGAGTTCTGGACTGGTTTAGAAGCTACTCAATCAACAATCACTCAAACACCAGGTGGAACTGATAGTGTTATAGTTTTCAAACCTCACAATCCAACATTTACTACTACAGAATTTTGGAATGAGACTTATATTTCCACTTCAACAGAAACCAATGGGCCAGATAGTTCAGATATAGTTCATGTTTTGGATCCTCATAATCCAACAGTCACTACAACAGAGTTCTGGACTGGTTTAGAAGCTACTCAATCAACATTTACTCAAGCACCAGGTGGAACTGATAGTGTTATAGTTTTAAAACCTCACAATCCTACAGTCACATTAACTGAATTTTGGTCAGGGGACTTTGTCACCACATCTACTGAAACAAATGGACCAGGAAGTACCGATATCGTTCATGTTTTAGACCCTCACAATCCAACAGTCACTACAACCGAGTTCTGGACTGGCTTAGAAGCTACTGAATCTACAATCACTCAAGCACCAGGGGGAACTGATAGTGTTATAGTTTTAAAACCTCACAATCCTACATTTACTACAACAGAATTTTGGAATGAGACTTATATTTCCACTTCAACAGAAACCAATGGGCCAGATAGTTCAGATATAGTTCATGTTTTGGATCCTCATAATCCAACAGTCACTACAACAGAGTTCTGGACTGGTTTAGAAGCTACTCAATCAACATTTACTCAAGCACCAGGTGCAACTGATAGTGTTATAGTTTTAAAACCTCACAATCCTACATTTACTACAACAGAATTTTGGAATGAGACTTATATTTCCACTTCAACAGAAACCAATGGGCCAGATAGTTCAGATATAGTTCATGTTTTGGATCCTTATAATCCAACAGTCACTACAACAGAGTTCTGGACTGGTTTAGAAGCTACTCAATCAACATTTACTCAAGCACCAGGTGGAACTGATAGTGTTATAGTTTTAAAACCTCACAATCCTACAGTCACATTAACTGAATTTTGGTCAGGGGACTTTATCACCACATCTACTGAAACAAATGGACCAGGAAGTACCGATATCGTTCATGTTTTAGATCCTCACAATCCAACAGTCACTACAACCGGGTTCTGGACTGGTTTAGAAGCTACTCAATCAACGATAACAGAAGGACCTGGGGGTACTGATATGGTATTGCTTTTGTACCCATCTAACCCAACGATTACTTCAACTGAGTTCTGGAATCAAAATTACACAACTACTTCCACTATAACCAATAACGTACAGGGAACTGACTATGTTGTTATCAAGGATCCAAGTAACCCATCTATAACTGTTACTCAAACATGGACAAATGATTTTACCTCGACAATCATAAGCACTAATGGACCTGGCCAGACAGATACTATTTATATCGAAGTCCCATCTGTATCTAGTGATTTGGCATCCAGCTTTTCAGATTATAGCTCAATTTCATCATCAGCCAGCTCAGAGTACAGTTCAACTAATGAAGCTCCATCAAGTTCAGACAACACTTCAAGTCAACAATCATCATCAATCAGCTCAGACTACATTTCAACTAGTGAAGCTCCATCAAGTTCAGATTACACCTCAAGTCAACAATCATCATCAATCAGCTCAGACTACATTTCAACTAATGAAGCTTCATCAAGCTCAGATTACACTTCAAGTCAACAATCATCATCAATCGGCTCAGATTACAGTTCAACTAATGAAGCTTCATCAAGTTCAGATTACACTTCAAGTTATCAAACATCATCAATCAGCTCAGACTACACAACTTACCAAACATCGCCGAGCTCCACAGATAATACCTCAAGTTTAATATCATCATCAAGCTCCATTGATTTTAGCTCAGAGATCAAACCATCATCTTCAATTTACAGTTCCAGTAGTGAATTTTCATCAAGTTTCTCAGAATCTAGTTCAAGCTATTCTTCCGAAACTTTTAGTTATAATTCGGCTGTTGATGCTGATTCCACATCATTCGACTTTACATCATCAAGTGTGCCAACCCAAGTCTTAAGCTCCATTAGCGATTTATCATCTTATAGCTCGAGCGCTGATTTAGACTCTACTACAAGCAGCACTGGTTTTGTTTATTATAACTCCACTACTCCAAGTCTCAGTCCAAGCTTTAGTTTAAGTTTAAGTTCTTCACCAAGTTTCAGTTCAGCAGTTGATGCTAGTTCCACTGAGTATTTCAATCCATCAAGTTTGATTTCCTCACCAAGCTACAATTCAGCAGTTGATGCAGACTCTACCATTTTTACTAATCCATCAAGTTTCAGTTCATCATCAAGTTACGATTCAGCAGTTGATGCTAGTTCTACTGAATATTTGAATCCATCAAGTTTGATTTCCTCACCAAGCTACAATTCAGCAGTTGATGCAGATTCTACCATTTTTACTAATCCATCAAGTTTGAGTTCTTCATCAAGTTACAATTCAGCAGTTNCACCAAGTTTCAGTTCAGCAGTTGATGCAAGTTCGACTGATAATATCAATTCATCAAGTTTGAGTTCCTCACCAAGCTACAATTCAGCAGTTGATGCAGATTCTACCATTTTTACTAATCCATCAAGTTTGAGTTCTTCACCAAGTTTCAGTTCAGCAGTTGATGCAAGTTCGACTGATAATATCAATTCATCAAGTTTGAGTTCCTCACCAAGCTACAATTCAGCAGTTGATGCAGATTCTACCATTGTTATTAATTCAGCAAGTTTGAGTTCATCATCAAGTTACAATTCAGCAGTTGATGCAAGTTCTACTGATTATCCATCAAGTTTGAGTTCCTCACCAAGTTACAATTCAGCAGTTGATGCAGATTCTACCATTGTTACTAATCCATCAGCATCAAAAATTAATACTGAAAGTCTTGCCTCATCTTTTTCCACAATTCAATTATCATTACTTTCCTCAACTACCCTGACTCAACCACGTTCTTCAATTTATGGACCATATGGAAATTCGAGTACTCAAGCTCCAACTTTAGTTTCTAGTTCCACCTACTTAGAGACTTCGGACTATCCATCAACTGAAGTTGAAACCCCAGCCACCATCATCGATTCTTCAACATATTTGGAAGGAGCAACTACCACACCAATTGTTAATACTGAATCAATCCCACCATCAATTTTTACAAAGGAAACACAATCTCCGAATGAAAACAGTTCTGATATTCCTACCTTAGAATCTCAATCGGAAACAAAAGACGGTGATACTTCACCAAATACCATTGCAAATGTTCCTGCTACTACTACAGCAGCTCAAAGTGCGTCAACTAATGGTGAGGAAGGGGATAATACTTCCACTCAAACTGGATCACAAGTCACACCAGAAAACTCACCAGTATTACCTTTGAACACTGAAATTCCAAACACTTCAAATCCACTTCCACCAACTACATCTGCCAATTCGGAATTAGCTCAAGAAACCAATTCAAGTACGCCATCATCTCAAGAACCTTCAACTAATGAACAAAATTCTAGCATAGAACCTACAACAGCTTCAAGTTTGAATCCTGATGCTGCTAGCTCAGACAATGCTCAAGGAAATGCTTCTAATTCAGATCTGTCTATTAATGGTAACAGTTCTTCCCCACTGAACGTTTCTAATGAGTCCGGTGGCTCAAACAGTGTTAATGGCTCAAACAATGCTAATGGCTCAGACAATTCTTCTTCATCAGGTGATCTGAATAGTTCGATAGACTCGAATGGTACAAATAATTCAAACGGTTCAAATAGTGGTACAAATAATTTAAACGGTTCAAATAGTGGTGTCAATAACTCAAATGGATCTAATAACTCAAATGGTTCTAATAATTCAAATGGATCTAATAATTCAAATGGATCTGATAACTCAAATGCATCTAATAATTCAAATGGTTCTAATAATTCAAATGGATCTAATGATTCAAATGGATCAAATAATTCAAATGGATCTAATAATTCAAATGGATCTAGTAATTCAAATGGATCTAATAATTCAAATGGTTTGGATAATCCAACTGATTCAACTCCAATTAATACAAACGGTCCTGAAGACTTACAATCTACTCAAACTGAAGTTGTTAAACCATCATCATCTTCTACAGGTTACACATTTAATACATCATCAGCTTCACAAACATATTCAATACCTGCTCAACAATCAACAGGTACTAGTTCATTATCATTACCTTCATCATCATCATCGATAACTCCTATCAATACTTATGAAGGTAAAAGTTCAAAATCAATAATTTCAAAATGGTTATTAAGTTTAACTATTTTGATAATTTTATTTAGTTAAGCTTAAAAATTAAAATTTAAGTGATAATTAAAATCAATTCAATTATTTTTTTCATTTCATCATTTCGTTGCTTATTCTTTCGTTTATTTCATTATCAATTTTTACATTTTACTTTACATGTATATTAGTTTATTTTGTATAATAATTTATTTATAATATAGATATTTTAGATAAAAAAAAAAAAGTGTAGTAGAGAATCTTTTATGCTATCTTAAGCTGACAAGTTTTCAAGTTTGTCAAGTATAATCTAGTATAGTTGTAACTATAATGAGTCGAATTGAAGCAGGTGTTCAAGCTTGATGATAATTGTGACAAGAGGTTGCAAAAAAAACTTAACTCGTAATTCTTAACAAAAATAAACGGAATTAAAATTACGGAATTTTCTTTGAATAAAGTATGAATTAAATCGATAAGATTGACTTTTACATTTTTCACAGAAAATAGCTTTTTCTATACCCTCAGTATTAATACTTTGATAGATTCTTATCAACAATGGACTTAAGATCACCTTCACTTTTAGAAAGGTATCAATTATGTAGAGTTGATAATAAATACTACCCAAATTTCAATATTACCGTCAAGTATCCAATATTTCAAAATTATGACTCCAATCAATTATCAATCTTACTTTCAAATGCTATTCATCGAGTCATTGAGAAAAACCCAATATTAGGTTGTAATTATTTTAAAACCAATGACAACGACGAAGATTATAAAAATTATATGATACGAGCTATAGATATTAAATATGATGATTTGATAGTGAATGAGTCAAGTGATATAGATGAGGAATATTTTACAAATTTGAATGATATTTTTTTGGAAATAAATGTTAATAAACCATTATGGAGACTTATCATTAACAAAAATTATCTTACTATTGTTTGTAGTCATATTTATTTTGATGGGAACAGTGGATGTTTCTTTCATAAAGATTTAATGGAAGAAATCAATATATTAAATCAAAAAAATCTTAAAGATTTACCCAATTTAGAGCTCATTTCAAGAGCAGAAGATATAAAGTCAGTTCCTCCTTCAATAACAGACACAAGCTCAGTTTTTTCATTACCAATCATACAAACAATTAAAAATCTCACAAGTATCTATATTCCATGGTTCAATGAAACTACAAAATATCCAATTTTCAAAACTACCCCAATATCAGTCGATCAAATATTAAATAACAGATTCAAAATACTTAGAATCAATTCTCAAAAATTATCAAAGTTGCTAACTTACGTAAGATCCAATAAATTAACTTTAACACCATTCTTAGCTGCTATATCTTTAAAAATTTTACTGAAATATTATCCTGAAAAAGCATTAGACGTGACTATTCCATTGAACGGTAGAAAATACGATCAATCAATAGACAAGTATCAAGGTTGTGTTGCAGAATCAGTTATAAAGTTAGATCCACCATTTGATAATATAGAAACCAGTGGAAAAATATCAACAAAACTAACTAAAGATTTGGAATCAAGAAATCCATTTTATCAGGTAGCTTTATTAAAATTAGTCAACATCAAGGATTTCTTTAGACAAAGAATAGGCTCATATGGTAGACATACAGTTGAATTAAGTAACGTTGGGAAATTACCATTTGAAGATTGTTATTTCAATCAAGGGTGTGGGTTTGGTTGTCATTTACAATTAAATGTTGTTAGTGATTTGAATGGAATGAATGTTTTGTTTGGTTGTATTGAAGAGATTGAAGATGTTTTTTATAAAGTTGTTGATGATTTTGAAAAAGAAATTGAGCTGATTGTGTCTGAGGTTAAATAATAGAGTAATTATATGTATAGAGTACTAGAAGTATAGATTAATGAATCAATAGTGATTGATAAAATGATGATAAAATTTGTATTGTAAAAGGTATAAAATTCTATGTGTATGCTAACAGTCTTAAAAATTTGGTCTAAAACCCACCAGTTAAATTTCTAATCTTATCAACTTCTTCTTGTAACGCCTTAAGATCATCCAAGATATTAGTAGTAGAGTCATTATTCCCCGAATAAACGTCGTTGGGAATCTTAGGAGGTAATGCAGGAGGTTGAGGCAGAAATTGTTGTTGATTATTATATGCATTGTATCGCAATGGTGATGGTGAATTTTGTTGTTGTTGTGGTAATGGAGATATTGATCTTTGATTAGTGTTTGAAATGTTTCTTCTTCGTGGTGGTGGAGGTGGTGGGGCATTTTTATTTGGTGTTGGTGATGAATATGATCTATGACGAGGTACTGGTGGTTTACCATTTTGTAAAGTATTTTCCATTGTTTGACCAGTCATTTGGGATGAGAATGCCAGTAGTGAGATTTTAGGACTTGTTTGTTGTTCTTGTTGTTGTTGTTGTTGTTGTTGTGATGATGATTGTTGTAGATTATACTGTTGATTTTGATTTTGTTGTTGATGTGGTGGTGATTGCTGGTGATTTTGTTGTTGTTGTTGGTTTGGTGCGAATAATCTTGCCATATCTGCTGGTCCAGTTACATTTGGTCTTAATGGAGTTAAGTTATCATTTTGGTACGAAGGTTGTTCTGAATTTAAAGATGATATAAATTTTGACATTTGTGCAGGACCAGTCATATTTGGTTTTAATAATTGATTATCATTATTATTATTATTATCATTATCATTTTCTAAAGATTGTGGTTGTCTTGGAGTACCATCTACTGAAATAGTATCAACAGTATTTAAATTATGAAAATGATTAATTTGAGATTCCATATCTTTTAATTCTTCTTTTTCTTCTTCTTGTTCTTTTTGTGGTTGTTTATTTGCCATTTGTATTAATAATTGATCCATTGGTAATGAATAATCTAATTGATTTTCTAATGTTGGTAATGGTGAATGTATAGGTGATATATAATTTTGTGAAGAATCATGAATATTTATTTGATCTGAAAATTTAACTTTTTTTGATTTTCTAATTTTTGATGTTGTTACGTTGGAGTTTGAATCTGGTCTTTCTCCAGTTAATAAAAATTGAGTAAAACTATCTATATCTAATGGTGCCATTGGTTTATTATCGTCTAATGTGTTTGGGGTTTGTTCTTCTGTTGTGTCTTCTTCTTCATCATTTAATCTCTTTTTTGATAATATTGAAGGTGGTGTAGGTACTGGTGCAACCACTTTAATTAATTTTCTCAGTGGAGTTTCACCTTTTAATGTATGACTTATAACTCTTAATAAAGCAAAAAATTCTCCAATATTAACACTATAACTTATTTTATTAAAAATTTGATTTATTTGATTTCTACAATCATCTGTAATTTTAAAATTTATTAAAAAATTAAAAACGTCATTAATTGAAATAGTTCGATTATTTGTTCTTGCTAAAATATCACTATACCATCTCATATAAGTTTTTGATTCTTGTAATGTGAGTTCTTGAGCAGTTAAACTTAATGGAATACTTGAATCATCTTGGGGTGAATCATCATAAGGTATTGAATCAACAGACATTGAAGGTCGACGATAAGGAGGTGATAGATTTTCATAACTATTATTATCACTATGAACTAATTTATTTTGATCCGTATATAAATGTTTGATACTATTAAAATTTAGTCGTGAATTGTTATTTTGGTTATTATGGGTATAATTTGAATTATTATTATTATTATTCAGATTGGCAATGTTGATTTGTGGAATTGATGGAGAATTATTATCATTTAGTGGATAGCCATTGTTTATATTATACCCATTCATCGTATTGTTTGTGGTCGTGTAATGCAAATTGGAATGAAAGGTTTGGGGTAGGTATTGAAATGGTGAATGATTTTGTTGATGAAAAATTTAATAGCCAATTTAATTAATTTTTTTGATTTTATCAAATCGGTATAAATTTGGACTAATTTCCTTTTTTATTTTTAATTTGGTAGTAGTGCCCAAATAAAGCGCAGCAAATGCGATAATCACGCGCGTTTTAATATTCTTTTTACTCTTATCATAATATTTTGCAATCAATATACTTAAGAGATTAACAAAGTCAATTATAAAATATTTAATCACTCATTAAAAATTATAAATTAAAGTATAAAACTATAAAAAAATTCAATCACTAATCATAATCATTATCAAAAATTCAAAAATTAAAAAATTTGAAAAAAAAAAATTGTTGCTTGCAACAACCAAAATAAAGAAGAAATGAAAATATTGAAAAAAAATTTACCCAAACTATTTTAAAGCTTCTTGTAAACCAACAGTTTGAGTAATAACTCTTTGTTGAGAAGATTGAGGTCTTTGTACAGGTGGTAAATCATTACCAGCCCAAGCAGAATCTTCTTCTAAATCTTGAGGTTTATGTTTACCCTTATCATAAATATTAGTTGTAGCAATTTTTTCAATTTCTTGAGATGATGGCATGAATATAACTCTTGTACCAGGAGATTTAGCCATATTTTGTAAAGCATCTAAATATCTAATATTCATTGCAGCAGGTGAAGCTAAAATATCAGCAGCTTTTCTCATTAATTTTGCACTTTCAACTTCAGCTTTTGCATTAATAATTTTACCTTCACCAATTCTTTTAGCTTCTGCAGCCATTGATAATGAAGCTTGAACTTTATCAGGTAATTGTAAATCTTTAATTAATATACTTTCAATGTTTACACCCCAATCAAAAGCAGTTTTGGAAATAATATGTTCAATTGATTCAGCAACTTCATCTCTTTTTTCAACAACATCTTGTAATATTCTACCACCAATAACATCTCTTAAAGTAGTTTGAGTTCTTTCAATAATAGCTTCATGAATATTTTGAATAGCAAATATAGCTTTCATTGGATCAATAATATTATAATAAACAACTGAAGTAATAATAACAGAAACATTATCTCTTGTTAAACATCTTTGAGCTGGAATTTCTCTAATATTAATTTTAATACTAACTCTTGTTAATTTTTCACTCCAAGTATTAACATAACTTAAACCAGGTTCAACAGTTCTTGATAATCTACCAAAAGTTTGAACTAAACCAACTTCACCTTGATCAACTTCTTTATAAGGATTTTCACATAAAAAGCAAAACATACCACATTGACCAAAAATTGAACCTAAACCTGAAATAAATGATTGATAACCACCAGCTTTTGGAGTTTCATAAGTCTTGGCAAAATTTTTTAATACCATGTCTGGTTTAACACTTGGTTCTTGATTAATAATATTTGATTTATTAAAAGTACTATCATCATATTGACCATTACCATTTGGGGGTGGAATTTGAATATTATTTTCTCTCTTGTATGTTTCAGGATCAAAAGAATCAGAAGAGTGAATATCCATTTTTAGTTAATAATTGTATTAGTTGTAATAGTTTGTAAATAAGTATGAATATAATTGATTAATTTATAATTGTTTGATAAATTATAGATTAATTATAGATAATAAATAAGAATTATTAAACTTTCTAAAATTTCAAGGGGAAATTAAACTTATATTTATAGAATAAAAATTTTCTTGAAAAAATTAGTTTATTGATTTGTTTATTAATTTTAGTATTATAATATTATTAGATATTATAATAATAATAATAATAATTTTCTTAATAGTATAATAAATTAATGTATTGTAATGTATATATAATGTATGTGATGTATAATAATAATTTTCTTAGGTGTATGTAGATCAGTTGAGATTCATTTCCCTAAGATAATAACAATTTAAATTATCATTTTTCGTACTTATTACTAACAGTCTCAAGTCAGCCTTTCATTCAATCACAGACAGAAAGAGGGCTTGTGTCTTTAATAATCAAAATTAAAAGAATGACACTAAAATTAGAAACTTGACACAAAGTTAATTAAGTATAAAAGATAAGAAGTTATAACATGTAACAACGACACTAGGCCTAACTCATTGAATCAATTGATAGGGTACCCATAAGTTCACTGATAACGGTAATTGAAGGTAATTTGATTGGCATAGCCTTGAAAAAAGATTAACTTGAAAAGGATCTATCTCCTCGAAAATATCATATGTCATAGAATAATTATGATAATCTGAATTTTAACATTTTATACATCATACATCATACATTATTTAAAATTAAAAAGTTCATTACCTATTATGTATTAAATTTTCTTAGTATTATAAGTAATGAAACGTTTATTACTTATTAGTACAGTATTGAATGTTTTCGAGATAATCAACAATTTGGTGAAGAAAAACTCATGACCAAATACTATTAAAATTATACAAAGTCAGACTTTGTACTCTTAATTATCCATATGGTTATGTCAATTAAATTATACGAATATTTCTTAACGTTTAAGTTAGAATTACTTGATATCTAGAGAATTGAGAATTTTTATAATCAATATTTGAGTTAAGCCCTTTTAACCCCCTTGGACAAGCGATTAATGTCTTTCATCAGGATTTATAAATTTCATAGCTAAACTTATAGTTTCTTTAAAAAAATGATTTTTTTACGAAACTTGGGGTTACAGCTTTTTTTTTTTAATTTTGTGTAATTGAACCCTAAATTAAATCGGTTTTATAAAAAGTCTTAAGCCGTGTCGGTTTCAAAATTCTATTTTTTAAATACGTGATGTATTAAGGTACTCGAACTATATAATTTTCCTTATCATTAAAATCAACTTTAGTAGAGATTTAGAAAGTATCAACGTGTAAGCAATATACATATTGAATTTAATGATCTTTTCGAAATATTGTTATTCCTTCAATAACCGTTTCAATTCTTTTAAATAAAGTTCAAATCAATTATGTCCGTTCCATTGGATTAAATTTGAAATCAATCAAAATTATTTTAAATGTAAATAGCCGTTTGAATTTTAGTAGTTATACTTGTTTTAAATTATATGCATATAGTCATCCAAATTTTTATTTAAATCAATTTCATCCAAAAAATATTCGGATCAAGTCTAACTCGCTTTCAATTGAAATTTTAGAAAGTACTTATATTAAAGAAAGTTTTCAGAATTGATAACTCATTCTTTTGAACCACGTTCAAATAATCATTCACTTTTATTATTAAAACTATTTAACTATATTTGCAATTTTATTGCTAAAATCAAGCTTAAATACTCAATTTATTAATCTCTTCAACCAACAGGTTTTTCTCATCATCATTATTTTCCAATCCACCAATTAAATCAATCAATAAATCTTTTGGATCTTCTAATCCAATAGAAACTCTTAAGAATTTCTTACTTATATGATTATCACTCATTGCTCTCCATTCAATTAAACTTTCAGCTCCACCCAAACTAGTAGCATGATGAAATAATTTTAATTTTGAAGGAAATGATTTTGCTGTGTGTTCATTAATCATTTCTATTCCAAAAACAGGTGTATGACCATTTGGCATTTGTTTTTGAATGAATTCATCAGTTTGTAATGATCCATGATATATTTTATCTAAATTTGGGAATTTTGACTTGTTTTCATTTAAAAATTTTACAATAATTTCAGCAGTTTTAGATTGTCTTGCAACTCTTAATTCGAAAGTTCTTAAACTTCTAACTAATAAGGCACTTTCTAAATTGCCAATATTTGTACCTAATACTAATCTATCAAGTAATAATTTTTTTTTGATTTCGTTATTTTTAACTAAAAGTAATCCAGCTAATAAATCAGAATGACCTCCAAAAAATTTAGTAGCTGAATGCAAAACTATATCAGCTCCAAATTCAAAGGGGTTCAATAAAGGAGGGGGAGCAAAAGTTGCATCAACTGATAATATTGCTCCCTTTGAATGAGCTTTTTCTGCATATTTGGAAATATCAGCATATGTACCATATGGATTAATAGGAGTTTCTAAATGAACTAAATCACCACTACCTAAATCAGTAAATTCATCATCAATACTTATTTTTTTTAAGCCAAAATTACGTTTCCAAATATCTGCAATTCCATGACATCCATGATATGCTTGACCAATAGCCAATACTTTAGGATTAACATAATTAATTAAACCATTAAAAGCAGATAATCCTGAATTATAAACTATACAAGGATACCCCGTTATTGATTCAACAATAGCTTCAATTTGTGCTGCGTTTGGATGGTTTTCTCTTGAATATACAAATGTATTTGGATCAGTTAATGAACCAGGTATTAATTCATCTGGATTATTGGAATAACTATATGTAGTTGAAATATGAATTGGTGTTATAACATCGGGTGTAATTTTTAAATGATCACCACCATGAATTGACTTAGTTGAGAAATGTGACATTTTTAAATTTAATTGTTTTAATAAGCTGTTGTAAATGAAATTAATTGATTAAGCTTTTATATACTTGATTCAAATTATTCATTTTCTGTATGAGCCATAATTATTAATTGAATAACACAAAATCTGGAATGAAATTTACGGACCTGCTCACGGAACGATGTGCGGAAAAATGAAAAATGTAAACGGAACGTTATAAAATTTAAACGGATCGATTTAAATAGGGTACAGATCTCATCAAAAGAGTAAAATTTTTCAAGAATCAGCTTAATCTAAGAATCTAGATCTTATAAGAATATACTGAAACATACTAGAGCAAATTAAAAGATTCTACAAATCAAAATTAAACATTAAAACATTAAATTAAATCTATTAATTTATAAATCATAAATCACATCTTAGTAGCATGTTCACTACCTCTCATTCTTCTACCAATTCTACTTAATAAGTAATAAATACACCCTAAAAATCTGAAAAGAGCCATAAATGCAACTGTCCATAATATAACAGTTAGGAAAATTTCTGATCTATTATTTTTAATTTCATCAACGGTTTCAGAAGATGAATTAAATTGATTGAAACCACCAGTTTCTAAAACTAATGCAATTACTACAAAATTTGAAAACATCCATATTAAAACAGTCATTGATCTAATGAATGCATAATAATCTTCTGTATTTTTTATAAGTTGTTTTTCAGGTGGTGGAGCAGGATCTCTAATTTTTTCTAATTGATTAAGGTATGATTGATTAATTTCTTCCTTTAGGATTGGAACACTAACATCAAAAGTACCATCTTCTCTTAATTTAGCTTCTCCCAAAGATTTACCACCAACATCACCTTTAGTACCCCAAGAAACATCATCAATATTACAAAATGCATATATATTTAATACATTAATATATGATGGTGATAATAAAATATATTGAGCAAATGATGTAAACATATGCCATGGTTCAAAATAAAGAAAACTTGCTAAAAAATAAAGGGCATAAGTCGAACTTGTTGCCACTATTAAATCTCTAAATTGAGAATTTTTAAAAAATAAATCAACACTAAAATTGTTAGCATCATATATGGCTTTTATTGCATGAACTGCTAAAAATATAGCTGCAAATATCATATATGCCATTAATATTGCAAAAAATACAACAATAACAATATAAAATTTCTCAGTTCCTTTTGGTTTATTTCCAAATGATAAAACAAAAGTAGTAACAATTGAAGCTAAATATAACCATAAAAATACAACTGATAATACATTACCAGGTGCAAAATTCAATTCTGAACTAGTTAATGAAGTTGTTAAAATTCTAAACACTAAAAAATAAGAACCAATTGAAAACCAAGAAACAATTAAATTAATAAATTGATAAAAAAATTCAATATGAAAACAAAATTTTCTACCAATAGAATGAGAACTTTTCCAAATTTTGGGGAAATGAACTAATGAATAAATAGCTGCGAAAAATGATCCATTTAACCATCTTCTTCTTTGTAATATAAATTCAGCTAATCCTTCAGGTACATCAGTTTCAGCACTTGCAGATTTACAATATCTTAATAACCAATTACAACCTCTTTTTGCAACTAATTCAAAACAAAGAATACGATCTTCTGCAAGGTACATATTTGATGTAAAAATACCAGCTTCTTCCTTGAGTAATGTTCTTTTTAATTCATATTCATCATCTTGTGGATCTAATTCTCCTGAACTATGTAAAAATTCACCTTTAAAATATTTTTCTAAAGGACCTCTACCATTTATATCATTTTGTAATGCTATATTTCTATAAGCTGAAAAAGCACCAGGTAAAACTGATATAAATCCAAATGATGATTCCGTTGGTTTATCTAATATATTTGAAATTTTATATTCAAAATTTTGTCCATACACTAAAGGATTAGTAATCATTTGTCTTTTTTTCAAGGATGCAGTAATTTCTCCACATGCACCAGCAACTCTATGATCTCTATCAAATTCTTTCCATAATTTATAAAGTGATTTACCAGAAGGTTGAGTACCACAATCTAACAATATAACTATCTTGGGATCTAATACTTGACCAATAGCTTGAAAACACCAACGATGAGAATTTATCTTTTTAGCATTATTTTCTTTTAAACAAAATAACATTTGAACAGGTACAATTTTTTCAGTTGTTAATTTTACAACATCATCATTTACTGAACTTATACCAACTCTTGTTGTGTATTCATACATATGAGCTTGAACTTTTTTATCATCAACTCTACTTTTAGCTAAACCTTCTTGATATACTCCTAACCCAGCTAATAATGCTTGTGCTCTTTCATTTATTTTAGTTCTACCATCACTTACAATACAAACAACAATTTTTTTCCATGAATCTTTACCCCAAACAGAAGATCTTGATTTAGATTCAAGATATTTAATATTTTTGAAAACCCCCTTTAAAGTTCTACCTAATAAAATATCATCTTCATTATACATTGTTACAACAATCATTAATTCAGTTTGTCTAGGTATAGGATAATGGACAGGTCTTAAAATATATGCATCTCTATAAAAATTAGAAGGACCACAAGTTACTGCAGTATATCTCATAAACGCAAATTCTCTAGATAATCCACCATCTTTTTCATCAACTTTATAATCTGGAAATTTCGATAATAATTCACCAGCAACTGGACAATCTAAAACTAAATGACCATTAATCCCCGAGGCTCTTATAGGTTTTTTCGACCTCAATTCTTCTTGTAATGGAGGAGGTTGTTGATAATCCATATTTTCATTCCCAAATGGAGATTCTGGTGGTTCTTCTTCATCTTCCAATATATTTCTTTCAACAGGTAAATATTCACTAGTTGGTGGTTCATTATCATCATCTATATAACTTGCAGTTGCTAAATCATAATGATCACCTTCAAAATTATTATATTGAATTCTTTGATCAAATTCTCTTTCTTCTAAATCATCATCATCATAAACATGGGGTACAAATGCTTGATTATAATTATTATTATATCCTTGATATTGCATTTCATATTGTTCTCCATTTGTGTTGGTGAAAGGATCACTTGTGGTTGTATTAAAAATAGGTTGATTATAATAATTAATATTTTCAAGATCACCACCACCTAAAGAAGTTGATGATTGATTATGATGATAAATTGGTTCAGGTTGTTGAAAATTTATTGAATTTGTTGATAAATTTTGATAATTATAAGTACCATGATTTAAAGGAGTTTGACTTGTATTATGATGATCAATAAAATTTAATGAATCATCATCATCATCTGATTGATCTGATTGATCTCTATATCGATTTTGATTAGATCTATTATTATATCTATTAGGATGTAGGTGATTGAAATCATCATTTGGTCTTTGATAACTCATGAAATTGATGTAAGATGTTGATTAAGTTAGGTAGTGATAAATAAATATATGATAAGTAATAAGGAGATAAATAGTAAGTGGTTGATTGAAGTAGTAATATAAGTAATAGTAGTAATAGTAGTAGTCAAGTATAAGCCTTTTGATTTAACGCGATCTATAAATGAAAAAAAAAATTAAAATCTCTAAATCGTAAATAAATTTAAAACAAAAATACAAAAATCTCGAAGTACTTTTGATCTAATAACAATAATAGAAAAAAAACTTGATGAAAAAATTGAGAAAAGGTATTCAAATCAAAATATATAAAAATTTATATAAATAATAAATTGCTTTAATTACTTAGCATTAATGTGTAGTTAATTAATGATTAGATTGTTATAATATTTAAATTTTTCTTAATTATTTGCATAAAAATTTTTAATTTGTTTATTGTAACAAAGTAGTTTTAAAAATTATATCATTGAAATTATAAATGAATGATCTAATTACTTATTAAACAATTAACCGTTCATCTGTAGTTAAATATGTATAATACAAGAAAAATGAAGAACTTTCATACAAGCAATATTTGAAACAGAGCCTCTCTCTCTCTTATTGTTATTATTAAATTTGAGCCTCTATTTATCATTTCGTAAATTTCTAAATTTAGAAATTAATTTGTTAGTGACCTGTATATAAGCTACACGTTAGTTATAATAAACGCGTCTAATTAATACAACAAGGTTTATGTCTCATAATTTGTTTCAAGACACGAAACTTCTATTTTAGAAAATTTGTATAATCTATTGGACCTAATAAAAAACATTTTGAGGGTGGCTGTAATTTTAATTTTAATATAGTTTCAAACTTTATAATAAGAAGAAGGTGTACAAACACAGTTATAAATTTCACAAATGTATTGTGATTAATTTTTGATTTGCTCAATTTGGTTTTATGTTTTTACAAAAAATAATTTAAATTAAATAGTTTAAATCTGAAACAAATTTGAAACATCACGATATTTAAGAAAAAAAAATTTGCTCTTTTTGATTTCAATATTGATTTGTTACTTCTTCAATAAAATTTATCGGAAAAATAAGTACTTTGAGTTTAATTGCTTTTTAACTTGAGTTATGATTATTATCTCCTAACTTCCAACTTATAGTTGATAAATTAAAAATTTCATTGCATGATTTTGCATACTTTTAACTTAATCACCCTATATAATAAAACATTTTTTCATGAAATTGACAGAACTTTTAGTCTAACTTTTCAAATGACTACAAGATATATTTTTTAGATATTGACGTTTCTTTTTACTGACATACTGTAATACTAACTTTACACCATCAAATCTATGTGAAAATTTAAAATCGTAGCATATCTTGTTTCTTTTATTATCAAAAAAATAAAATATATAAGATATCAAATATTTCAATCTTGCTAACATTTAGGTGTTTCAGTATAATCTTTTTCATGAACTTTATTTTCTTCATCGATAATGTTTGATCAAATTGAAACTTATTTATTACAAAGAATATTTGAAGATTTAGATCCAAATATTTTCAATAATATTAATTTGAATACCAATGATGAACCTTACCAAAAAATTCCAAAAACTAATGCACAAATTAAATCATCAATACGAGAATCAAAAACTACTACTATACATTTTAAATATCAAATTAAAGTATTTAATCATATCATAAAATTATTAGAACCAATTACAAATAAATTAAATAAATCAAATTATAAAATCGCTGTATTATATTTAGAAAATCTGATATTAAATCCTCAAAAAACAAATAATACAAGAAGACATATATTAGATATAATATATTATATATATGAAAATATAGATGATGAACAAATACTAGATCTTAAAGAAATTGAAAAAATTTTACATCTTTTCATTCGTAAAAATGACGAATTCGATTCAATTATATCTGATTTAAACTATTTCATAATAGTTTCAAAACATGATTTGCTAAAAATTGACAATATATACAATCCAGTAAAAACTTCAAAACTATTGATACTAAATGCATTATCATTAACCTATTCATTTGAATTATTTCATTATCCTGAAACAGCAGATAAACTAGATAAATTAAATATACATTATAAAATTTTAATAAATCAATTTGCACCTTATTATTTTACATATGCATTAAATGAAAACCTAAATAAGAAAAAATTTGATGAAACTTTGAAATATGACTTAGAAGAAGAACATCAAAATCATCAAAATCATCAGCAACATCAAGATATCAAAACAAAATTACTGTCATTTTTCAAACAATCTTATTCATTACCAAAATTTGAAGAAGTTGCAATAAAATTTTGTGAATTAAATACTGAATCTAACGTAGATTTAAAAATTATGGAATTATTTGATGCTATATCATTAGCTGAATTAGAAACTGAAGAAATTGTACCTAAATTTGAACAAGCTTTTATTGAATATCTTAAATGGCGAAAAATATTTGATTATGCTAAAAGAGAAGAAAATGATGATGAAGATGAAGATCAAATAAATGAAACAATTTCGGGGATATTGAATAGATAATTAAAAAAATAAAGTTTGATGATAAAAGGATTTAAAAAAGATAGATTCACAAGATAATTAATAGATAATAAATATATAAAATAAGGTGTTTTTGTTAATATCTTGATACCTTTCCGATAGCTGAACTTAATTGTTACTTTAAAACTTCTGGTTATTTGTGTGATCTTTTGACATACTAAACAATTTCACTTCGTAATTTATGTTTCAAATAAAAAAGTTAGTTTGTTTTAAAAATTAAGAGCTAATTATAAACTAATTCGGTACCTTGCCGATATTTTAACTTTAGTAATCGTATTCATAATTCTTAACAAATTTAATTGAGGTCTAACATGATAATCCACAAAAATTAATTTGGCATATGAAACAATTTGTCTCCGTATTATTTTTTCTCAAACTCCACCAATGTTTCAAATACAAAGTTAAATAATTCGTTAATACGCAAAAGACTACTAATCTCAATCTTCGTATTTCCGTACTATTCGGATAATATTTTTTAATTTTTTTTTTAATAAACTTTAAATTTCATAAAGCCGCTCTTTCTAAAATTAGAATAATTATAATTTATGACATACAACTTTTGATTTTTTTTCTTTGAATTTGTAATCAATATTGAGCTGAAGTGTTTGTTTGTTTGCATGTTATACTTATGACACATGTTGATGATTGGGGAAGAACAATAGAGCAGGGCCCTCAAATGAATCAAGTTAGATTACATCTACAAATAGTAAATACCCCATCTCAAATGAGTCACTTTATATATAAATAAATAAAGACAAAGTTAGTAATACAAATTACAAAACCTGGCAGCTGTAGTAATTGTTCTTGCATTAAATTGGACAGAGTCTTGTGAAATTTTATTACCCTTTTCCTATTTTTGAATTAGAAACTAACCGTACAAGCGGCTAAATTTTAACCATTGCTTTTAATCAAATTTCCATATAATCAAAAAGGAAGGTGAAAATTAGAACTAGTCAGAAAAGATGAGAATTTTTAGTCGTATAAAGGGAATGCCAAATTAAATCAACAATTGTCAAAGTAAGACATGTTATATATAAGTTGATTTCAAATTTACTTCGAATGATACAGCGGTACCTGATAACAATTTTTATTTTCTTTTGACTCAAAATTATAATAAATTATTTTAATTTTTTAGAACCTATTTGTAATCTAATGAGGTTAAATTATACCCAGATTGAAGAAGAAAAAGTCTCTGTAGATTACCAAACACCATTTTAAATATTAAACCGAGTCCGTTGAATAATTATAAATCATATATCCTAGAAATACGGCTATAACTTCATACATTTCCTTCTTTTCTCTTACATTCTTCTTCAAGTGGTTAAAATTCAATAATGTAAATCATTTGCTTTGCTTTGTTATTAACAAATTTCAGATGAGAAGAAATATATATCGGTAAATTACTAAATTAAGTATAAATGCGAACTTATGCAAGATTGAAAGACTAATTATAAAAAAAATATTATTAATTAAAAAAAAAAAAACAATAAACAAATTTCTTTACATTTGAAATTTTGATTTTCATTCTATTATTATTGTAAATGGTTTTGAACTTAGTTAATAGACGAATAATTAAAGTACTGCCAGTGTCTTAATTTTGTTTAATAATCAATACTACAAAAATTTATACAGCGGAGATTACAAATATATTTATTTTTTTATTTTTATTTTATTTTTATTTATTATTTTTATTTTATTTTGCAATATTTAAATAAACTTTAAAAGTTTCTATTTTCTTTTCTTTTTTGCAATCATTTTTTTTATATCAATTCATTACAACAATTCCTTAATCATACTACTTAAAAAATGTCAAGATATCTTAATGACTCCTTTATGGGTCGTATAATTTATAGATTATCAGGTAGAAAATATTTTTTACATAATGAAGAAAAACCTGATTACGTAATTCCTGAAAAATATTTAATTTCTGCAAATAATTCCAAAGATATAAATGAAAAAACTATTGAAGAAAATGAACCAATAACAACAACAAATAATAACAATGGTTCAGATACAAGTGAAAATTTAGAAAATATAAAAAATAATAATTCATCAGATTCAACTATTGGTAGAAATGATATACAAGAAGATAAAGAATTGGAAGAAGCTAAAATTGAAAAAGAAGATGAAAAAGCAAGAGAAGATGGATATATAATAGTAAAATGGGATGAAAATGATCCTGAAAATCCATATAATTGGGAATTTTGGTGGAAAGCTATAATGGCATTGCAAATTGCATTTATGACTACTTCTGTTTATATGGGTTCAGCAATATATACTCCTGGTATTTTAGATATAATGGAAAAATTTAATATAGGACAAGTCGTTGCTACATTACCATTAACATTATTTGTTGTTGGTTATGGTATTGGTCCAATTATTTTTAGTCCATTATCCGAGGATTTTAGGATTGGTAGAACTCCATTATATATTATTACAATTTTCATTTTTTGTATGATGCAAATTCCAACAGCCTTGTCACAAAATATTGCAGGATTATGTATATTGAGATTCATTGCTGGGTTCTTTGCTTCTCCATGTTTGAGTACGGGCGGTGCTTCTGTGTCTGATTTCATAACGATGCCGTACGTAGTCGTTGGTTTAGCTACTTGGTCATTAGGTGCAGTATGTGGTCCTTCTTTAGGTCCTTTAATTGGTGCTGTTTTAGTCGTTAGAGGTGGTCACAATGGTTATGAAAGTTGGAGATGGACATTCTGGTTTATGGCATTACTTTCTTCATCTTTTATTTTCCTTGCTTTCACTTTACCAGAAACTTATGCTCCTAAATTATTAACAAATAGAGCTAAAAGATTAAGAAGATTAACTGGTAACGACAAGATTATTTCAGAATCTGAATTACAACATATGACTAATAAACAAACTACTAGTCAAATATTAAGTAAATTATTATGGAGACCTTTTGAAATTACTATAAAAGAACCAGTTGTTTTATTAATTGATATTTATATTGCTTTAGTTTACAGTATCATGTATTTATTTTTTGAAGCTGTTCCAATTGTTTTTCAAGAAACTAAACATTTTGCATTAATTCCAATGGGTACTACTTATTTAAGTATTGTTATTGGTATAATCATTGGTGCTGCACTTTATATTCCTGTTATCTACAAAACTTTTACCGTGAAATTATTAGCTGGTCAAATGGTTTACCCAGAAGTCTTTTTACCTCCAGCTATATTTGGTTCAATATTAATGCCTGTTGGTCTATTCATCTTTGCTTGGACCTCATCACCAAACATTCATTGGTTCCCTCCATTACTTGGAATGGCATTTTTTGCATGTGGAGCATTTTTAATATTTCAAACTTTATTCAATTATATGGCTGCAAGTTTCAAAGTTGAATTTCTAGCATCGGTATTCTCATCCAATGCTCTATTCAGAAGTATTATTGCTAGTGTATTTCCTTTATTCTCCTACTATTTATATAACAACCTAGCCATCCATAACTACCCTGTGGGATGGGGTACAACGTTGTTGGCTTTCTTGTGTATGATTATGATAGCTATTCCAGTATTTTTTTACTTAAATGGTCCTAAATTGAGAGCTAGATCCAAATATGCTTACTAGAGTGAAATAGGGAGGTACAGAGCTTTCGATTGGTATATATATGTTAGTGGGGTCTGTTAATAGAGTTGTTATAGAGTTAATAAATTAATTTGGTGATAATTTTTGAAGTTGTAGATAATTTTTGAAGTTGTAGATAATTTTGCAACTCTCGCTTTTGTGTAATAAATTATTTTAACTTCGTGGCTAATTTTTTTCTTAGATTTCTTTTTATAATTTTTTTGTTTTCATATGCAGTACATACTTAGTGTTAAGTATGTGACTGATGCGTAGTTACGATTATTCAAATAATACAATCTGAAACAAATATTTGTCTATTGAAAGACTTTGTACTTGTTTCAACATGACTTTCTTGTTCCATGTAATTTTTTCTACCTTCGCGGCAGATTTGTGCCAAATAATCTACCACATGAAAATCACAGATAAAATTGTAAGCATGAGGATGTGTTTGGATTAATTTTTAGCATGATTGTACATTGATCGATTATACAATAACTAAGGATTAGTTTCTACTCTGTTATATCATAATTGGCGGAAAAATTACTTTGAAAAACTAGACTTCAAGGGCAAAGAGAAGTAAACAATGTGACATTTTACTAGTTACTTGGAGAAATGATGAAAATTGATATTTGAATTCTATTCAACTTTTTTACTCTTTTTAATAGGTACTTTCTTAGTTTCATTAACTGTAGCTTTTTTATTAGTCTTGACTTCTGACGTGGTTGCAGCATTTTTCTTCTCAGCAGCTTCTTCTTCCTCTATTTTTAAAGCATTCAAATCATAAGGTTTAACAGTAGTCCACAAATACCATAATATCATAATTTCAATAACTTGTAAACCCACCAATTTAATTTCAAATTGTTCAATCAAAGTACCAATGACACTTAATAATTCACCAGCATCAAATATACCAGTTACTGAAATTTTAACACCTATGTTATATAACGCGTGTTTACCAAATGTACTCCACGCAATTAAATGAACTAGTAATGAGGAAGTCATTGGTTTTAATAGTTGTGGATGGTTTTTCAATCTGATGATATACTTAATTCCATATACCAAACTTATTAATTGCATAATAAATCCAGAAACTAATTGTATTGAAGTAGAAGTAGTGATTAATGACTTTAAAAAATCAGAGTAATTTTTATTAATGAAAATAGTTTTGTAGAATCCATTAACTAAAATAGATTTCTTGACAATTTCAAAATGTTGACCATTAATAAAAATATCAATAATTGATGAAGCTGGACCTAATAAATTATCTAATATCAAAGTGGTAGCCAAATTTAAGATGAAAAATGATTGAAATAATATTTTTGGAGTCTTAATGGGTGAGTTTTCGTACCCTAAACCCAAATAAATTTGACAGACAACGTATTTTTGCCATTTTTCCAATAAGATATCCTTAAAATATCCAAAATAATTTTCAGCAAATGAATGAACAAAATCATTAGGGAAAAATAAATAAAACAATTCTAAAACAACATGAGCAATATTTAATAGAAGTGATACAATCAAAATTTGACATAATTCTTGTATAACTGGTGGTAATTTTTCAAAACTTCTTTTTCTAATATTTGGATACAAATAACTTAAAGGTATTAAAAATAATCCATATAATATAATTGAACTAATACGAGATGAAATATCATTGAATACTGAAACTGAAGCAAATTCATTAATTTTTAAAGTTGAAGTATATGCAGTTGGATGAATGATATCTCCATCATAAGAATATAATGGTAAATAAACGCAATATACCCCAGGTTCAGGAATATTATAATTCAAATTTGATTTGGTTGTAATAACTTCAGTAAAAGTATCTTCAGGAATTTCCAAATTTCTAAACATTTTTAAATTAAATTGAACGGATTCATCTTTTAAATTAATTTGAACAAATTTATCATCATTTTTAACATCTAAATAAGTATGATTTAAAAAAGTATCGAAATTTGGTAAATTTTTAAAATATTGTAAATTTTCATAATTAAAAATTATTAATGGAATTGGTTCATTTTTAGGATTATTGAATTCAAATTCGAAATTTGCATATACTGTATCATTTACTAATATACAAGCTGCGTTGTTTTGGTAATTGAAGAATATTGAACGGTCTGGGGTAGCTAATGTAAATGATAATTGACAAATGAAAAAAAGTAGTAGTTCATGAAGCAACATTTTGAAGTAATTGGTTCAATTGAGTTGAATAAGATTGAATGTATCAATAGAAGCCTTAGATCTGTTCTTCTAATTTGTTTGTTGACTAAATTTAAGGTTTGATCAAAATCTAAGATTTGAATTTTATCGCGAATCTAATCTAATTAATATTTCCAAATTTTGACATAAATAATATTGAAGCCGTTCGATTAATTCAAAAGAGATTAAAGAATTACAAAAGCTGGACCATAAAAAATAATCTAAAGTTCTAAAGAAATAACATACACAAGTCTATTGAGTAAACACACAAATTGCTTTATTTGACCACTGTCTCCAAGCAAAAATCTATTGAAATAAAGTACCTTCTAATTGTTCATTATATCTAAATCCTTTTACAGGATTTTCTTTTATAATTTTTTCAATCTCTTCTAAATCATTATCACTTAATTCAACAATACTACCAAAATTAGATTCAATTCTTTTAGGAGTTGAACCAGATGGAATAGGTAAAATTCTAGTAACTTTTTCAATCCCTTTGAAGTTTTTTTGACCAGATAATTTTAAAATCCAAGATAATGATAAACTTTCTAAAGATGTATTTTTAACATTATGAGCAAAATCATAAAGTTTTTTCAAAGTTGGTAAATTATGTTTAAAAATATCTGGTTTAAATTTATCTAAATGATGTCTTATATCACCTTTTGGGATACTGGAAAGAAAAGTATCTGAATTTTCAACAGTTGAATCAGTTAACAAACCTCTACAAAGTGGTGAATAAGCAATGATTGGAATTTGTTGTTCTGATAAATATGACAAGATTCCGTTATCTATTAAGTCTTGGGAAAATAATGATAATTCTAATTCAACACATGATACTGGAGCTACTTTTAATGCCTTGGAAATTGATTCCTTACCAACTTCTGATAATGAAATACCATCTATAACTCCCTTTTCAACGTATTCTTTAATGTAGCCAATTGTCTCCTCATATGGAACTCTTTTATCAACTCTTGCAATTTGAAATAATAATTTCGGTCTATGTTCCTTTGGGAAATATGAAACAATATTTTCGATAGATTTTGAAACACTTTTCTTAGATCCATCTGGAGCTAAAGTTTTAACATCACAACCTCCCTTAATAGAAACTATCAAACTTTCATTCAATTTTGGATCACTTGATTCTAAAAATTTTTGAAATAATTTTAAATTAGCATCATCAGGACCATAAAACTCTCCTAAGTTTATAAGTTTTGTACCAAATTCTGGATGTGATGTAATATATTTTATAGTTTCAACTGATTTTTCAATTGGTTGTGGATTAGGAGTCCATGTAAGACTCATTGTTCCGAAACCAAATTTACCTGGAATTTCTACTTTTTCAATTTCTTCTGACATATTGCAATTGAATGGTGATAATGATATAGATCAATTGAGTAAAATAGATTGAAAGTGAGGAATAGTTGATCCCTTATTTATAATAATCAATTGGTTATATATTTTTTATCAATTGTGGTATTTTCAGTATCAGAAATTTAAAGTTGCGAAATTAAACATGAAACTCGGAGTTTAATTTATCTGGAATTAGAACCGTTTAAATACTCAATTTGGTGATTTTATTACTTTTACGAATAATTAGGTTTAGACCATAAGAAGTTTAAGAAGCTATAAATACTACCCGTTAGCCGAAGAGAGTACCATTTTCACTGTATTAAAAAACCTTGCACGTTTAATTAATTCTATTTACACATAACTTTTAAATTAAAAACAAAATACTTGTTCTTTATTCCAACCGATTTCCTGACTCAATTCAAATATACTTCTTTTCATTTCAGGTGGACCACAAATAAACAACATATTATCATCATTTGGTTTTGGAGAATGTTTTTCCAACATATCACGATTAATATAACCTTTACCTTGATCCCATTCTTCAGTTGGATGAGTTACAGTATAAAAGACTTCAAAATTTGGATATCTTTTCGCGATTTCATCTATTTCATTCTTTAAAAGAATATCTTTTTCAGTTTCATTACCAAATATAAGATACATTTTAGTATGATCTTCTAAATTTGTTATAATTCTAGTAATTACTTGTAAAATAGGGGTTATACCAGTTCCACCAGCAATTAAACCAAGTTCTTTAGCCATTGAAGGTTGATAATTTAATTTCCCAACTGGACCTCTAAATTTAACAGTTTGACCAATTTGAATAGTTGCTAATTTTTTAGTTACTTTCCCATTTTCATAATGTTTTACAAGGATATCAAAAAACCCAGCATCGAATTGATTTGATATAGGTGAATAATATCTAATTTCATCTTTACCATCAATTGTAAAACAACAAGATATATGATGACCAGTAGGGATTTCTAAAATTTCATCTTCTCGATTTAATTTAAATCTATATATCGATGTCATTGGTGCAATAATTGTTCTTTCAATTAATTCAAAATCTCTCCATATTGTATTATGTAATGATGATCTTCTTTGATAAGCTTCATAATACTTAAATGAACATACAATAACTATGAAAGCTATAGTATAAGGCATATATGACCAACTAAATAACCATGTTCCAAATAATATAAGTCCAATAGGTATATATATACCATGTAATGGTTGATCTAGTAATTTTCTCTTATCTTCCATAATTTTCAGTAGTAATCAATTGGTATTTAGATAGATGAAAAATTTTGAAACAAGAACTAAACAATTTTTTATTATGATTTTAAGAATATAACGTTTTTTTTTTCATCTCTCCTTAATAAATATTTTAATACCGATATTTAGTGAGATTTACATTTATAATTTATAACCAACATTTCATTACAAAAGTGGTATTAATATACATATATTATATATATACACATAGTTCAAAAAGCCTATACTATACTAATATATGATATATTTGAACAAAAAAAGAATTAGAGAACAAGATCAAAAAATTAACCCAAAAACACAAAAATATTGAAAAAAATTATAGCCAAAAAAGTAGAAAGGAAATGGTATTTGAAAGGAAATGGTATTGAAAAAAAAAGTATCTGAATATAGCAATATCTCACAATCACCTCATTAATATTCTTCTTCTTCATCAGGGAATGAATCAGTACCAACTTCAATATAATCTCTTTCTAAAGCTGCTAAATCTTCTCTTGCTTCAGTAAATTCACCTTCTTCCATACCTTCACCAACATACCAATGAACAAAAGCTCTTTTTGAATACATCAAGTCAAATTTTTTATCAATTCTTCTCCAAGCTTCAGCTATAGCAGTAGTATTTGATAACATACAAACAGCTCTTGAAGCACCTGCTAATTCACTAGTTGCAATAGCAGTTGGAGGTTGATAACAAATACCAATTTTAAAACCAGTAGGACACCAATCAACTAATTGAACAGTTTTTTTAGATTTAACTTGTGCAACAGCATTTTGAACATCACGAGTTACAACATCACCTCTATATAATAAACAAGTAGCCATATATTTACCAGTTCTTGGATCACATTTAACCATTTGATTACCTGGTTCAAAACATGATTGTGTAATTTCAGAAACTGAATTTGCTTCATGATTTGCTCTTGTTTTGGAGAAAACTGGTGCATAACTAACTAATGGAAAATGAATTCTTGGATATGGTACTAAATTAGTTTGAAATTCATTTAAATCAACATTTAATGAACCATCAAATCTTAAAGAAGCAGTAACTGATGAAACAACTTGAGCAATTAAATTATTTAATGAATCAAAATTTGGTCTTGAAATATCTAAATTTTTTCTACACATTTCATAAATTGCTTCATTATCAACCATAAATGTACAATCAGCATGTTCTAAAGTAGTATGAGTAGTTAAGACTGTATTATATGGTTCAACTACTGAAGTTGAAACTTGTGGAGCTGGATATACTGCAAATTCTAATTTTGATTTTTTACCATAATCTAATGATAATTGTTCTAATAATAATGATCCTAAACCTGAACCAGTACCACCACCTAATGAATGAGTAAATAAAAACCCTTGTAATCCATCACATTGATCACTCATTCTTCTAATTCTATCTAATACATCATCTAAAATTTCTCTACCAACAGTATAATGACCTCTTGCATAATTATTTGCTGCATCTTCTTTTCCAGCAATTAATTGTTCAGGATGGAATAAATCTTTATAAAGACCAGTACGAACTTCATCAATTACATTTGGTTCTAAATCAACATATAATGCTCTTGGAACATATTTACCTGATCCTGTTTCACTAAAAAATGTAGAAAATCCTTCTTCTCCTCCTTTTGGTCTATCTAATCCTTCTTCTAAAAACCCATCTGGTCTAATACCATGTTCTTGAGAATATAATTCCCAACATGCATTACCAATTTGACAACCAGCTTGACCAACTAAAAATCAGAGTTAGTATTTAATTACGCGTTTGAGTGATCTGGGGTAATTCACATTAGGGAGTGTTGCTTTGAGTTGAATTTATAGCCCTTTGAGTTTCCTTATCAGTATTTTGACTTATTTTGATATTTTGTTCATTATTGTGGTTGTAAAATTGACGACGTGTATCAAACTAATCAGTTACTTTATATCTCCCAACTAGTTATAATCCTTTGATCAAATAGTAATTATTGAACATACCATTAATACTAATAACTTCTCTCATATTTGATTAATTAATTGATCGATTGTAAAGTAGTTTTTGTTGTAATAATATCAAAAAAAATTAAGTATTTGATCTACTTGAAACAAATCTGATTAATTAAAATTTTTGATTTAAAAATTTGTTTTTTTGTTTGTTTACATTTTGTTATTAATTATTATGTAATTTATTACGTAATTTACCTAATTAAGAAAGACTACTAATAAAAATGATTGGAGCTACCAATTAGATCAAAATATTTGATAAGAAGGTTAGGCTCATACGATTAAAACTATGACAACTCTTCCTAGAGAATTGAAAGAGTAAACTTGACTACAATCACCTCATAATTTCAGTAAAACATGTATTTCATATTTTTTTTACTTTTTTTAATTCTTTGTATAAATTAATAATTAAACTAATTCCATCAAATCTAATACTCACCACCACACTTAATAACTTAATCCAACAAGACTTTTCAAATGTTCAATTATTCCAACTGGATGTTTTTTCAAACCTAATTTATCACCTAAATCTTCACCAACATCTTTTAAAACTTCACCAATTGATCTATCCCATTTTAAATTTTTATATCCTGAAAATAATTTATTTTGAGCTTCTGCTAAAGTTAATAATTCTTTTCTATTTAATCCTGATAACCAATTATAATTATAACCAAATGATCTTAAATAAGATTTTAAATCTGCATTTGAATAAGTGTTTATAATGGAATCGATTTTTTCATGAAGTGCATCATTTGCTGATTCTGCAACATCTGAGATTTTATTATTAAATATACCTAAATGAAATAAGATTGATCTATATTGATTTTTAAACCAATCTTGAATCTTTGGTGAATAATGAATATAATTTTTATGAGTTGAAGTCCAAGCATCTTGTGAAGCAGTTGATAATTTTTCTTGAGCATCTTTTGAAACTTCTTGAGCTAATTTACCAGCTTGATCTGACCATTCACTTGCCTTTTTTCCAGCTTCCTTTTTTAAATTTTCATATTGTTTACCTGCTTCAATTGAGTATTCGGTAGCTTTTTCTCCAGCATATTTTTTGTATTCATCATATTTGATACCTGCTTCTTTTGATGCAATTTCATATTGTTTAGCAGCTTCAACTTGTGCTTGATCTAATTTTTTTAAAGCTTCTTCTGAATATTCATCATATTTTTTACCTGCTAATTTATAAAATTCATCATATTTTTTTGAAGCATCAGCTGCAGCTAAATCATATTGTTTTGCTGCTTCTTTTGATAAATCATCAAACTTATTAGAAGCATCTTTTGAATACTCATTGATTTTTTTTTTAGCTTTTGAACCTAAATCAATAGCTAATGCACCAATGATTGATGAATATTCAGCATATTTTTTAGTAGCATCTTTTGCAGCAATTTCATATTGTTTACCAGCTTCTTTATATAATTCATTGGCTTTAACACTTGCATCTTTTGACCATTCTGAATATTTTTGATTAGCTAATTTATTAAATTCTTCATATTTTTCATTTGCTAATTTTCTTGCAACTTCATATTGTTTAGCAGCTTCTTTTGATAAATCATTTGCTGTTCTTGAAGCAGATTTTGAGTATTCATTATATTGTTTATTAGCGAGTTTGGATAAATCTTGATATTTCTTGTTGGCATATTTAGTGTATTCATTATATTTAGCTTCAGCATCTTTTGCAGCTAATTCATATTGTTTACCAGCTTCCTTTTTAACATCATCAACTGCGTCACTAGCTAAACCTGAATATTCTTCAAATTTTTTAGCTGCTTCTGCTGCTGCTAATTCATAAGCTTTTCCAGCATCAGTAGTTAATTTATCTAAATTACTATTAAAAGATTTTTGATATTCAGCATATTTTTCATTAGCATTTTTAACAGCTAATTCATATTGTTTTCCAGCAGCTTCTGCAACATTATCAGCATGTTTGTTAACTAACTTTTCAAAATCTGCATATTTTTCATTAGCTTCTTTTACAGCTTCTTCATATTTCAAACCAGCTTGTTTTGATAAATCATCAACTGAATCATCAGCAGTAGATAAATAATCATCATAAATATCTTTTGCTTGTTGAGCAAATAATCCATATTGAGCAGTTAATTCACCAATATGATTATCAGCATTTTCTAAAACTTGTTGTCCACCTTTTTGTAATTTTTCTTGACCTTGTTCTAACCAAGATTTCGAAGATTTACCACCAAATAAATTAGTTTCAATTTTTTTCCAATCTTTAACTAATTTTCTAACTAATGATTTAACATAATTTGAACTTGCTAATTTAGCTTCAAGAATTAATTTACCAATATTATTGGCATGTTCATCAATTTCTTCAGATAATCCAGTTGCATATTCATAACTTGCTTTTTGAATTTCTTGTAATGCTTCTTCAACTGAATATTCTTCTTTGTTGAATTCTTCTCTTGCAGTTTCACTAGCTTTATTGAAATATTCTTGAACTAATTTAAAAGAATGTTTAATTTTATTTTCCGAATAATTTTCAGAACCTGGTACATTATTTTTTAAATAATGTTTATAAGTGGTTAAATCTGGGGTATAAAATCTAATTTGTGATTCAATATTATTACTTCCTGAACCTGATTTTTTAAATTGTTCTTGAAATGCAGTAATTAAATCTTGTCTTGAACCTTCAATATTTTGTCCTTGTTCAATTAACCATTGTTTAATGGAGTTTGTAGAAACATCATTATCAACAATATAAGCATCTGCTTCAACATGAATTGGATCGGCTCTGTGTTCTTTGACTAAATCAACTAATTGATGTCTAGTAGTGAAAATTGAATATGGAACTTTACGAACATTTAAAAATTCACGTAATTTATCTTTTGACCAATTATCAATCCCAACAAAAAAAGTATCATTAATTAAATTAGAAACACCACCTTTTTTAATTTTATTTGATGATGAACCAGTTGAAGTATCAGCATCTTTGGACAAAAATGGATGATGTTTCTTTTCAGAATGTTGTAACCAATCTTGAATATCTTGCAATAAATAACTCTTGTAATTTTGAGCTTTTGCAATTAATTCATCTTTATCTAAATCAGGTACATATTCATCAGGAGTAAAATTAATAAAACCATATAAAAATAACCATTCTCTTAATTGAGAATAAGACCAAGTTTCAAAAAATTCATTTTTAATTTGTCCAACTTTGTCAAAAATTGATTTATCAAAAAGATCTAATGAATCAAATAAAGAATCTTTTGTATCAGTAATATCATTAGTTGCTTTATAATTAAATTCTTTAACTTTATCAATTAATTGATCTTTTGTTGATTTTTTATCATATTCAATTCCATAACGAGTTAACCAATTAGTTAAATCATCATTTGACCAAGAATCATATAACCAATTACCAGGATAATAAGAAGATCCTTTATTCTTTTTAGCAATTTTATCAAAACTTGATTTTATTTCTTTTAATAAATCACTTTTATTTGCATTTAAATCATACTTAATACCATTATATTTTAAATATTTTTGTAATGAATTTAAATCCCAACTTTCAAAAAACCAATCTTTTATTGATGTTTTATTATCTTTTTTACCACCAAATAAATAACTAAAACTTAAATAATCTTCTAAATTGGTTTTTTTAGGTTTTAATTGTTTATCAATTTCAATTTTTAATTTATTATAACCATTTTCTAATTTTTTAGCTTCATTATTTGCAATTTCAATTAATTTTGAATTATCCCAAGATGGATTTTCTTTAATTTTACAATCTTTTAAAAATTGTTTTAAATCATTATTACTCCATTCTTCAAAACCATAATTGGCTTGAACTAATTGAATAAAAATTAATGATAACCAAACGAATCTCATCTTCTTGAATTACCTAATATAATTGAATTGATATGAGTTAGATTTGAAATATCAATTGGTATTAATTTCGATAATAAAAGGAGTAGTATGAAACAATTGTTAAATTTTTTCAAATGTGGCAATGGAAAAATGAAACTTATAGAAATTCGACAAACTTATTATAAGAAATTACATATTATTTAATATTAATATTAATATAACCCACATATTTCAATAATGTATAAATGTAATAAAATTAAAAAAGATCATTTTACTAAACAGCAATTTAGCAACCTTTGAAAAAAAAAAATGTAGATATTTAAAAACCACAAACTTAAAAAACGGGGGTAAATCTAATTTATGAAAAATAAAGTTAAGGGGTAAAACTATACAAATATATTAGAATTAAAAAATTCATATTTTAATTACATCATTAACTACAAAAATAATGTTTGAAACAGTGACGACGAATTTTTCTCCTACATAAACTATAAAAATTTGATTCCTTTCGAAAGAAAAGACTAATTCGATTAAACTCGATACGTGTTCACATATTCTGTTCAAATTAGAAAGTACAAGAGAATTCAAAGACTCTGAGACTTTTTACTCTTTGGCAAACATAGAGAACAACACGAGAGAACAAAAAGTATACTTGCAAGATGTCAACCAAAAATTAGTTACGTTTAGAAGAATTCTAAACGAAAATGCAAATTTCATATTTTCAATCTAAATTATTCGATGATAGTCCAAATATTCAATTAAGTATTTCTGCATAGAAAAAAAAAGTAATTATTAATGTTGCCCCACATATGACACAAATAACATTGCAATAGTTTCGTTTACTTTGACATCATTATAACTCGTATGATAATTGGATCTTTTGAGTTTTAGAGATTCAACCTTCCTTAGATGAAAATCTTTAGTTAAATTAAAAATTCTCTAATATATGCATAACATAATAACTGGCATAAGATATTCTTGTATATAAAAGGTTAGTTTTAATAATTTACGAGATCTATATTATTTTTATTTTTAATTTTGCAACCAAATTGTCGTAAAATTCTTGACAGTTCTTGAACTTAAATTTTATACTTAATATTTCTAATCTTATATTAGACTTTAAATAATACATAATTTAGTAAACATTATCTGATCTTTATAATTAACTAAACTAAAATATTTTATTGTAAATTTTCATCTAATTTAACCTTGTCTAACAAAACAAGTTCATGGTATAACACCGATACAAATACTTCAAAAAAACAGACTAACTTAACAAACAAGCCATTAACAATGGAATGTCCCATGTTTTTATAGACTTAAAATTAAAAGAAGATCAATTAATTAAAGAATTATCTTATGGTCATATTTCAAAATCACATAATTCAACTAGTCAGAAAATGAAAGAATTAAATGAATTACGTGATAAAATATATCAAGATCAAATGAAAAATTACAGAAAAAGTGTAGAGGGATTTAGAAATCAACTGGTGAATAGTTCGCAAAACTCGAAGTTGAGTTTAATACCGATTTAAAATAAGTCTAAGTTTAAGCCTATAATAAGTCAATATTGTAAAAAGTTTTTTAGAAAAGTTAATGAACCATCTGAAAGAGTTCATTTTGGACTCAAGATAAAAGTACAGGTTTATAATAATAATAAAGAATTCAAAAAGAAATCCAATGATAAAACGGTTGAACAAAAATTCAAAAGACTTAAATATGTTATATTTTCAAGATATTTCAAACCAACTGTGCTCAAGACAATGATTGAGATTAAATTGAAACGAATCAAACATGATTTTCCAAAATTCACAAAAAGGCTAAACCATATAGCTAAAATCAAAACTCAAAAGTTAAGAAAGAAGTTGTGCCAATCTAATTCCAATTTGAAACAAAAATTGGAAAAAATTAAAAAGCGATCCAAAACACAACAAGTTAAACTCTTGAGAAAATATAGAGAATTTAATTCTACTAAAAATGAGGAAGTACCTCATGTGAGGGATGAAGGTTTAAATTCAAATTGTCAAAATACTATTAATTCACCAGATGATGAAATATTCTTTAATAATGCTCATAAAGAATTTATGAAACATGAATTAATTAAATATAAATATATTACTACGCAGCTGATAAATTGTAACCAAATATAATTACAATAAGAAGCGAGACATGCAGAATAGATTTAAACATCTTACAAATGGACACATGTGATTCTAACCTCTTCTTTATCATAGCAAATTTTTTAATATTATTAATTATTATTTTTAGTATTTACTCTTTTATAGCATATTTTCTTCTAAATTTATCATCAATTTCAGTTAAATAATAAGTACCAATTTCTAAATTTTCAATACTACCAATAGGTTTAAAAGATTTTTTTAAATGAGCATTTTCTCTTAATTCTATAGCTTTTATATATTCTTCAGGTTTTAAAATTTTTCTTCCATCATTTAATTTAAAATCAAAATTTAATACTTTTGTAATATATGATATATCACCTTTTATAATAACTGATAATAAAGTTGATGCTAATCCTGAACCATAAGAAAAAATTCCAATTCTTTTATTTTGTAAATTTTCTGATCCAACATAATATAATAATGATGATAATGAAACCCAAGCTGATGCTGTATACATATTTCCAGTATTTGTTGGAACTTTTAATGCTGGATCAACTCTTTTTTTTGATTCTGTTTTAGCTAATGTTACAAATGTTTTTTCTAAAATTTTATCAGTTAATGATTCATCATATGATAAACCATCTATATGTTTTTTTGTAGTTTCATCAATTAATTCATTAAATTTTTCAGGTTGTGATAAATAATCATTATATAATAATCTTGCATAACTTTTAGTAACTAATTTACAAGTTGGTACATGAAATGAATTAAAATCAAAATGATTATATAAACCAACTGTTTTGGTTTTATCACCAGTATATTTTTTTGAATAATTTTTATAACAATTATCAATTGCTTTTATATAACAACTTAATGAAAAATGACCATCAACAACTGGATATTCACTTGTAAAATCTGGTTTATAAAAATCATAAGCATGTTCCATAAATGATCCTCTCATTGAATCAAATACAATTGGAGCGTCTGGACCAATTAACATAGCAATAGCTCCACAACCACCAGTTGGTCTTGCTGCACCTTTATCATATATAGCAATATCACCAGCAATAACAATAGCATCTCTACCATCCCAACTTGAACTTTCAATCCAATTTATAGCATTTATAATTGATGAAGTACCACCATAACAAGCATTAACAGTATCAATACCTTCAATATCATTATTATCACCAAATAATTGCATTAAAACTGATTTAACAGATTTTGATTTATCTAATAAAGTTTCTGTACCAACTTCTAATCTACCAATATTTTCAACATTTATATTATAATTTTTAATTAATTTTGACAAGACAGTTAAAGATAATGAATAAATATCTTCTCTATCATTTACAAATGACATATTAGTTTGTCCTAAACCAATAGTATATTTACCCTGTGGTATACCATCAAATTTTTCTAATTCTGTTTGATTAACTGCTTGACTTGGAATATAAACTTCAATACCTTTAATACCAATATTTTGAGGAGATTTAGTCATTTTAAAGTATATTAGTTATGTTAAAATTGAAAACAATTGAATGAATAAATGAATAAATGAATGAATATATAAAGAATTGAACTAAATTTTAATTTCTTGTTGTAAAAAAGAAAGAAGAAAGTAAACTTCAAAAATTGATGTAATTTTTCACTTGTCGAGAATTTTAATTTTTTTTTTTTTGCAAAACAAACAAAAAAAAAATCAATCGATAATAAAAATTATTTTGAAACACACAAAGAAATTTATTAAATTATTATGTCAAATATAATCTCGAGAAAAAACTTAAGTAAATTATAATGAACTGAAATTGTTGATAAATTGAACTCTAGCAAAATGATTATTGAATAGCTTTGATATAAATGATCAGTTAGAGCAAGTGGATGAGATTGATTGAACAGACAGAAAATTTGGTCGTATCTAAAAAGAAATTTATTTTATTATTTTTGGCATTATCTGTATTGTGTGTACCTTATTTTTTATAACTCTTTATTAAGTAAAGTGAATGGCTAGTTATATTTCTATCAATCATCGTATATCAAAAAAATGTCTTTTGGGGTTGATTGATTATTTAAACGAGAGAATTATGATTTTGAGTTAATTTGTCACAACATTTATAAAAGACAATTTGTTGTATTTTACGACACTCAGTCACATGACATTTGTGTTCTCATAATTTAAAGAGCTTAATAAGAGACGTGTTTCATTTTTTTCAGTAAGATGAATTTTTAATTTCTTAAAACTTGTAACGAATTCTGTAAGAGAACCAAGACGATCTATCGAGCAATTACTACTTATTGGTAAATCCATGAAAATTTGAAGATGTGTCTTCAATCCTATAGCTTTTCAACTCTTTCTTAAACTTATTATAACGTTTAATTAATTCTAATACTCAAAGTTGGGATTAAAATCAACTTCTTCTGGGAGTTATAACATAATTGAAGTTTAGCAATGAATGATCTGTAGATCAAATTGATACATTGATGTCAATGATGTCAAATATTAAAAGAATTTACGTAAGATTACTAATTTTTCTACCAAACGGAGTTTTTTTCAAGTTATTCATTCAAGGCGGAGATAAGATATTGGATACTGAAAAAAAAATCAAATCTAATAAAATGGTCCAATTTACTTAATAAATTTTAGTCTAGATTTCGAACACTTATTGCAACAACTCTTAAAAGTTCATCAAATTTTAACTTTTCAAGACTCAGATTATTTAGTATCACCAACTAACTATTCCAAAATGAGTTCAATACCTGAATCTTTACGACCGTTCGTTACTAATAAATTTATTCATAAAACATGGGCAGGTACTTTTTATTGTCAACCACAAGCAATTTTCCAACCAAGAAATGAAGAAGAAATTAAAGAATTAATTAAACAAGCTAAAATTCATCACAAGACAATAATGACTGTTGGATCTGGTCATTCACCAAGTGATCTAACAATGACAAAAGATTGGTTATGTAATTTAGATAAATTTAATCATATTTTAAATGAACAAGAAATTTATGGTCCCATATTACCAAATTCTTTGGAAAAAGAAGTTAAATTTGTTGATTTAACTGTTGAAGCTGGTTGTAGAGTATTTGAATTAAATGAATATTTAAAAAAAAATAATTTAGCTATACAAAATTTAGGATCAATTAGTGATCAATCAATTGCTGGATTAATTTCAACTGGAACTCATGGTTCAACTCAATATCATGGATTAGTTTCTCAACAAGTTGTATCAATAAAATTTTTAAATTCAAAAGGTGAATCTATAAATTGTTCATCTATTGAAAATCCTCATTTTTTTAAAGCTATATTATTATCATTAGGTAAAATTGGTATTATTACTCATGTAACTTTAAGAACATGTCGTAAATATACTATAAAATCATTACAAGAAGTTCTAAATTTTGATACATTATTAAATTCATGGGATACTATATGGTTAGATTCTGAATTTATTAGAATTTGGTGGTTTCCATATACTGATAAATGTATATTATGGAGAGCTAATAAATCAGAAGATGATATATCATTACCAAGACCTTCTTGGTATGGAACTTGGTTTGGTAGATTTTTTTATGAATCTTTATTATGGATATCTGTTCATATAATGCCTAGTTTTACACCAATAGTTGAAAAATTTGTATTTAATCAACAATATGGAAATGTTGAAACTATAGGGAATGGAGATGTAGCAGTACAAAATTCAGTTGAAGCTTTAAATATGGATTGTTTATTTTCACAATTTGTTAATGAATGGTCAGCTCCATTAAATAATGGAATTGATATTTTAAAACAATTAAAAACAATTATAAAAAATGCAGAAACCAATAGAGAATTTTATGTACATGCTCCAATTGAAGTACGTTGTTCAAACGTTACTCAATCAAATGAACCTTTTAAAAATTCAGAAGGTAAAAGTTCATTATACCCATCACAAGAATGGTTATCTCATCGTAAAAAAACAAGTCCTGGTCCTATTCCAGGTAATAATTTCCGTCCATATATGGATAATTCACCAAGATTAAAATTTCAAAACACTTCAAAACCAACAAATGATCAATTAACTTTATTTATTAATGCAACTATGTATAGACCATTTGGTACAAACGTAGGTACTCATAAATGGTATCAATTTTTTGAAGATGTAATGATTCAAGGTGGAGGTAAACCTCATTGGGCTAAAAATTTCATTGGATTACCAATGGAAAAACAAGAACCTGAAATTATTCAACAAGATTTTGCTAAACAAAAAGAATTTGGAGGAAAGTCATTTTATTCAATGATTGGGTTTAAAAAGGAGATGCAAAATTGGTTTGGTCAAGATTTGATTGAGTTTAATAAAGTTAGAAAATTGACTGATCCTGATGGAGTTTTCCTTTCTGGTAAACAATGGGCAGATAGAAATGGTATACTTTTGTAAATAAAATTATTAGACAATTACACTATAATCTAGAAAAGATATATATATATATAAATATAGACAATTAAAATTATTTATAAATAGATGATGAATTTTATTAGTATGATAATTAAAATAAAAATGCAATTTTATTTAAATGGAGCTTTTAATGGATCAATTACGGTACCTTGTTTAGTTATAATTCTAGGCATGGTTAATTTTTGATGAGTTTCTTTACTTGTCCATTCTTGCCCCACAGGCATACGTAATGATCTTTCATATTGTTCTTTTGTTTCAAAAGGATAAGGAATATCAGAAGATTGATATTTTAAATTTTTTTTATTTTGTTTTTCATTTATAATTACATTTTTTAAATTTTTATCTTTTCTTTTATCCTTTTGAGTTATACCATCTATTTTTTTTATAAATTTTCTTCTTTTTTTGTTTGGGTTTGATGAACCTGCCCAATCTCCCCATCCTGGTAATGTTAAATCTTCTTCTTTATCATCTTCATCTTCAATCATTTTACGTTTTTCCGATTCAAATTCTGTTATTACATCATCTCCTATAAATGCTTCTTTTATTAAATCTTTTTGTTTAAACATTTTGGGTACGGATTCTTCTTGATCTTCTTGATCTAAATTATCATTGTGAATATCTCTTACATTTAATGTTTCATTTATATCTATTAATGTATCGTTATTGTTGTTGTTGTGTTTTTTTAATTTTTGTTTGGCTATTTTGGCTGCTGCTTTGGCTAATTTTGAAGAGTCTTGATCCACCACAAAGATTTTGGATGATTTTTGTTTTGGCTTTTCTGATGAAGTGGTTAACCATGGATTTGATTCATCTACTTCTAATTTTTCTATAGTTGCTTCTGAAGTATCTTGAGTGGTTGGTTCTTCTCTGATTTGATTCTTATTTATTTTTTTACTCAATGATTTTGCATTATCATCTTCGATTTCCTTCGCTATTTCCTCGTTGATGTTTGATGTATCTTGTGCTGATGGGTTATACACACGTCTACCTGTATTCTTGGTGATGTTGACTAATCCATTATCATTATCTTGATCAAATAAATCCAATCCATCATCTTCTCCATTTTCTATTCTTCTTAACCTTTCCAATTCTTTTAAATTTTCTTCTTTCTTTCTACGTTCAGCATTAATCATAAAATCCATTGCCATTACACCTTTACCTATTTTTGAACGATCAACGTCATCTTCTTGGTTGTTATAATCATGTTCAATTTGATCAAGATCATCATCACTATAATCTTCTTCATTTTTTCTACCAATTTGTTTTTCTCTTAATCTTTCACCTTGTCTCAACATTTCTTCTAATTCTTCACGATTTGATGCGTCTCTTGATAATCCACTCTTTATTAATGATTGAGCCCATTTCAGTTGTGTTTTATGTCTTAAACTCATTCTTTCTTGTGCTCTATTATAATCTTGATCTTCTTCGTTTTCATCATCAACACCTTCAGCTTCATCTACTAATTCTTGATTTCTTAATCTTTCTCTTTTTTTGATCTTATGGTAAGTCTTTGATTTAATTTTTTTCAACCTTTTTGCTTTTCTTTCATCTCTAAACATTAATTCTCTCATTAGTCTTAATTCATTTGTTCTTTTTTGTAATTCGTCTGAGGTTAATTTCGCCATTGCTAGTTCTTCAAAAGTTGATTCCTTTTTGTTAGTGTCTAGATTTGATTCAGCTAATATATCATTTACTTTTTTCTCCATTTCATTTGATGGTTCTCTATTGTCTGGTGTAAAAGTATTAGCTGAATCATTATGTTGATCTGGCTTTTGCATTGGAAATTTTAATACTTCAGCTTGTCTATTCTGTTGTACTGTATCACTCCATTTACTTACTTCCTTTTTGGCTAAATCATATGCTGCACCTCTATCATTTCTTTCTTGTATTCTTTTAGGTAATGGAGTTGCAATTGCTTTTGCTGATTTATCTATTAAAATGTTGTCTACACCCTCAACACCTGACATCATATCTGCTAATGATAATTTTTCTCCTTTGGTTGGTACATTAAATTCATTCTCTTCACGGTTCTCTACTATAAATTTCTTTCTTTCTTTTGGTCTTGCTAAATCTAGTTCTTTTTTCAACATATTTGTAGTTTTAGTTAAATTAAAATTTTCTTCATCATCTTCATCATTGGCAAAAATGTCTTCTTCATCTGAACTTGATTCTTCTCCTTCTGAACTTGTATCACCTTGTTTTGTAGTTTCTCCCCAATCTTCTTCAATTGCTCCATCGTCTTCATCTTCATCATAATCCTCTTCTCCACTTGATGAACTTTCAGAAACCCATTCATCATTTAATATTATATCAGTAGGCTTCTTTTGATTGTTGAATTTTGCTAAATCTTTATCATCCATATCCCAGGCTTCAGATAATGTAACTAACTGACTTTCATCTATACTATTATAACCCTCATCATCTTCATCATCCTCACTATCACTATATTGTCCCAATTTTTCTCTTTTAGCTTTATCTCGTAAAGTTTGTGAAAATTTACTATTTAATATATCAAAATCATCATCACTTCCCAAAGCTTCATCTGAATCAATTTCTTCATCTAATAAATCTTCATTTTCTTGTCCATTTTTTAAGAATTTACGTGCATCTAATATCCCTTCTTCAAATGCTAATCCACTTTGATAGTTATTATCATCATCCTCTGAATCTTGTATATTATTATTCCTTCTTTCTTGTCTTTCTGCTATTTGATAAGCATCTAATACTTTTTGTGAACTTCTACTTTTATTACTTTTTCCACTTTTCTTCTTATTATTATTATTTGGTGATTTGTTGTTTGATTTGTTATTGGATCTACTGTTGTTTTTACGTGCCATTATTTTGGTTTTAGTTATGGCTCGTTTATATAATGTTATATATAAATTGATATATGAATGTAGTAAATGTAAATTATATAAGAGATGATATAAGAAATAATTCAATTTTTCAATACTATTAATTTTGTGTAATATTTGAAAACATACCGAGAGAGATGATTTTTTGTCTCACATTATTCAAGCAGGTGTTCAAATACAAGATCTAAATTAGTTTTTACAATTTGCTTCACTTAATCTTTTTGTTTGTTTTTCAATCTATATTATAAATTATAAACTATCTAATATATCATTAATTTCTTCTGCACTTAATTTTTTAAATCTTGGACCTTCAATATTTGTACCAGTAAAACCTAATAATTGTTGTTGAGGATCACTTATTACTGCAATATCTAAATTTTCACCAATTAATTCACCATCAACACTTTCTTTTAAAGCCAATAAAGAAACATGTATAGCATCTTCTAATTGTAAATTTTCATTCCATCTTTTTTCCAAAAAAGTTTTAGCACTATTTGAAGTTTTACCTATTGCAGTTGCTTTCCAAGGAAAATATGACCCACTTGGATCAACTTGATATAATTGAAATTTTTCTGAATATTCATCATACCCACCAACTAATAATGATACTCCAAAAGGTCTTATACCTCCAGATTGTGTACTTTCCTGCATTACTTTTGCAATTTCTTGAACCATTATTCTTACTGGTGGATATTCATTATATATTAATTTATAATTTGTTTGTGCTAATTTCCTTGCTTTATCAACTAATACTCTAAAATCTGGTCCCATTCCACTATATGTCATTCCAATATTTGGTGTAATATATTCTACTTTATTATTTACATCTGGTATCTGAAGTACCGAGTTTGATTTTCTTTCTGTTGCTAATACTACTCCATTATCACATTTTATACCAATTGTTGTTACTCCCTGTTTTACTGCATTTAATGCATACTCTATTTGTACTAATTTACCACTAAAATGAAAAAGTTAGTAAAAGAAATTGTAAATTTGAGAATTGAAATCTGAAACATACCTAGGTGAGAAAGTAGTTAATGAAAATGAGTATCTATCAGCCATTGTGAAGAAATATGCTATGTGTTGAGAAGTGGGATCTTAATATTATGAAACAGTATTTGATTAATGTAATTTTCAAATATTATTTGATTTTGCCTCCAATTAGTGAACCAAAATTTCACACAATCACACGACTAGAATATTTGCAACTTATTTACTATTACTTTACTATAAACTAACATATTAGTTGAATTAATTGCCGGTTTATAGTCCTTCTTTGATTACTTTGAGTCTATTATCCTTAAATTAATCTATTATACACTATTATAATTAAGCTCTGTTATACACTTTTGAAATTAAGCTATAAAAAAAAAATCTATCAAATCTATTATTCTTCATCGTCTGTATCAACAGGTTTTGGAGTTCCTTTTGGAGAACTTAACCATTCTATATGTCTTAATCTTCTTCTTTCTTCTTGTAATTTCTTTTCATTTCTAGTCATTTTTTTCTTTCTTGTTCTAACTTTAATATTAGCAGGAGAATCATCATCATCAGCTCTTTTTTTAGGTGTAGGAGCAGATTCTGGTGCTGGTGACCCTTCAACTGATTCATCCCCACCATCTTCAAATCTCTTGTTATCTACTGCTACTGATCCCTTTTGAATGACTGCACCATTCTCAACATGCCATTGTTCTGGACATAATGCACCAACGAATTCATTATTATGTGAAATCATAACAACACCACCTGACCATTCTCTAATAGCTATAGCTAATCCACCTAATGAATCTCTATCTAAATAATTTGTAGGTTCATCCAAGACCAAAAGATGAGGATTATTCCACATTGCACCAGCTATAACAACTTTAACTAATTGACCACCAGATAATGAACCCATTGGAGTATGATCTGCTATATCACCATCTAATCCAACATCTTCAAAATGTTTTCTTATAACTTTTGGGGTCAATTCTCTATAACCTAACCCTTCTCTTGATGCTTCATGATCATCAAATTTTTGAATTAATTTATCGAACCCTTCACTACTCAAAACTTCTCTAGGTACCCAAGAATTATATTTTGGTAACCAAAATTTCCATTTAACTTCATATTGGAAAGATTTTTTTAATTTTTGTCTACCAACAATAGCTTCAACTTGTCTTTTACCTCTACCATCACCAATATCAATTTCTTTTTCCATCATTTCCTTTTCATCATCTGAAATTTTTCTGGATTCTTTCAAAAGAACTTCACGATCATCACCAAATTTATAACGCCACTGTAAATATTGATTTGCTGTTTTTTCTTTATGTTGTTCAACATGTTGCAATGCATGTTGTGCAATATATCCAATACGTAAATTTGGATGTTTTTCAACTTTACCTTCTGCTGGAATTAATTCTGCAGTTAATAATTTAATTAATGTTGATTTACCAGCACCATTTGGTCCGACTATAGCTACTCTTGATGATAATGATAATGAACATGATACATTATTTAATGATGGTTTAGCAGCTCCTGGATATGTAAAAGTAACATTTGACATACGAGCAACTGATCTTGTATTTGATTTAACACCTGTTAATATACCTGGTGGTGGGAAAGCCATTTTAACACTTGAATCAGTTAATGTATAATATGATTTACCTTCTGGTTTAACTTTAACGAATTCTGATAAATTACCTTTATAATAAGCTAATTTTTTATTTTCATAATGAATAATATCAGTACAAACAGCATCCAAGAATCCAGAATCATGAGATACAATTAATGAAGTAATTTCAGTATGTTCAACAAGATAATCTTGTAACCATTTTACATTTCCAACATCTAAATGATTTGTAGGTTCATCCAACAATAAGACATCAGCTTTTAACAACATTGCTCTTGCTAATTCTAATTTCATTTTCCAACCACCAGATAAGGATCCAACGTTTTTGGATAATGTTTCTTCTGGGAATCCAACTTCCATTAATGCAGCTTTTATAGCATCTTTACCAACATCAACTAATTCTGGATCAGAAGCGATAAAATGAACTAAATCCATATCAGCTTCTGAACCTTGTAATTTATGTTCGACAAAACAAGTTCTCAATTCATCAGGCGAGGGAAAACCTTCCAATTGTCCCTTTGAAATAGCTCTCATTAAAGTTGATTTACCAGCACCATTTCTACCACATAAACCATACCTATGACCTTTTAATAATCTTAAATTAGTTTTATTTAATAACATACGAGTACCATATGCTAATGAGAAATCAGCATTAACTATTGTAATTGAACCATCATCTTCTTCTTCTGTGGCTGATTCTGGAACAAACAAGTGTTTGACATTAGCTGTTACAGTTTGTGCATATTCTTCATTATCATTTGAAATCATTTTCAAGTAGTCATGTAATCTTTTCCAATCATTTACATGAGCATCAATTTGTAAAATCTGAGCTAAATAATCAGCAGTAATACAATCATTTAAATATGAAGAGATTGGAATTTCTGCAGAAATATTATCTTTATAAAAATTTTCAGCATCTTTTAAACTTATTCTTCCATGAAATTTACCATCAGTTTGTTCTTCTTCAGCATCTTTTAAAACTTTGTAAGCTTTACCAGCTAATTCTCTAACTTCTGGTAATGAAGCATTCTTATAGACTTTTTCAACACCTGGTTTTAAAATTGGAATGAATGATTCAATTTCTCTCTTGTTGTTGACTAATCTTGTCAAATTTTCAGTGACCATAACTGTTTGTCTTAATTGTTCATTTGATGAAGATGACATTTTTAATGATTTATCTAATATTGGTACTAATAAAGATAATGCTGGTTCAGTGACTTCAGCAACAAATGTGACTGAAGATAATGATTTAATACAATCAGTAACTTTTTGAGGATCAGCTAAAGTTTCAACAATTAAATCATATTTATTTTGTAAATCCAAATTATCCAAAACTTTAACAAATTTTTTCAATGTAGTCAAACCGGCTTTTGCTAATTCTGGTTTGAAATCGGTTGATAAATCAGTTAAAACAGGAACAACATCAACGAATTTTAATTCAAGAATATCTGCTGGTACATCTTCAATAATTTTGTTGAAATTGTTTAATGCAGCAACTTTCGAATTCCATTTAGCTCCTGATTTAAAATATGTTAAGAATTCATCTATAACTATTGAACCTAATGCTTCAGTTGGGAATATACCATATAATGAATCGGTTGCTGATTTAGCTGCTTTCAATACATTTTTATCTTTATCAATAAACATATCGTATGCAGTTGAAAAAAATTGTAATAAATAAATTTCTTTTGGTGTTTGACCTCCTATTTGGGTTGCTAATTGTTCAATAATTAATAATGCACCTTCTTTAACTAATGGTGGGTTTTTAGGTCTTAATAATGATTTTATAATTTCATTTAATTTCCATTGATTTATAATTGATAAATTATCTTGTTCCTTTATTTGATTTACAATAGTATTAACCTCAGATTTGACTTCACTTATTTTAGTTGCTTTTTCTATATTTGATAAGTTTTCTTCAAATGGAACATCAACGTTTAATTTTGACAATGCTGTATTTAATGATGTTAATGATGTTGTTGATGCATTTGGATTTGGAGTAGATCTACCACTAGTTGGTAAAGAATCTACCGGTGATGCAATTGATGATGGAGCTTGTGATTGTCTATTATAATTATTATGTCTATTTTGATTGAAACCCTGGCTCAGTGATTGATAATGTTGAGGTTGTGGTTGATAATTTGTTTGACCTTGTGGAACAAACGTGCTATTAAAATTATATTGAGATCCAGCTCCATTAGTATTTGCATTTTTATAACCATAAGTTTTTGGTTTTTGAGCTTGTTGCTGCTGTTTTATAAAATCATCAAATGACTTTGACGACATGATTTAATAAAGTTTTAGGAATAGATATATAAAGTAAATGAAGACGATATAGTAAATGAAGTTCCTCTTTTCTATTTGGTACAAAATTAAAAATTTTCAAGTTACAAAAAATAATTAATTTTTAGAAGATGAAGTAAGCCGCATTTAAATTACTTAATTAAGAAATATTAGATACGCTATTGAAAGTATTATTGAAATAAAGTAACAACTTTTGATCTGAGTCTCAGGGATGAATGGACAAAGTTCCACATTTGTATATATCTCGGAGGTGTTGAACTAAGTCTAATGAAGTGACTCATGAATTTTTCAAGCTTTACACAACATTGTATGCCTGAGAATATGTATTGGCAATAATTCTGTCAATTTATAGGACCTTGATAACTTCAATCGGTCACGATCAGTATTAGTCACCCCGTATGCTCCAAAAACTAACCATATTTATTATCAATATACTTGTCTTTTTAACTCAATTTCATATCTTCTAGTTCTTGTCGTATTTCTGGTTCATCATCTAATATTACAGTAACTGCTTCACTATCGTTTGATAAAGCTTTTTCCAATACATCATCAATAACGTCATCACTATTTATATATTTTGGTTCATTTGTTTCATTTTCCTCTATTTCTTCAGTACCTTCATTGAAAAATCTCGATATTACATTAGTTTTGGGTGGATTATTATTATTTAAATTTGAACCAGTAAAATTAAATTCATTACTATCATTTTTGTCTATCAATTCTTCAAATTCGTTCTCATTATTATCAGGAAAGTTTAATTGATCCAATTTTGAAGATGGTGCTTTTAAAATTGTTAATATTTCTTTCATTGATTCTTTTAATTGTTGTCTTGATTTTTTAATCATATCTAGGTCAACTTCTGGTAATAGTATTTCTTCTTCTTTTTGAGATTCTGATGATGAGTTAAAATTACCCTTCAATATTTTAACTTCTCTCTCTAAACTTTCTATTTTGGATTGTTGCTTCTTCTTTATAAATTTTAATGAATCAACTTCTGCTTGTAAATGTAAAATTTTATATTTCATTTCTGATTTTTCTAAATTTGTTATGATTTTAAATCTTTCTAGGTTAGTGAATTCAGACGTAAGATAGTTGATAACTCCAGGTAATGTATATATTGAATCATTTGAATTTTGTTGTGATTGACCATTTGACATATTGCTGTTGTTATTATTGTTGATATTTTTCCATTGTGTTTGTGGATTGATTTGTTGTGAATTATCTTTGGATGGTGGCATATTAAGCTCTTGACAAAGCTATTATAATTACTTATGTAACTAACGTTTTGATGTAGTAAATTATTGTTTTATTTTGTTTGTTAATTATTTTTTAATTATCGTAAGAGATCAATTTAATTTATTTCTTTAACGTGAATATTCATTCTAATCAAAAAGAGACTGTATATAGATCGAGTCTCTTACATCATTGAAAAAATATAGTTATATAGAGCTCGAGGTTTAATTCATGCTAAGCTTCATAGACTATTAGTAGAGATTGGGGAACTTTCTTGATGATTAATTTCTTTACGTTGACCTCGAAAATAAATGAGCAAATGTTGATTGTTCTGTTGTACAGTCTTTATTCTATTATTTATAAAATTATTTTGATTCACTTTTACAAATCCAATCATTTAATCCATATCTATTTCTTGCAATTTCAACAGCATAAAATTGTATTCTAACGGCAAACATGGTAGTATCCTGACCATATTCATCACTTGCTTTCAATCTCAATAAAGTACCAAAATTATAATCTTCAATATCTTTGAATTTTTCACAAAATTCTCTCCATTTTGTTTTACCTTGTGGGCTTTTCATTTCATTTTCATCTATTGTTTCTGCAACAGATCTGTCTTTAAATTGTGGGAAATCCTCTAATAATTGTTCAAATATTTGATCATCATGTTTAGTTAATTTTAATTTTGATCCTGGTACTTTTTCTAATAATGACCAATATGTTTCTGCTTGTTGTACTGCTTTCACAGCAAATTGCATTTCTATTTCTTCCAAATTATCAGCATTTTCTCCATCAATTGGTGGTTGTGACATTGTTTTTATTATTGAAGTAATTGAAATAATTAATTAATTTCTTTTAAAAATGGTATTGCTCTAATTAATATAGATGAGAGAGAGAGAGAAAGTGAAATTGAAACAGTTACAGAAAATTAAAGAATTATACCGAAGAAAAATGGGCTACCAAATTGGTTGCAAAATTTATAAAAACATCAATTATTTACTTTTGATTTAAATCATTTAATATCCATTTAGCTTCTCTTTCACCACTATTATAGGCACCATGAACACATCCAGCACCGTCTGCAACCGTATGTTCACCAGCAAATCTAATATTTTTTTCACTTATACCACAATTTTCAAATTCTCCCGATAATGTTATAATTAAATCATTAGCATCATCACCAACATGCATTGCAGAATATGCACCTCTAATATATGGATTTAATGTCCAATCTGTAACTATTATATTTATTGGATCTGTTATTGGGGTTATTGGCATTTTTTCCAACATTGGTTTATAATACTTCCAAACTTCTTCTGGGTGTGATTCTAAGTATTCAGTTAAAGGAGATTGTATTAAAAACACTAAACTACCCCCTTTCTTGTTTGGATGTACACAAGCAAAATTAACACAATACACTGGGTAAGTGAATGAAGCAGGTAGTGATTTTAATGGTTTTGATAAATTATCAGTGGATACCTGATCGGCTATTATTTGAAATCTATCTTGATTTTTATCCCACCATATATTATCAAATTCTAATACTACTTTTCCTAAAGCTCCAAAATGCATAGTTTTGAGTGATTTTTGTATTTTTTCCGATAATGGAGGCTCCCATTTGATACCATATTCATGATTTTGATCTAACTGTAGTATTGATAATGGAGCGGTGACAATTAAATATTCTGAGTACACTTTTAATCCATTTTTAGTTTCAACACAAATTTTTTTGTTATTATTTTGTCTATAAATTGTTTTGACTGGTTCATTCAATAAAATAGACAGTTTTGGAATTTCATTTGCTAATACATCAACTAAATAATAATAACCTTTTTTATTTAACAAGTTTCTACCTTGATGATCCATTACTGCAAATTTCCCACTTGATATATCGTTACTTATACCAAACCATAACTCCAAATATCTCATCATACGACCACAATATTTCTTTTGCTCGTCAGTTAACAATGGATCATATTTTTCCAAAAATTTATCAACTATTTCAATACATGAAATATCCTCTTTGTCTATATCTTCGTGAAAGTAAAGTTCAATGTATTTCTCAATATCTTCCAAAACTCTATTTAGCTTAAGGTCTCCTGAATCTAGATATCCATCACTGGAATAAACTTGAACATCTTTATCATCATAGTAAACATCTTTTCCTAAATCAATTCTATTATTTTCAATCAAATAATTCAAAGTACTATTATTCAACGAGTCATGGAACCAAGAAGCACCTAAATCATACCTTATACCCAATTTTGATTGTGATTCCTCGGTGGTTTTTAGTCTACCTCCAATATGATCTTGAGCTTCAATTATTATGACCTCTTCGGGTTTTATATTGGGATCTTGTAGCAATGTATGAGCTGCTTTTAATCCAGAAATTCCTGCACCAATTATAGTCACTTTAGGGGTTTTCGACATTGATGATACTAGCTAAACTGGGTTTTGTTCATAATGCTAAGTCCATCATTATGATTTGAATAAATTGATAGAGATCATAAGCGCATGTTTTTACTTAATTTGTAATCAGTACGCAATTAGGTGCGCTTTTTCATGGGCTATTATTTATCTTATCTAATATTGTTCATTAAGTAGTTATAGCTATACAATTAGTAAAACGTATCATAAACCTAAAGAATCTCTAACATGTTTTCTAATTTGTTCATTATATGACTCTCGATCATCTCTCCATAATTTACAGGCATCAATATTTGCACCACTTTCAGGATTTGGCTCTGCCAACATCGATATTACACTCAACAATATTTTTTCAATACTTTGTACAGGTGACCATCTTTCTTCTGGTCTTTCATATTGATTTGGATCTTCTCCAGGTGGATGTAATATAGATATACAAACAGTCCCATCAGAATAAATATTTGGATGTAATAATGGTGGATCAAATTTCAATGTTGGTGGACTTAATGGATAATCTTTTGGAAAGGTTAATATTGCTGGGAATACTCCATTTTCATAAGGAGTCTCTGAAGGACCTTCTAGAAAACATTCCCATTTAAATAAATCATCTTCTGATTTTGGTCCTGCTATTATACCTGGTGGTGGATCTCTCGATAATAATTGATATTCTTTTAAAAGACGTTTATGAGCAGTTGATCTTGGGGGCATTAAAAAAAAAGATTAATGTTGTGAAATTGTTGAATTAATTATGTATTGTAACCTTGACTTGATCTGGAGAACTGGTGGTGGAATCAAGTTTTAAATCTATTCGGTGTTAATTATAAATTTATAGTGGAGAAAAATTGGTAGCCTTGTATGTGGTGTCTGAGGTTGCAAAAATAATTTTTCAGTGTTGGACCAAATTTATTTTACCACCAATTTTTTTGAAACTTTACATTTACATTCATTTGCATTATTGCTTATCAAAGATGTCATTATTTGTTGCAAAAGTCAAAAATGTATTAAGTGGTGATACAATTGTTGTTGTTCCACTAAAAACAAATCAATTCCCACCACCAGAAAGAATTATAACTTTATCATATGTTAAACCAATAAGTGAATTTGAATCAAAAGAATATTTACGTGATTTATTAATTGGTAAAGAAATCAAATTTAAAGTATTTAACAAAGCTGGTAATAGAGAATTTGGAGATGTTCAATCACCAATTTTTAAGTCATTAATTGAATATTTAATATCTAGTGGTTATGTTAAATTAAGAGATAATATACCAGAAGATGATAAAGTTGATGAATTAAAACAAATTGAAAATAATTCAAAATTAAAACAAAATGGACTTTGGAACAGCAAAGTTAAAAAAGTTGAAACAGTCCCATTAACTGAAGAAAATATTATTTCTTCTCAAACTAAACCATTGAAATTAATTGTGGAAAAAGTTATAAGTGGTGATAGAATAATTGGTAATATCTTTGTAAATAAAAATCAGATTGCAAACTCATCATTATTATTGGCAGGTATCAAATCTCCAAGAACTGATGATCAAAGTCAATCACAACAATTAGTAAAAGTAGCACAACAAGCAAAACAATTTGTTGAAGATAAATTATTAAGTACAAAAGCAGAGTTAACTGTAAAAATTATTGGTGAAAGTCAATCTGGTGTTCCAATTGCTTTAATTACTCACCCATCAGGTAACAATATTCATGAAAAATTATTAGAATCTGGATTTGGAGAAATTGTTGATTGGCAATCTACTTTAATTGGTTCAACTGCAATGAGTCAATTAAGAAAAGCTGAACAAACTGCAAAAGCATTAGGTAAAGGAATATTTGCTAATTCAACAACCAAAAAAAGCTCAGGCTCTGGTCAACACGGATCTAAATTAAAACCAGGTGTTTCAATTCCCAATGTTACAATAGCTAAAGTCATAAATGCTGACACTTTATTAGTAAGATTACCAGATTCAGATGAAGAAATTACTGTACAACTAGCATCAATTAGAGCACCAAAACCAAATGACACAACAGTAACATCAGATCAATCTAAACAGCAAGCATTGGTTGCAACAGCTCGTGAATTTGTAAGAAATCAAGTAATTGGTAAACAAGGTAATCTTTATGTTGATGGATTTAGAGAAGCAAACAAAGACCTTAGTTTAGAATCAAGATTCTTGGTAAGTTTTAAATATGCTAACACTGACTTATCAGAATTAATTGTAACCAACGGATTTGGTACAGTTATAAAACACAACAAGGCAACTCAAAATGAACGTTCGTTAAATTGGGATAAATTAATTGAATTAGAAAATGATGCTAAAAAATTAGGTAAAAAGGGAATTTATGGAGATTTAAATAAAGTTTTAACTGTTGGTACTAGAATTATTGATGCTTCTGAAAATTTAACAAAAGCTAAAACTTTTTTCAATGGATTTAAACAAAAGGGTAGAATTAGTGGCTACTATGTTGAATACATTCCAAACGTTACTCGAGTTAAATTATTTAACCCAAAAGAAGGCTTAAAATTAACTTTATTATTAGGTGGTTTATCAAATAATAAAAATGATGTATTACAAGAAGAAGGTTTAAAATTTTTAAATAAAAAATTCTTACAAAGACCAGTTGAATTTGAAATCTATGATACTGATAAATTAGGTGGATTTGTTGGTAATTTATATACCAACTCAAATGCTATAGTTCCAATCCAAGAACAAGTTATATCTCAAGGTTTTGCAAAATTACATGAATATGCTATAAGTGCTAATCCACAAGCTTCAGTGTTGGAAAAAGCTGAAGATAATGCAAAATCTCAAAATAAAGGTATTTGGAAGGATCATGATGATGCTAAATTAAGCAAAGAAATTTCAGAATCTGCAGCAAGATTAGAATCCACAAAATTAGAATCATCAAAACCTAAATTTTTTGATATTGAAGTTGTTTACATTGATTCAGAAGGTATATTATATTTCCACAAAACAGATCCAAAACAAAAACAAGTATTTACAAAATTTAAAACTGAATTTCAGCAATTCCATTCACAACAACCAAGTGCATCAAAATTATCACAAGATTTACCTGTAAACTTAGACAAACCTCCAAAAAAGGGAGAACTCGTGTCAGCTAAATTTTCGGACGATGGTAAATACTATCGTGCAAAATTTTTAGGTGTTGATAAGTCATCAAACAAATATGAAGTACACCATATTGATTTTGGTAACATTGATAAAGTTTCTTTGAGTGCCTTACGTCAATTACCTACAAAATTTAATACCACCACTATTCCAAAATTCCATTATACTACAACATTACAAAATATAAGATTACCTCCTGCAAAACCAACTGATTATTTAACTGATGCCATATATGCATTAGAAGATTTAACATACGATAAGAGTTTAGTTATTAGTGCATTACCTGGCTCTACATCTGATTATCAAGGTATTTTGTATGATTCAGAAGAAAGTTTAAAAGATTCATCTTACACTATAAACAAACAATTAGTCAAAGAAGGTTGGGCTATAGTTGATTCAAAAAATATTAAACCATCTACAAAAGAATATGTTGATGAATTATTAAAAATTCAAAAATCTGCTAAAGCTAATCATTTAGGTTGTTGGGAATTTGGTGATGTTTCTTTTGATGAAGATAATTTATTAGCATAATTATATACTTGAAATTTAGATATATATAATGATTTGTAAATAGCAAATTTGTCAAAAAGTTACTTGCATAGCCTTAAGAACAACCATTTTGTAAACCACTCTTGAAATTACTTTATAAAATCAATGTTTAATTGGTTAGATTATGAAAGAACCCTGAAGAATATCATAATTAAAAGTACAAATCTCTTGGTATACTAAAAGTATTTCAAATTATAATTATTTATTATATTTTTTTTTGCAATCGTGTTAAATCTCAAACGAAGAAAAAAAGAAGGGCAAATTATTAATTAAGTATTGTAAGATCTTTTTGTTAATAGAACTCGCGATAATGAAAAAAAAAAATTATTCTGAAAAATTTATCAAAGAATTTCCATTTCTTTTATCAACAAAAACTTCGGATATCACCTAATTTAAGAACCAAAGATGAATCCAGCTTTCACAAATATTGCAATCATGCTTATTGGTATGCAAGTTGCTAAAAAATTAGATTTCGAAAATCCAGATGTATTATTTTATACAAGAGCATTTTATATATCATGTCAAGTTTTAACTTTTTTAATTTACTTTATTGTAAGATTTAAAATTAATGCTAAAAATGATTTAACAACTATAAAATATGTTGAACCACCAAATCCAATGTCTGGACAAACTGAACCAAGAGCTGTTGTCACTACTGTAAAAGAATATGATTTACAACAAGTTAATTCTCAAATTAAAGGTATTTTCACTGGATTAGCAATGATGGGGTTTATGCATGTTTATATGAAATATACAAATCCTTTAATTATGCAAAGTGTTTCTGGTTTAAAATCAGCTTTAGAATCAAATATTGTTAAAATTCATTTATATGGTACTCCAGCTACTGGTGATTTAAAAAGACCATTTAAAGCTGCTCCTGGATTTTTAGAAGCTTTAACTGGTGGTGCTGGTGTTCAAACTGATAAAGCTTCAGTTGAAAATGCTGAAGTTAGTGGTTCAGGTGGTATTAAACAAGATTAAATAAAAATTTAGAGATTAATAAAGAAATGTAATAAATTACAATATATATATATATAAATTTTTTTTTAACGATGTAATTATACAGCAAAATTTTATAATGCATGATAAAAAGAAAACTTCTATTTTTAAAAACCACTTAAATATTGTATTCTTGATTGACAACTATACATTCTTGTTCTTTACCTCTTGTAAAAGAAATCAAATCTAATAATTTACCAGCTATGATAAATTCACTAATTGACCATTCACCAGTTGAGTATATTTCAGGTACAGATTGGGCCAAATCAGGTATTATAGCATCAAAAATTGGCTTATAGTTTAAAACTTCTTGACTGGTTATATCTGTGATTTTTCTAAGATGCTTGAATAGATTTGTGATCCATTCAGGTAGTTCTTCATTTGACTTGTAAATCTCTTTATTATAACAACGTATCAACCATAATAACCAACATTGATCTTGGAATTCAGATTCTAAAATACTTTCATAGGAATTGAAACCTAAAAATAATAAAGACTGTTGGAATTTTGTATCTTTTTTATATACATTTTTCAAGGTTATTAGGTTTGATTTTGACTCCGTTAACAAATGCTTTTCCTGTCTTTTTATATCCTTGATTGCAGATGTATAGATTCTATTTTGAGATTCAATGTACCATTTGATGTACTTGTACTTAGTTGATTTTTCTGTTGGAATGTCTAATTGTAGCATACTATTTTTAGCTGCGAGTGCTGCTCTGAGATGATTTAATCCAGCTAGCTTCATACGTAATGAAATTTTACCACTTTCCCATGGATTTTGAACTAATATCTGAAATACTTGAATTAGATTTTCTGGTACATTATTTGAGTTTATGAAGAACAATATGCCGTTCTCATAATTTTCTTTTTCAACACATGTTTGATCCAATACTGAATTAGTATAATCGTCAATGGTTGGTAGTTTCACATTCAATTCCTTTAGCACCTTTAATTTTGACTCTGGTACTTTAATCTTTAAAGCTACTGTATCGGCAACGTTATTCTCAATTGCAAACCCATAAGCTAACAATAACTCTTCATTGCCTTTCATTCCATAATTATTGTAAATTTCCTGACCTTTTTCACAAATTGTATCAGTTTGAAAGACGAAAGAATCATTATTACAAGTCCATTCAACTTTTGCCTGAGGATTATGGTTCAACATATCAACTACTGGTAAAAGCATAGATTCATTTTTAGGTAATGATTTGTCTATAATATACGCTGGAAATGCTCTACTTTTGAAAATTAATGATGACCATAGATAGTTCGGAAAGCTTGTCCAATTTTTGGAATTTATTTCATTAAAGTAGTTGTAATAATCTTCATCTTTGTAAAATTTATATTCGTAGTAAAATTTCATATTTATGAAATGTTCTTCTGGTTTTTCAACATCTTCTGGTAGAAGGTTTATTACTATCCACCATTCTTCTATCAATGAATGTAAATTTTCTTTTAGTGAATTCCCCAAATTTGTTACTTGAATATACGATTTTTCTTCTGGTGACCAAGTATAAGGTGAATCAATTGATTTTAAAGAAGGTAGTATATCAAAATATGGTTTGTAAAATGAATTTTGTTGTAATTTTTCATAACATATAAACATTTTTAGTAACGATATATGATTTTTGCTTTCATCGTAAATCTTTTCACCAAATAAAGCTTTCGCTTTGTCGCAAGTTATTATGAGTTTTCGAGGTATTTGAATTGATGCTTTTGAATTTGATGTAGATTCTGCTCCATAATTTGATTCATTGATCTGCACGAACTCCACATTATCTGAAATCCCGGCACCATTGGATTGGGCCCATTCTATCAATTCATTGATCTTATTCATTGATGAAAGACGGTAAATATTAATACTTGTATAATTATATGATGATCATTTGCTGCAAAAGATGTTAAAGTCGTGTAAATTAAATTTTCAATTTTTGTAAATAATTTTTAGAAACTAAAATCATAAAAAACATACCACTATTCAAAGTTAAAGCAAAATGTTGTCAAAAACTTTGTTTAGACAGACAAGAATATCCAATGTTAGACGCCTACTACTACAACCAACGATAAGATCATTTTCACAAACTTTCACCAAATTCCAAGAAGTTTCAAAAGAACCATCATCAACTTCATCAGAACAACCGAAAAGAAGACCATTAAGTAGAGTAGCAATTGGTGGCTCAAAGGACTCAAATAAAAATTTTAACAAGGGAAGTGGGCTAGAATTTGCAACATGGAAAGCAGTAGTTTTATTAGTAGTTGTTGGAGGTATAGGTACATATTTTTTCCAAAAGGAAAAAGCTAGATTACATCAATTAAGAGAAATGGAACAAAATAAAAAAATTGGTAAACCATTAATTGGAGGACCATTTAAATTGATGGATACTAATGGGAATGAATTTACTGAACAAAATTTAATTGATCCAAAGGGTAAAAAATTTTCAATATTATATTTTGGTTTTAGTCATTGTCCTGACGTATGTCCTGAAGAATTAGATAAATTAGGTGATATGCTAGATATATTAAAAGAAAATAAAGTTGAAATCCAACCAATTTTTATAACTTGTGATCCAGCTAGAGATTCTCCAGAAGTATTATCAAAATACCTAGAAGATTTTCATCCAGGTATAATCGGATTAACAGGTAGTTATGAAGCAGTTAAAGACACATGTAAGAAATATAGAGTTTATTTTTCAACACCACCAGATGTTAAACCAGGTCAAGATTATTTAGTTGATCATTCTATATTTTTTTACGTTTTAGATCCTGAAGGTAATTTCGTTGATGTTATTGGTAGAGAATCTTTAGCTCCTCAAAGTGCTGAAAAAATTACACAATGTTCTGAGGCTTTTATTCCACTGGATCAAATTGAAGCTAAAAAGCAAGGTATGTTTGGATTTCTTTATAAATGATATGTTAATAGTATAAAAGGGTATATGTACATAGTTTTTAACCTTTGTGGGTCTTAATCAAAATTTAATGTTATTACGGTGAAACTGTTTAAGTAACTACTTGTCTTTACTCTTTGTGGTTGGTTATAATCAAAAATATATTTCTATGAGTAAACTATTTAAGTGAATACTAATCTTCTATATCCACCACATGTCTTACATTGTTCTTGATGTTTAGCCATTAATGCTTGAGCTTTCAAAGGATCTTCAACTTCTTTTGGTTCAGGCCATGATAAGAATTTATTAGTATAATTTGGAATATAGTCAGGAGGTAAGATTTCAAGTCTTTTACCATAATTATTGACTTTGTTCCAATCACGATGAACATTGTACAAAGATTCTGAGAAATAAGCAAAACATCTTTCAAACTTTTTGGTATTTAATTCATTAGTCATTTGTGGTTTGAAGTTTCCATATTCTCCCCATGCTTTTTGTGGATTAGCCAAAACATAATCAGTGGCCCTTTTAATAGCTTTCATGAAAGCTTTAATTTTGTCTGGATTTTTGGCAATAAATTCATCATTTGCAATATATAAAATAGTGCAAAAACAACAACAACCTAATTCAGCTAATTTATCAATTCTAAGCATCTTAGCATCATTTGGATCTTTTCCCTGTTTTTTCAAAGCTTCTTCTAATTCGACTAGTTGTATGCTTTCAATACCTATTCCACAATCAATTGAACCTTCGAGAATGTACTTAGAAACGTTCATTCCACATCTTACAGCGGTATAATCATCAGGTGTCATTCCATAATATTTAGTTAATTCATCAATTTGAATCTTACCAAACTCACCAACATACCCAATTCTTTTACCTTTTAAAGATTGAAAATCTGAAGTAATACCCGAAGATTCCAAATAACAAATACCAGTGAAAGGTTCATCCAACAAGGATCCAATGGAAGTAACTGGAAACCCTCTAGCTTTTGCTGCTAATGTATGAACCATTGCTTTTAATCCCATGTCAATTTTTCCAGAACCAATTAATTCAGTAACATCAGATGGATTTGATGGCTCGAGTATCGCAATATTTAATCCTTCATCTTGAAAATATCCTTTGGATTGAGCTAAAAAAATTGGAATATGATATGGTGTAGCCTCCCAATTTAAACAAAAGCTAATTTTATCACTTGAAGTCATATTGCTGAACAATTATTGTGAAACTAAACAATTATAAAGAAACTAAACAAATTTTAGGTAAATTTTAAATAGTTCAAAGCAAAATTATTTAATGGATTTGTAGCAATATATATATCGGTGAAAACGGCCCTGCAGCTTAATCGCATACCGTGCAAGGATCAAGGAGCTTGTCAAATTCTATTGTTTCATCAATTATTCTTTAAAGCATATCACATCCCTCGATAGCTGCAAAATATTATCATTTATATGCAGGTTTTGGTTTCATAATAGATTTAGTGTAAGTTATATACAAGTTAAAAATAATTCATAAAAGGGGTTGTATATAATGCGTTAATAAAGAAAGACTAACAAATAACCGTTATTACTCCTTATAGTTATAGCAAGCTTCAAAAAATTCAGTCTCTAAGTTCACAGCCTTAACAAAAGCGTCCTCACAAATTTTCTTACTTGCATCATCATGTATATTTCTCTCAACTTCATTTTGTAAAAAATTAACCCATTCTATAAATTGTTCACCATTATGTAAATCAATCCATATTTGAAATTTTGGTGGTAATTTTGCAGCAATTTGGTTTTGCTCTTGATTGTACTCTACCCAACCCAAGTAGACTTTTTCCATCACGTAACAGAACGTGATTAATTCTAAATATGAGTTGCAGTCATTTATCAAATACTTTAAATAGTCAATGTATTTAGATACTTGCGGTAATGTTAGATTATTCTCCCTTAACCCTTTGACTTCTGGTAATTGTTCCCATTCCAATTCTTTCAATGTGTTTGTGAAGTAATCATTTTCATCAACTGCTAACCAACCAATTTGTTTAGCTAATCTAATTGATGCACTTTTTTCATTGCTCAATGCCAATGCTTTACCCAAAACATTCAAACTATAATCAAAAAATTTTAAATCTTGATTTAAGTATGTGAATAATTGATAATTTAAAAGTATACCTTGACATAATTCGTTGGTTAATGGGTGACTGATGGAAGTGTTGTAAATCCCATTATGCTTTTCTATTAGCTCGCTCACGAAAGACGTCATTGGTGAATGGATTAACTTTAACATTCAAAAAGTATTCTTTTTTGCATATTTTATGTTGAATTGAAAAAGGGTTTGGATTTTTAAAATAATATTTGTTTTGAAAAAAAATATGCGCTAAGGGGGTTTTGATTTGATTCAATTTGATTTAACCCAAATATATTTCAAAATTTTGACCTGAATATGATCTCCTTATTTCATATCTAAAACGGATTGTACAAGCTATGTCAAAGAGTGCTGAGAAATTAGATTCAATCCATACAGACGAGTCTTTTAATTCATCACTATCTGATGAATTTAATTACCAAAAACGAGCACCACGTTTTATAAAATGGATATATCAATTAGATAATTTTGGAATAGAAACAAGAGGAATTGAAAGAGTAAGTGCAGAAGAAAGAAGCGCTAAAGCAAAATCAACAAGTACAACTTATCAGCTTATTCAAGTTATTGGATTATGGTTTGCTGCATGTGGTGGTTTAACATCGATGTCTTCATTCTTTTTACCTACTTTATTATTCAATTTAAACTTGAAAAATTCATTAGTTAGTGGAATCATAGCAATGTTAATTGGTTGTTTAGTACCAGCTTATTCTTCAACTATGGGTCCCAAATCTGGATGTAGACAAATGGTGACTGCTCGTTTTTTGTTTGGAACTTATGGTGTGGTAGTGGTATCTTTGCTAGCTATTACTGGTGGAGTAGGTTGGTCAATTGTCAATTGTGTTTTAGGAGGTCAAATGTTAGTTGCTATCAATTCCAATATTAGTTTAGCTGTTGGGATAGTTGTAATTGCTGTTGTTTCTTTAGTTGTAGCAGTTTTTGGAATTAAAGTGTTGTTGAAATTCCAAACTATTTTGGCTATACCTATTTTCATTGCTTGTATTTTGTTTTATGTTGTTGTTTGTAATAAGATTGGGTATGTTCATGACTCAAATGAGATAGTAAATCAATTGGGTCTAGATTCGTTAACAATTAGAGGGACTTGGCTTTCATTTTGGACTATAGCATATAGTTCTACATCTTCATGGGCTTCAGGAGCTTCTGATTATTATATTTTATTTCCAGAAAATACACCTTCAGGAACTGTATTTATGGTTACATTTTTTGGTATTGCAATACCAACTACATTTGTTGCAGTTATAGGTACAATATGTGGAAATATTGCATTATCATACAAGCCTTGGAATGATGCATATACAAATATGGGAGTTGGTGGATTAATAGTTGAGACTTTCCAACCATGGGGTAAATTCGGGAAATTTGTTGCTGTCTTGTTATACTTATCTTTGATTTGTAATAATATCATGAATACTTATTCAATTGCATTTGAGTTTCAATTAATTGATAAACATTTGGTTTTTGTGCCTAGGTGGATTTGGGCCACAATTGTTTCTGCAATATATATTGTATTATCATTAGTTGGAAGAGACAAATTCTCAGAGATTTTATCTAATTTATTACCTATGTTGGGTTATTGGATTAGTATGTATATTGTTTTGTTACTTGAAGAAAATCTTTTGTTTAGGTCAACTATCAAGATTAAAAAATTACACGAAAAAGAATTTGATGATGATGATATGGATAAATTGTATAATTGGAAGAATTGGAATGTACCAAAAGGTAGAACTCTAGGTATTGCTTGCTGTATCTCATTCTGTTGTGGTGTAGCTGGAGCTGTGTTAGGTATGAATCAAGTCTACTTTATTGGTCCTCTTGCCAAATTGATTGGTTCTCAAGGTGGTGATATAGGTATATGGTTAGCTGCTGGTTTTACTGGTATTACTTACCCATCTTTAAGATACTTGGAGCTAAAGTATTTCAAAAGATGATATAGATTTTTCATTTTTGTATATATTCATAGATTATTATATGACCTACTTAATATTGGTAAGTGTTGCAAAATGTTATCGCGCGAGATCAAGATTGTCTCTAAATTTTATTTTTCAAGACAGAAAGATAAGAGATCAAATTCCCCACAAATCAACCATTCTAGTTCAAAGCTTTTCATACATTAAGTAATTGAATACTTTTCGACCGTATAAGTTTAATTTTTACAACTTCAAGTCTTTCTACTCTTTCCAAAATGCCAGGATTAACAAATGATCAAAAGGAGTTTTTTGACAAAGAAGGAATGTTATGTATTGAAAATTTCCTAACACCAGAAGAAACTAATCAATTACTAGAACAATCAAAATTATTATTAACAAAAGTTGATTTATCTAACCACACCAAAACAACTTTCAAAACAGCAGACGAAGATCACATTGGTGATAAATACTTTTTCGAATCAGCTGATAAAACTTCTTTCTTTTTTGATATTGATGCGTTCACATCTAATGGGGAATTAACGGTGGAATTAAGTAAAGCTATAAATAAAATAGGTCATGGTTTACATATTCAAAATCCATTGTTCAAAAAAGTAACTTTTAGTGATTCAGTTAAACAAATAGCTAAAGATTTAAATTATAAAGATCCAAAAGTTTTACAAAGTATGTGCATATTCAAACAACCAATAAGTGGAGACGTTAAGGAAAGAGATAACGCAGTTCCTCCACATAACGATGCTACTTTCCTATTTACCAATCCACAAAGTGCTGTAGGATTTTGGATAGCTTTGGAAGATTGTACTTTAGAAAATGGTTGTTTATCATATATTCCAGGAACTCATAAAACTTACCCTGTAAGTAAACGATTTGTACGTACTAATGGGTTACAAGGTGGGTGTAAATTTGAACAATTGGAAGATGAAAAACCAGTTGAAGGTGAATATAAACATGTTCCATGTAAAGCTGGATCTTTGATATTGATACATAATTCTGTGTTACATAAATCTGAAAAAAATAAAAGTGATAAATCTAGGTATGCTTATGCTTTTCATATTATTGATGGAGTTACTGAATATGATAATAAAAATTGGTTACAAGTACCATATGAAGGTGGTAGTGAATTTTCCAAATTATATAAGATTGAAGTATAGAGAAATATAAATTATTATAATTATTTGTATATTTCATCATTCATCATTATATATATAGTATTTATTGTCTAGTAATCTATAGTCTATAGCTTTTTTTGGGTTAACAACTCAGTGATTCTTTTTCATTAATCAACTTACCTTGCCAACTATAATATTTTGACATATCACAATGATGTTTTTTACCATTACTTGCTTCATACATTGAACAACCATACATAGCAGCATAAGGAGGAGTATATAAATGTAATGATATACTTACTTCATTATTTAAAGGATTTGAAATTTTATGTAATCCAATTTTATCAGAAATATAACCAACTTCATTATGATTTAAAATTGTAGTTTTTTTACAAATTAATTTTGATCCACTTTGTTCAGGTATATCATATAAAGATTCAATTAATTGACCTTTTATAATTTTCATACAACAATGAGCATCAGCATGATCATGAATAGCACTTGATTTACCAGGTGACCAAACTAATATTAATAAATTTGCATTACCATTTAAATTTATAATACCATTTCTTGAATAATTTCTACTTGGATCATGTAATGCTAAATGTTGCCAATCATCTAATTTAGAATCATAATTTTTCATTAATTCTTTAACTTTTTCAATATCTATATCTTCTGAAGATAATCCTTTACCAGCTAATAAAAATTTTAAATCCATAATTAATTTATAAAAATTAGATGATTTATTTATATTTTCAATTGTAGTACCATTAATTTCATAATCATGATCAACAGAAGGTTTTAAAAATGAATTTGGTATAGCTCTTGAAAAATTTTTTGTAGTAGAACCAGCTATAAATGAACAAGAATTTGGTGTAGATGGTCTATTATTGATTGTGGCTTGATTATTATTATTAAATGAAGAAGTTGATGAAGGAGTTAAAAGCATTTTATATAAACTTATAATATTTGTAATGAGATAGCAAAATGTAATGTTGAAATGAATTTGGTTGTAAAAATATGAATAAAAAAGATAAGGAAAAATAGTTAGTTTATTTGTTATTTATTTATATAATTTTACTTACGAGAGATTTTTTAAATTTAAATTATCATACAAAAATATTTTAGTCTAAGAACACAAAAAAAAACTTTTTTTAACTGCCCATCATCAAGTACTAAAAATTTTAGTATTAAAGATCTAAAGCTTGTAGATAAGTTTTTAGTTATCATCAGATAATTTAACTTGAAATAATCTTATCTAGTATTTATTCTTGTGGATGAAACATTTCGTTGAAGTATTATCTTCAATTTATTATTTTTTATCTAAGTCATATGACACCTGACATATAAAATTAATTATGACGGGAATTTTATTATAAGTTATATTTTATGCCCGTGGACGGTTCAAACGGTTTATATTTTATTAGACGATGAGCGGTGAATACTTAATTAGGTAATTCCAACTGTTGGAAATTTCAAGAATCGGGCCCGCTTGCACTACTTTTTATAAGAAAAAATTTTTAGTCTTTACATTTTATAAATTTCATTGTTCTAAGAGGAAGATGAATATAGACTTATTTGAATTGGAGCAAAAGTTGGAAGTTGATTGAAAGTTTTTATTTTCAAGACCAGCATCGACATCTCTGAGCTTGTAGAATTCTAATGATACCAATAAGTGCAATGTTTGTTACAAAAAGTGAGTCAAAATATTGTATTGAAAATATCTCAGAAAAGATATTGAAAGAAGGAGTACCCCGATCAAATTATGACCAATTATATTTTTATAATTAACTCATGTAACAATGCTTAAAAATGGTTGATTTATGCGTATAAACAATCGACGGGGTAAACTCATAAGAAGAACACGTAATTAATTAATTTTGCAAATAACAATAACAAAATTGTGAGCAAAATGCAAATAAGTAAAGAATTGTTAAATGGCTAAATTTGGAAAAGAATTTAACCTTAAAGGAGCGGTCCATCTTTTCTTTTTTTTGTGAAGTAAAATTTCCATTGAACTCTGAAATTACTTCGATCAAAACATCAAATTGTGTATCATTTTGGCTATGGTTGAACTTTGCGTAATGATCATACTTCATTACGAAAATAGAACAGCAAATAGAACAGAAACGAAAAATACTAACGATGGATTTTGGTTATAAAGCTATGAAAAATGAAGTGAGCTACATATATAACTTTTCTCTCTCTCGAATTTAGTTTATTTCCTTATATTTAGCAAGCTAGATGGACACTTAATAAACATATGTAGTATTGAAAAAGAACAAAAAAAAATGCGTTGTTATAGTGTTTGCAAACATTAGCATGACTTGTGCTTTAATCAAATTATTTATTGGTAAATTGAAGTCCAACCTTATCTACTTGCAAAGAGCGCTAATGAAAGAAACAAACCGAGCAATTTGTTGATAAAATATTAAAGTTAATTCATCTCACTTTGCATCTTATCTTTGTTACATTAATGATTACATAGACTGCAAAAAAGCTTTACTACCAAATCGACTTATAGTTGTTAAGAATTTGAGTCGAGCTTGTACCAAACCAATGCGGCACCTCGCATAAGTTAAAGAGAGATTTTCCCTCGGATCAAGTTATATAATAAATGACTCTGTTTTTTATTTTGTCCCTTCATATCAAAAGTTTTTACATCCTTTTATAATTATAATATTCAGATAATCAAATAATTATAAATATATTTTGAAAGTACTTCCAGATACTCTTTCATTAGATTTAAAACTTATATCATTAAATAAATTAATTTACCTTTTTGCAGCCAATTTAAAACTTCAATTTTGAAACACTATATAAAATCAAAAAATTTCAAATTTTAGCCACATTTCATCATTTCAAAAACTATGGCTTCAGAACAAACTGGAAACGCAAAACCAATAAACAACGCAAATAAAGAAGAACAAATAAGAGATGATGCACCAATAGAAAATCAACTACAAGAACAACTAACTACAGAACAAAATGCTATGGATTATGACTCAACTCTAACATCTATTGCTTCATCATCAAAACCTGGAATATATGAACGATTAAATCACGACAAACTAGCTAGTGATAGTAGTCAAGAAGAACAACAAAATTCATGGTATGAGAGATTTATTATTGGTGATGTTGTTAAGAATTTTTCAGTTGCATATTTTGTATCTGTTATGGGTACTGGTATATCATCATCTTTATTATATGAATTTCCATTTCCAGGTGAATGGTTAAAATATTGTTCATATATTATGTTTGCCATTTGTTGTATACTATTTTTGGGTAATTGTACATTATTTATACTATCATGTATTTATTTTCCTGGTAGATTTAGGAGTTATCATTTAGATCCTACAAAAGCTACATATATGGGAGCTTTTTCAATGGGGTATATAACGATAGTTAATTACATAAATTTATTGGTGAATGGTCATCATATGTATTTTGTTTGGACATTATGGTGGATTGCAGTCTTCACAGCAGTTTATACTTCTTTTTTGGTTGTTTATTTATCGTTTTTTTCAAAATTAAATAAATCGGAAGTTGATGCAAAATTAAATGCTACTTTATTATTACCAATCGTTGCTATTACAGTTTGCTCGTCAAGTGGCCATGCTATTGAATTGGATTTATACACAACAAATGAAACTGTAATAACGATGATTGTGAGTTTAATGTTATGGTGTTTATCTATTTCATTGGCTTATATGATTATGACTATTTATATATGGAGATTAATTGTTCATAAAATTCCACCAACTAATCTAATATTTACAAGCTTTTTACCTGTTGGATTCTTGGGTCAATCTTCATATAGTATTTATTTATTCGGAGTTCATGTTAATGAATTAGTACCTCATGATTTATTATATGGTAAAATGTTATTATGCATTGGTGGATTTATTGGATTATTCTTATTGAGTTTTGGTTACTTTATGACATTTGTCGCAATAGCTTCCATCTTATCAAAAATTTCACCATTTGCCAAACTTCCCAACTCAAAACATACAAATAGATACGGTTTATTAAAACATCACAAGGGGTTTTGGGCAATGACTTTTCCCATGGGTACAATGGCGTTATCAAATATTGAAATTGGTCGTGGAGGAGTTGGTGATTATCCATTGTTAACATTTAAAGTTATGGGTTCTATATTCGCTGTTGCTTGTATTTTGATTACTAGTAGTTGTTGCATTGGTGTTTTTCTTTATATGATTAAGAAAATTCGACAAGAATTGAATTACAAGTTTAAGAAATTTGAACATAAGAAAGAAACTGTATAGAGTATGACTTGATGAAAATATAATTTATAGATATAATAAAAGCATTTGTATTATAGCTTGTACTTGTTTTTTATAATTCTCCGAGGAACAGATTAGCTCGAGGTCTCGTACCAAATTTATTTTTCAGATCCGAAATTTCTCAAACCAAAAAAGTTAGGTCTGCAACCAACCGACAATGTCAGAAAAATCACCCAATGACCTTAAAAGGGGTCCATTTCGTCCATATAAATCAATATCAAGTAAACTACTATCTCAAAAACTAACAAAATACGACGTAATTATAATATTATATTTAATATGTCTATCGTTAATACGACTATACAAGATTTACAACCCACCAAATGTAGTATTTGATGAAATTCATATCATGGATTATATACTGCTATATTCTCAAGGTAAATTCTTTTTGGATGTTCATCCACCATTAGGGAAACTAATTTATTATTTAATTGCATCTTGGAAAGGTTTTCAACCACAGGATTTTGAATCAATTGGTCAACCTTATGAGAATATACCTTTTATTTCAATGAGATTATTTTCTGGCATATGTGGGATTATCGGAGTAGTACTAAGCTATTTAATAGTTAGAATAGATCATGGATGTTTAATTTCAATTTTCACATCATTATTAATACTATTTGAAAATTCGTTATTTACTCAATCAAGATTTATATTGTTAGATACACCTTTTATTTTAGGTCAATTGTTGACTACTTTTTGTTTTAAAAGTTTTCTAAGAACACCATTGGGTACTGGAAAGTGGTGGGGCTATTTATTAGCCACTGGACTTGCGTTAGGTTGGACTATATCTTTTAAATCAACTGGGGTTTTCACTTTTTTATGGGTTGGAATATTTACTATTGTTGAGTTATGGGATATACTAGGTGATTTATCAGTAACCACTTTTCAATGGTTCATTCAAGTATTTTATAGATTTTTAGCATTATTCATTATACCACTTACTATCTATTTATCAATTTGGAAAATTCATTTTAATTTATTACCATATGAAGGGCCAAACAGTGGTTCAATATCACCACATTTCAGATCATCATTTATAAATTACAAAGCATCACCAGTTGAAGTGTTATATGGAAGCACAATCACTATCAAACACAATGAGTTGGAAAAATATTTACATTCTCACGATTTAAAATACCCCAAAGGTTCTAATTTACAACAAGTTACATTATACGATTTTGATGATGATGTAAATAATGAATGGGTTATAGAAACTCCACATAAATACTATGAAGATAAATTAATGAAACGGAAGCGACCAGTAAAAGATGGCGATACAATAAGATTATACCATAAATCAACTGAAAAATACTTACATGTGAATGATATAAGACCACCCATCTCCGAACATGATTATTCAAAGGAAGTAAATTGCAATGAAACTAGAGGACTTTTAGGTGATTCAGAATATGAATTTAAAATAAGAATAATGAATTCAAAACCACATTCTAAAAATAATTTACCAATGATTAAATTAAGAGCTACTGAATCTATATTTCAAATAGTCCATAAACATCATAAATGTAATGTTATAAGTCATTTTACAAAATTACCACAATGGGCTAATTATCAAAATGAAGTATTATGTGTTGAAGAACCAACTATTCCTAATTCAATGTGGTACGTTGAATCGAACAATCATCCGTTACTCACTGAAAATTTTGTTGAATTTGACCAACCATTCCCGTTCTGGAAAAAAATTTGGGAGATTCATTTAGCTATGATTAGGGTAAATTCTGATTTTACTAATGAACATAGTTCAAGTTCATACCCTTCAAGTTGGCCTTTTGTATTAAAAGGAATACCTTATTTTAACACTTCTTCAAAATACCTTGGTTTCAATGAGAGTCCAATTCAAATTTATTTTCTTGGGAATATTGTTATTTATTTGGCTAGTTTCATTGCAATTATTTTCACTTTTATTAAAATCTCATTTCATTTGGTCAAGATTTCAAATCCATATGTTCAATACTTTGATTCTACCAATAAGCAAAAATTTTGTGATAATTCTACTCAATATTTAGTTGGTTGGGTAATTAATTATTTCCCATACTTTGTGATGGAACGAAACTTATACTCCCATCATTATTTACCAGCATTGGTATTTGCAATATTAATCCTTTCAGAATTTATAAACTATCAACATTCCATTATTAGAAACACACTAATGATCTTAATATTAAGTTCTTCAGTTTATGTATTTTATGAATTTATTCCTATTATTTTCGGAACAAATTGGACTTTTGATCAATGTACTGCTCATAAATGGTTTCCTGGCTGGAATATAGATTGTAATACATATATAGGTTGAGGTCAGAACAATGCACATAATATAGACTACTTCACGCTTATTACATCGAATTTAATTTTTCACGGACTTGTTCTATTAATGGTAATATCTATTTATCTAGTTTTAAATTTTGAAAAGATTTATTTAAATCACCATTTTTACCTTTTGAAACAGATTTAGCAGCTTTTTGTAATTTCAATTTTTCATCATCTTTTTTAACTAATTTTCTTCCACCACTTTCTAATTCATAATTATCCAAAAAATCATCTAATAAATTTTCAAAATCAGTTCTTTCTTCACTCATATTAAATGGTTTTTGAGTTGTGGTTATATCTTTAGCAGTGTAGTTTTTGTTCAATTGATCGTATTTATCATCTAGTATTGATAATCCTTCTGTTCTGAATAATGCTGATGATGACATTGAAAATGATGATGTATCTGTCATTGCTCCTTTTTTTTTTCTTAATTTGGTTTTTGATTTTTTGGATTTATTTTCAAGGTTTGGTAATTCACCTAGATTATCGTGTTCTTCTTCTTCTTCTTCTTCTCCTGGTTCATCTTCTTCTTCAAATTCATCATCTGAATCCCACTCATTTGTTTTATTCTTAGAATCTTTTTTAAATTTTACAAAATCTTTTTGCCAATTTTCATTAATTTCTTTATTCCCAGCCAATTCTTCAGGTTGTTCATCATACCTTTCATTATATTCATCTTCATAATTATCCATATCCCATTCATCATAATCTTCATCATTATATTCATCATCATAATAATCATCATATTCATCATCTTGAATTTCTCCTGATTTTAACAAGTCTGCAAACATATCATCGTCTTCTACGTCTCCTTCTTCTTCATCGCCTGTTTCTTTTTGCGTATCTTCTATATATGCTTCATCTTCTAATGCTTCCAATACTTCTCTCAATCTTGGATCCATATTTGGATTAAAACCTTTTAATTCATCGGGTATACTTTGATTTAAATCTCTTGCTACATATCTTTTCTCTTCCGATGGTAAATTATCTCTTAATAACTCTTCCAAGTTCAATTGTTTCTTAGGTTGAGATGTCTCATCTTTTGCTTTGATAAATACTCCTTCATTATCGTCACCTATAGGTTTCAAATGTTGCATATAGTCGTAATTTGAGTCGTCATATGTTATACCGTATTGTGCAGCTAGTCCTTCATTCTCTCTTACTTTATTCTTCAATCTTGCTTCTAGATCATTTGTAGAATATATCTTTTTATTTTTCGAAGTTGATGGTTTTTGATTTTGTTGTTCAACTAAAACATTCTGAGCGGCATCATCGTCATAGAATTTTACATCATCATGTGCTCTATGAACTATATTGAAAGTTTTAGCATTCTTTTTATCGAATTTCCTTGGCATTGTGATTGGTGATGTAAATTGGTTGGTTGAAGTTGAATTAATGATTTGATAAATCTGGAATCATAAGGAGATGAGAACTTATAAAATTTATTACACAAAACTATTTATATGAAACAATTATACTGTAGAATAGTTCTTACTCAAGTTTGAATTAGGATCATATAACTACTTTATGAGCTCAATTAGTTGCAGTTCTTATTGTTTTAGTCTCTCATAGATATGGCGTACTATCTTTCCTGAACGTAAATCAAGTGAGTTTAAATTTAAATGTCAAATGCAAAACTGCCTCAAAGAATTAAATTATTTAGTATATGAAAAACTATCAGGCATAGGGCACTGAACTAAAACTTAATGGTGGCAACTTGAAAGAACAAGTCCAAAGACATTCAATTCACAAACTATTCAACAAGAACCATTGCAATACAAAATTTCTCGTATTTCAATTGACACAATTTTTTACGATAAGAATAGCTTTTGTGTTTTAAACTAAAATATCTAAATTAAAAATAAAGCCCCCAAACAAATTAAAAAAGTATACGGCATCAATTGTTCTCTGTCAAAAGCTTCGCGGTTATCAACAAAGTCTATAGCCAAATGCTATTGGGGCCTGAAGCAAACTAAAGTATATTGTCTAATTGACTTACAAAATTAAAAAATAAGTATATTGTCTAATTGACTTACAAAATCAAAAAATGTGGTTATGGAGTTTTCATATTACCTTATATAAACGCTAGAGGATATTCTAAAAATAAAATTGGATTTATTTCATATTAACATCTTTTAAGATAGATTTCAGAATAGCCCGAAGTTAATACTAATTTTAAAACCTTTAATAATAAAGTTACCACACTCATGAGCAACCTCAAAAACGGCCATAGTACATTTGAGAACCCCTTCAATAGCTCTTCATCACTACCAGATTATGAAGATTCAAATGAGGGAAATCAAGAACCATTAATAATGGAAGAATCTCAACATAATTTTTCATCATCAATAACTGGTTTAAGCTCTAAAGGTAAAATATTTTACTCAATTGGTATGGGCACAATATTATTAGTTATTTCATTAACTTTAATTTTAATTGAAGGTATCAGTGCATTAGTTGGTTATTTTTTATTTCCCTTTGGAATTTATCTTTTATTTATATTGAGTGGATTAACTGTTTTTGGATATGAGAGTCAAATTGGTTCAGAAGCTTATTTTAGATTGGTTATAAAATCGTTGAAGATTGTTGCAGGAGTACTGGTTGGATTTAGTTTAATATTGTATTTTTCAACCAGGAGTAATGGAGACAAATCTTAGGTTTTAACTTAAATGATCGATTATGTAATTAAGTTCTCTTATATCGTATATATATACTAATTGAGAGTATAATACTTGAGGATTTGTAGCTAATATAACAGCTTAAGGTGCTTTCTGTCCTTTCTCGTATAAACTGAGTCAATTTGTCTCTCATTAAACTCAAGCATTACCTTTATAGCCCTGATTTCTGCAAGTATAATTTTGGTTGTATCGTGACAATAACACAAGAAAATTTCTGAACAACTTTGAAATGAAATCTTAAACTCTTTGCTCTAGTAAATCTACCCAATGAAGTCGGTACTTACTTAATTCAAATCATCTACTTGACGATAAACTGAAATATATTGTTGAAGCGGATATTTTAATGCAACAAATAACATTTGTTACTTTTATCAAATTCTTGATTTTGAAGTACCAGTAGCTAAATTTTCAATAATTTCATCAACTTTAAATAATAATTCATCTTTTTCTTTAATTTTAGATATTCTATCTTGTTCAATTTTTTGTAATTCTAAACTTAAATCTTTAATCAATTGTAATTGTTCTTCAGGAGTTACACCAATACCAGGTAGTGAATCAATTAACATATTAATTTGTCTACTTTTTAATACAATATCTGTTGATAATTCATCTATTGTTGTTTCAAAATCTTCTTCACTTATTTCTGGTGGTTTTGATCCTTCTTTTATTTCATCTTTTGCGTCATCGGGCAGCTTGTTATTTTGTGTCTGACCATTTTCTTCTTGCTGTAGTACTTGTTGTTGTTGTTGTTGTTGAGCTGGTTGTTGTTGTTGTTGTTGTTGTTGTTGAGGAATTGGTGCATTAGCTGCTATATTTGAAACAGAAGTTGGATCATCTTCATCTAATAGTGCAGGTTTTGAATTTGTATTAACGTAATGAACAGTAGCATTAAATTGTTCAATTAATTGATCTAAACAAATCTGTAGTTGAGTTAATCTATCAGACATTTAATTTCAAATCTTGTTGCAATAATTTGAATGGAATATGAAAAATAAATGTAAATAATAAATAAATTTGTCTCATTGTCGCAAATTTAAATTCAATGACTAAACTTTAGTATTTATGACAACTAATTTGAAAAATAAAGTCACACTTTTAATAATTTTTATTTCTAAGACAATCTTTTTTTTTTTTTTGTATTGTTTCAAATATTTAGATAAGAAAATTAATTTTTTTAATAAGGGGGGATTTATTATTATTTATAAATCATATTTCAACTTACAACCACATTTTATTGACTACATAATTTATTACCATCACAAGACTATTTAAAAATCATTTACCAACGACCTACACCTACAACTATCATATATTCATTTTCATCTATCCCCACTTAATCACAAACCCCACATTAAAATCATGTCATATACAAGATCATCAATACCAATATGGCAAAATGATAATGAAGTATCTCAATGTTTTATATGTTCCACCAAGTACAATTTTCTAAATAGAAGACATCATTGTAGAAAATGTGGGAAAGTAGTCTGTGGAGATTGTTCATCTAATAATATTCATTATCTTGATAATACTCCAATTATAATTAATCCTGATTCTCAATTTTATAATTTACAAAGAGTTCAATATTCTAAATCTAATGAAACTTATAGGACTTGTGATGAATGTGTTAAAGAAATAAACATTATTAGAAGAGTATTATATGATGATCCAAATCCTGGATTACATCATCATCATCAAGAAAATGATCAAATTAAACATAATCATACAAGAGAACAAACTAGACAACTACCCTGTTCATCGTCTACAACTTCATTAAGTAGAAGACAACATAATACAACCACAACATCCCAAGACAATTCAAGTGATATAAACCTATGTCCAGTTTGTTCAAATAATTTATTAAAATTATATATAGAAAATCAACAAAATATAAATCAAATAACAAATGAAGAATTTGAAAAATTTAAAGAATTACATATAAATGATTGTTTAGTATCTTTCAATTTCAATACAGATAATTCAACAAGATTTTCACCAGATTCAAACCCCAAAAATAAAATGTTAGTATATAATATTCCACCAATACCTAAACCAACATATGAAACTATTGATTCTGTTGATGAATCTCCACAACCTACTACACAAGAAAAATTTGATGAATGTGTTATATGTCTAGAAGATTTAAAACCTGGTGATAAAGTTGGTAGATTAGAATGTCTTTGTATGTTTCATTATAAATGTATTAAAGATTGGTTTAATAAAAAGGGTTATGGTGAGTGTCCTGTTCATTTTTTACATAAATAGGGAATAATAGAGTTTATACATATTCATGAGAGTACTTACTAGCATAGTAGAGTTAATTTTTAATATATTAATATTTATTCATTAAATTTTACTATTTTTCTTCTCTATCATCATCTTTTCTTCTTCTACCTCTTTTATCATGCAATTCCTTAGTTTGTCTAATAGCTTCAATAGTAGCTTTGTCAACATGTAAATGTAATGCATCTAAAATATCTTTACTTGGTTTTTCTTCTTTTGGTAATTTCTTTCCTAATGCAGCTTCAATTCTTAAATACATTTCTAAATCATATTGAGTTATTAATGAAATAGATTTACCTGATCTACCTGCTCTTGCAGTTCTTCCTACTCTATGAATATATGCTTTTGAATCCGTTGGAATATCATAATTTATAACAATATCAACTGATGGAATATCTAAACCTCTTGCTGCTACATCTGTAGCCACAAGAATATTAGCTTTTGAAGATTTAAATTTATTTAATGAACCTAATCTTTGTGCTTGTGATAATTGTCCATGTAATGGTACTGCATTAAACCCTAATATTCTTGCTAATAATGCTGTTCTTTGTGCATGAGCAACTGTTCTTGTGAAAACTATTATTGATTTCCCTATAAATTCATTAAGTAAATGGATTAATATAGTATTCTTATATCCATCATTCACTAACATCATTGATTGGATTAAATTATCAGCAGTTTGATATTTGGTTGATACTGCAACTCTTACAGGATTATGTAAACTTGCTCTTTGTAATTTCTCAATTTTATTTGTCATTGTTGCAGAGAATAAATAAGTGGTTCTCTTTGTTGGTATAACTTTTAAAATTTTATCAAGTGCTGGTCCAAAATCCATATCTAATAATCTATCAGCTTCATCCATTACAAGATATTTTAAATTTTTTAAACTAAAACCTTTAGTATGTTCTAAATGATCCATTATTCTTCCCGGGGTTGCAACAACAATGTGTGGTTTTCTCATCAAATCCCTAGCTTGATCCATCATATCCATTCCACCAACAATACAAACTGATCTTAACCCCATAGTTGCTCCAAGGGCATCAAAAGTATCTTTTATTTGAAATGCTAATTCTCTAGTTGGTGCTAGTACTAAACCAAAATATGGAGTTTGTGCATGCCATAAAGCTTGTAAGATGGGTATTGCAAAAGCTGCAGTTTTACCTGATCCAGTAACTGCTAATCCTATTATATCTTTTCCTTCTAATGCATGTGGGATAGCTTCTGATTGAATAGGTGTTGGTTTTGTGAATTTCATTTGTTGAATTGATTCTAGTAAATCTGGCACTAGTTTTAATTCTGAGAATGTCTCGAATTTTAATTGTGCATCTGGATCTATTGTAGTTGTTTCAAGTGGTTTATCTTCTTTTGTGGAGGTGGTTGATGATTCTTCTATTGATTGTTGTTGTTTTTGTTTTAAAAGTGCTTGTTTCTTTATCTTCTCCGCTAGTTTCTTAGTTGCATCTACAGCTTTTGTCTTTTTATGTATCCCCTTTGATGACATATTTGGTTGTGGTTGTTTTAGTTGTTTTGGTTGTTAAAAATATATTTGGTGATAAATCAAATATTTAATTTTTTGTACTACGATGAGATGAAATTTAAAAAACCATTTTTACAACCAACATTTATTTAGTACTTTCATTACTTATAGAAAAACACAATGGCCAAGAGAAGAACTAAAAGAAGAACTCACAAGAAGTTATCAGAAGAAGATGATGCCAAAATACCCAAATCAATGGTCATTCACTTAGGTTCTTCCTTAAAAAATCATTCATTATCTCAATTAGTTTCAGATTTTAGAAATATAATGCAACCACATACTGCAATAAATTTAAGAGAAAGAAAATCAAATAAATTAAAAGATTTCATAGTTATGTGTGGACCATTACATGTATCTGACTTATTCATTTTCAATCAATCTACTACTGGAAATATCACGTTACGAATGGGAAAATTACCAAGAGGTCCTACTTTACAATTCATGATAAATAATTATAGTTTATGTAAAGATGTTCGTAAAATTTTAAAACATCCTAAATCTGTAGGAAAAGATAGTTTTGAATTCCATCAACCTCCATTATTGGTAATGAATGGATTTTCAGGAAATGTTAAAGATTTACCAATGCATGAAAAATTAATGATTACAATGTTTCAAAATATGTTTCCTCCAATTCAACCACAATATACAAAAGTTAATACAATTAAAAGAGTTTTACTAGTTAGTAAAAATAAAGATACGAACGAAATTGAAATTAGACATTATTCAATAAATACAAAATTAGTTGAAGAAAATAAAAATGTTAAAAAATTAATTCAATCTCATCATAACTTGAAAAAAAAATTACCAAAATTAACTAATTCCCAAGACGTTTCAGACCTAATCTTAGATCCATACTCTGTTGGGGGTATAACATCAGATAGTGAAATTGAAGATGATGCAGTAGTAGAAGTCCAACATGAAGAACTTATAAAGAGAAAACAATCAGAAAAACCTCAACAACAAGAATCAATAACTACCAACAAAAAAAGAGCAATAAAGTTAATAGAATTGGGTCCCAGAATAAATATGTCTTTGGTGAAAATAGAAGAAGGTTTAGTTGGATCATCCAAAACGTTGTATCATTCACAAGTTTCCAAGACCACAGACGAAGTTGCAAAATTAGATTCATTACATAAACAAAAAGAAAAATTGAAATTGGAAAGAAGAGCTAAACAACAAGCTGCTGTTCAAGCTAAATTGGATAAGAAACAAGCTAAAAAAGATAGGAAAAAAGCAAGATTTGCAGTTGAAGAAGGTGAAGAAGCAGAGAATGAAGATGACGCCGAAGACGAGGATGAAGATGAAGATGAAGATATGCCTGAAATTAATGCAGAAGATTATGAAAATGATAGTGATTTATATAGTGATGTAGAAGTATAACATTAAATTTAAGACATTGATTCTATTTCATCTATTAATTTATTTATTTTATTTCGTAAATTTATTAGCCTAACACTTAGCTGTAGACCTTCATTGAAATCTTTTTGACTTAATTTAAGTTCCTTAGGAGTTAATGCACCAAATTGTAGTATTGGATCTCTAAATTCTAATTCAGTAGGTTCTTCTGTAATTTTTTCGGTGGTTTTTTCATCAATAATTGATTTCTTGGTCTTCCTGTTCTTTATAGTTGATTTCTTCTCCTTATCTGTTTTTATTGACTCAATTGGTATCAAATTGTCAACTAATTTTAGTACCCCATCACTAGTGTCAACATTTTTACAAGCTTTATAATTTCTCAAATCCAAAGTATCTTTACCAAATTTGATTTTTTCACTTTGAAAATTTGCTCTACTTAGATGTAAAAATCCGTTAATGAAAGATGATCTATATGTATTAGTTAGTTGTTGATATTCATTTAGTAGGTTTAGTAATTCTTCAACTTTTATATCTGATTCATTGTTCATTTAAATAGTGGTTGGTTTCAGTTATATGATATATCTACTTAGTCTTTTTTTTGTTTATTTATATCTAACGAAAATTTACAATACAAGATATCAATCACTATTTTAAAAAAAAAAACTTACCAATTTATATTTAAAACTTTACAATTTATATAAATTTTTTAATCTATTAAATTCTTCTCTAGGTAATAAATCATTAAATCCAAATTCTTTTCCATCTTCTCCTAAATTTGAAGAATGAATCAATTTAACTTCATCATCACTACGTTCTTTTTTTTGCATTAATTTACCAAATTCAAATAGCAGATAAATCATTTCTTCTTCTCCTATTTGTCTTGTTATTTTTGAAGAATCTTTTGTGTATATTAATTCACTTAAATCGTGCAATATATTAGCTGTAAGACCCCATACATCGTATATTTTTTCATTTGTTTCATCATCTTTTCGTGATCCTAATCTACCCCAAGACTGTAGGTTTTGTTTCTTTTTAGATTGTGATTTAGGTATTGATCTTGATTTCATTGGTTTAGCATTTGGTGGGGTTACTCTACCTTTGTCTTGTTTATCTAATATTTCACCTAATTCTTCTTCTTCTTCCAGTGCAGATAAATCCTTTATATCTCTTAACCAATCTACATCATTTGAATTATTCTGTAAAAAAGTATATGATCTTAAATCCCAAGGTATACCTCCCCATTTTATTTTATAGGATACTCTTTCCAAAGCTTCAAAACTTTCCTCATCTATTGTAGGGTATAAAAAGTCTTTAAGTGGGCATGAAAATATAGAAGAACTTTCACCAGGATTTAGGACCAAATTCAATTTTGAAGCTATTGTACTTTCAATATTATCTTCATTTTGAAATTTCAAAAATCCAACACATGGTTTAACACATGAAAAAGTTCTTGATAAATAACTTGGCATAAGACATATATGTTCAATACTTATCCCCAACTTAGCTAAATTTTCATCCAGTGAACTCAAACCAATTTCTTCATGCATTTCTCTTCTACTAACCATCCATTCAGATTCTAGACCATCATCTGCTTTACCACCAGGTAATGCAACATGACCAGGGAAATTTCTCAACTTTGATGACCTCTTGGTTAGTAAAACTCTTAATTCCCCCATATTACCTAAGAACAATAAAATAAAAACTGCTGATCTTCTTGTTATTGGAAGTCTATGCCATATTGATGTTGTACTATTTGAATAATTAGGTGCTATATAATGACGTAGTTTTTCTATTAGTTGTGATTCTGATGATTTTGTCATAGTTTATTGATCTAATGAATTATAAATTTCAATTGATTATTTAGTTGGTCTATAAGATGATTTGTGAAGTAATATTAAGTAAGTGATTCAATTTAATTTTTAGTTGTATTTCCGCGGCTTGAAAAAATGAATAGATATTGTATAGCAGTTTAGTAACTAATGATTGTTCATTCAACAAACAATTGGTTGGTACAGTCTTTGATAATGACTAAATTTGAATCAGCCTTTTAATAAGTGCATAAACAGCTTTTAATTAAACAGATAAGATATAAACTTTAAAATTTCATCTCCAATTTTTATTACTTATTACCAAATTAATCTCCACCTTTAAAAACACACAAAAATTTAAGGAAACAATTGAGGGGTATTGTGACTCAAGAAAGTCTATTTCAATAGATTGAGATGATTAAAGTAAGGTCGCTAAGTAAAAATGTATTATTAAGATACATCTTCATCAGAGGTTGTGGTCCAAATTATCTACTTCTTTAATAACAGGTACAGAGCATATGAAGGAACGGATTTTTAAAATTTTTAAATATGTCAAACTAAATTTATAATAAATTATTATTTTAAATCATAATCCACAAGATTGAATGAAAATTTAATTATGCAGCATTAAGGTAGTACCTCTTGGATATTTATATAATAATATATAATAGGACTGGTAAGATTTTTAAAGTTGTAATTACTTCTTTTTGAATATTGTAGATTTTATATTTTTTTGCACCAAAATAAACTGTAAAAAAAAAAATTAAGTTTATATCTGAAACAATTAAAAAATTCACACAAAAGTTTAATTTACCGTTAAGACAAGTAAGATTCTATGAATTACTTTTCAAACACATTTGACTAGACTGATAGCATTAATCAACGAAACAGATGTAACTTCTTATAGCATTTGAATAGTTTAAATTATTGTATTTGTTTCGCATAAAATGTACGTAACACAATAAAGTTACACAGAATATCAAAACACCTCACTTAACATAAGTGAAAAAGTTTACCAAAGCCTCTTGGAGCTTTAAATTCTAGAATACACTTACTTCATTGAGTACTTATTGGCGACTTATCTAGAGCTAAAACATTTAAAAATAGAAATTTTGATAGACATTTCAAAAAACTATACAGATATCATACTTAATTAAATGTATTATGACGTTAAAACTTTACAATTGAAAATTAAGAATTTATTTACGAGGCGCAATATTTATTAAAATCAATCGTAGAAGTGAACATGTTTAATGACCTAAATATAAATTCGGTTGAAAACGCTTTTAATTATTTGAAGAAAAGTATCGGTTAAAAAATTTTTTATTTGCAAATAATTTTATAAAATGAATAAATCAAGATTATAAAATATCCGTTATTATTTTTCAGATTTCTATCATATGGTTTCTATATCTCCCAAGGGACTTTATCGAAAGAGAAATTAAACTATGTGGGTGATAGTCATCAAGATTTTATCTCGGATCATCTTTTCAATATTCTTTAGTGAACTTGGATATTATATATAGTCAAATATCAGAATCTGAACTCCGCAAATCAATAAATCTATTTATAACCAAAACTATTTAAAATATATTATCTAAAATATTTAAATTTAGAACTTTGATTGAACAACTAAAAATGGTTGATTCGGTAAATTTTATATTTGGAAAATTGCACAAAATTTAAGATGATTTACATTGCATTTAAAACATTTACTGTAATTGTTATTATAGTTGTTATAGTTGTTTGTGATATATAAAAAATTTCAATTTTTAAACTTTAAAAGTAGAATTGAAAATTTCTATTTATAAAATGACTAAATTATTTATAGAAACAATATACTTCAATTTTTTAAATCTTTAGTTATGAGAAGATTTATATTTCCATCATTTAAGTAATTCAATAAATCATATTATAAGTTATTATAAATCACCTTTTTTTTTATAATTTTATAATCTATTTGTTTAATATTTGTACATATAGATCATCATCATCACAAGATCATATTTATCCAATTTTTCATCACCATATAATTCATAATGAAACGCTACCAGACCCTGTTTTGGATAATAATAACATTATTTATATCAATATGTTTTGGATCTTATGCACCTCAAAAAGTTGATTGTCCAAGTAATTCATCAGATTTTTTAAGAGTTGCAAATGAAATATCAGATAGAGAAAATCAATGGGTTCAAGGTAGAGATGATATAACAAATGATAAAATTGTAGAATTTTTAAAAAATGCAAATATGTCAGATATAAATCCTGACGATTTTAAAGATAAAAATATACATATTGGATTAGCATTTTCAGGTGGTGGATATAGAGCTATGTTGAATGGTGCTGGTCAATTAAGTGCCTTGGATGAAAGAACAAGAGTTGAAAAGGGCAAAGGTTTAGGTGGATTATTACAAGCTTCTACTTATATTGCGGGATTATCAGGTGGTTCATGGTTAGTTGGTTCTATAATAATGAATAATTTTACATCAGTTCAAGATATTGTTGATAAGAATCAAATTTGGGATTTAGAACATTCTATATTAAATTATGGTGGAATTAATGTTGTTAAAACTTATAAATATTATAAAGGAATTTCAGATGATTTAGATGATAAAAAGGGAGCAGGATTTGAATTATCATTAACTGATACTTGGGGTAGAGGATTATCACATCAATTTTTTACTACATTAGATGATGCTGGGGCTTCAATGACTTTTAGTTCTTTACAAGATACTGATTATTTCAAAAATCATGAATGTCCAATGCCGTTAATTGTTGCTAATGGTAGAGCCCCAGATACTAAGATTATATCTTTGAACTCAACAAATATTGAATTTAATCCATTTGAAATGGGTTCATACGACAAAAGTATTTATCAATTTATGGATTTGAAATATTTAGGTTCTCGTTTAGATGATGGTAAAAGTAATGGTACTTGTTATAATGGATTTGATAATGCAGGTTTTGTTTTGGGTACTTCATCAACTTTATTTAATCAATTTATTTTAAGAATTAATACTACTGATTTATCATCAACTATAAAAACTATTATTTCATCAATTTTAGAAGATGTCTCTAAGGATCAAGATGATGTTGCTATTTATAAACCAAATCCATTTTATGAAACTGAAGTAGGTACTTCAGAACATATTCCAAAAAATGATACTTTAAGTATAGTTGATGGTGGAGAAGATGGTCAAAATATTCCATTATATCCATTATTACAACCAGCAAGAAGTGTTGATGTTATTTTTGCATATGATAATTCAGCAGATACTGAATATAGTTGGCCAAATGGTACTTCAATGATTCAATCTTATAGAAGACAATTTGGTGATTTTGGTAATGGTACTATTTTCCCATATGTACCAGATGCAAACACTTTCATTAATGAAAATCTTACCGCAAGACCAACTTTTTTCGGTTGTGATGCTAAAAATTTAACTTCATTATTAGGCAACAATAACTCAAGTTATACAAATAGTTCAGGTCAAAGTGCAATATATGATTCTCCATTGATAGTATATACAGCAAACAGACCATTTTCATATTGGTCAAACACATCAACATTCAAAATGAAATACGACAACGATGAAAGAAATTCAATTATACAAAATGGATTCGAAGTAGCTTCAAGAAACAACGGTACTTTAGATTCAGAATGGGCAGCATGTGTAGGATGTGCCATTATAAGAAGATCTCAAGAAAGAAATGGTGAAGAACAAAGTGATCAATGTAAAAAATGTTTTGAAAGATATTGTTGGGATGGTAGTTTGAATTCTGAAGAAACTAATCAAAATTTCACAAGTACTGGTACTACAAATGGTCAAGAAGAAACTTTAGGTAAAAAGAAAAATTTGGGTGTTAGTAATTTTACTATCAATTGGAGTTTATGGATTGGATTGTTGTCTGTGGTTGGGTTATTTACTTTACAATAGTTTTTAACAAAAATTAAATAAAAGTTATAAATACATTAGATCGTTTTAATTGTAGTGAAAGCATTTTTTCCTCTAGATTAATAAGTTAATTATAGTATTTTCTTCTTCTTCTTCTTTCATTCATTAAGAACTAAATTTGGTAACATTTTTGACAGACTCGGTCAATAATGCGGCTGGGGTTAAAATCCGTTGATAATTCTTAATCCCGTGAAAATGTGGCTAGAGAAAGAACATAACCTTGAATTTATTTTTGTATCCAGTTATCACAGCTATGAATTTATGACCAGCTTAGTTAATCAGATACAGCTTGAATAATGAAATTTTGCTTTCTATTGCCATGAGCAAAAAGTAAATTATCGAGCTCTTGTATCATTCGAACTATATACTTTCCGTAGATTTCCAATTTGAGAATTATTTAGCAGCTCATGCATATCAATTTTCAAATGAATTTCAAAATATCCTTCTAATTGTTTGAAAAGCAATTGTTAACTCAAGATCCAGATAGTCATACATAATCAAAGATAAAACATTCATCTATATTTTATTTGATTTATCTCAAATCAGTATCAATTCAGATTTATAATTAGGAAGCAATAAAGATTCACCACAATAATGACGTCAAAAGCTGATGAGATTGAAAAGTCAATTTCAGCACCAGAAGAACGTCAAATAGAGACAGATTCATCTTCTTCATCATTTGAACTATTCAACGAAAAAGACGCAAATAAACCATATTTAGCAAAATCACAATTATTAGCTGATGCAATACAAGAAATTGGGTTTGGAAAATATCAAATTGGGTTATTTATCGTAGCTGGATTTGGATGGTTCAATGATAACGCGTTTCCCATATGTACTTCCTTGATTTTACCTAGATTGAATGAAATTGATGGTGTTCATCCGCCAGAGGGGAGATTACCTTACATTGTACTAGCACAAAATTTTGGTTTATTAGCGGGTTGTATTATTTTCTCATTATTATCTGATATTGTCGGGCGAAAGATTCCATTCCAAATAACTTTACTAGTTACTTCGATCTTTGCTATTATTGCTGGTGCATCACCAAATTTTGCAGCTTTAGGTTGTTTTGTAGCGTTTTATTCAGTTGGAGTTGGAGGAAATATAGTAGTTGACGCTTCATTATTTTTAGAGTCTATTCCTGCTTCTTATCAATGGATCTTAACTGTTATGAGTTCATGGTGGGCATTGGCTGGTGTTATAACAAATTTAATTTCATGGGGTTTAATAAGTAGTTATTCTTGTGAAAGTACAACTAATTGTTACAAAAAAGATAACAAAGGTTGGAGATATTTTATGTACACTATGGGAGGCTTTACTTTTATCTTGTTTTTGATTAGGTTTGCTTTTAGAGTTTGTGAATCACCAAAATATTATTTAGCGAAAGGTCAAGATGAAAAAGCTTTAGAAGTGGTACAAAAAATTGCAGAAATCAATGGTAAGCCTTGCCCTATAGCTATTGAGGATTTTCAAGAGATTGACAACAGATACGGTAATATAGAGGGCAACAATGATAATTTGTTGGTTAAAAGTAACTTTTCCAAGTTTGAAAGTCAAAATTTGAAATTAATGTTCTCCTCACCAAAGTTGACCACCTCCAATTTACTAATCATCTTCACTTGGGCATTGGTGGGTATTTCCTACCCTATGATCAACGCATTTCTTCCTTACTATTTGGAGACTAGAGGTGATGCTTTCAAGGAAATATCTGTTAGTCGAACATATCGTAATTCGCTCATAATAGCAGTAATAGGAATTCCAGGGGCAATCATTGCAGGATTATTAGTCGAGTTAAGGACTGGTAGGAAAGGTGCTTTATCATTATCATTGTTGCTAACTGGGGTAGTCTTGTTTGGTTCAACAACAGCAAAAACTAGCAACTCCTATTTAGCGTGGAATTGTTTCTTTTCATTGTTTTCAAACATTCAATATGGTGTTTTGTATGCTTATACACCCGAGATTCTTCATGTTCAAATTCGTGCTTTAGTGTTTGGCTTAGCTTCGTCCGCGAATAGAGTTATGTCGATTTTTGCACCCATTATTAATATGTTTGCAGATTTGACAACTTCAGCTCCAATTTTCGTTGCAGGTGCTTTGTTTTTAGCAGCAGGTGTACTAGTAATATTTTTCCCATATGAGCCAAGAGGTAAAAAAAGTTTGTAGGTATATTTAAAGTAGAATAATTTAATGTTGATCTTATTTTGAATGTGAAACACGATCTGAATTATGCATTTTTGTTGGTAGCTCCATATCTCGTATATTTTGGCTTATTTTGGAAATCTTAAACGTTTAAGATTTGTTTGCTGCAATATTATTCATATTCAATTTATTTTATAATTTCCATTCAATTAATCAACATCAACAACGATTCTTTCATACTTTAGACATATTCATAAATTAAACAAAATGAGTTTCAAAACTAATGCAACGATTGCAGAATTTGGTGGTAAATTATTAAAGTTAACTCATGATTCATCAGTTACTAAAACTCCGATGAATGTAAATTTATACATTCCACCAGCTACAACTTCAAAAATTCCAGTTGTTATGTATCTTTCAGGTTTGACTTGTACTCCAGATAATGCAAGTGAGAAATCATTTTTCCAATATTGGGCAAGTAAATATGGTTTCGCAATGGTTTTTCCAGATACTTCACCAAGAGGAGCTGATATTGCAGGAGAAAATGAAAGTTATGATTTTGGTACCGGAGCTGGATTTTATGTTGACGCAACTCAAGAGCCTTGGTCAGTTAACTATAACATGTACAAATACGTTCACGGAGAATTAATTGACAAATTAACTGAAGCTTATCCAGAATTAGATTTTTCAAATATTTCAATAACTGGTCATTCAATGGGTGGAATGGGAGCATTAGTTGGATATATAAGACAACCAAGAAATTATAAAACCGTTAGTGCATTTGCACCAATTGCAAATCCAAGTGTTGTACCATGGGGAGAGAAATGTTTTGGAGGTTATTTAGGAGAAGATAAATCTACATGGGCCAAATATGATCCAACTGAATTAATTAAAGATTATAAAGGTGATGATTCATCATCTATATTGATTCATCAAGGTTTGAATGATAATTTCTATGAAAAAGAATTAAAACCTCAAAATTTTGTAGATGCTGCTAAGAATTATAAAGGAGGAGTTGATTTAAGATTAGTTGATGGTTATGATCATTCTTATTTTTTTATAAGTTCATTTGTTGAAGATCATGCTAAACATCATGCAAAATATTTAGGATTAAAATTATGAATTAAATCGGTTGAACCGAGAATTAATCATATTTAGTTATCCATGTTGAATACCATGATGATTTCTTGTCATCTTTATGTATGGACTCTGCTAATTTAGCTAATTTAATAGAATTCTTCGTTATGTCATTTTTGATTAGTTCAATTTCTCTAGTTTCTTCTCGATTCAACATTAGTTCCACTATGAACTTGTCAATTAGATTTGTAAGGTTCTTCTGTAAGTCATATATCTCGTCAACTTGTGAGCTGGTGGTTGTTTTGGGCAATGATTTCTTAAATGATGATATGAGTAATTTAACCAATTCAATTTTTTTAACCCATTTCTTTGCAAATTCTATAAGTTTGTTTAGTTGTTGTTCATCCAATTCTTCTTCATTTTCTGCATCTTCTTCATCGTCTTCATCACTGAACCCAAATGCATCGTCCATATCTTCTGGATTCTTTGCCCATTCACTAAATTCGTCGAATCCGTCTTCAATCAAAGTCACACTTAGTTTTATTTTATTTGTGAGTAATGCTAACGGCCCATTTTCTAGCAAAGTAACTAATGAGTCGCAATTTGACCATATTTTACCAACTGACACCAATCTTCCCTCATCGGTCTTTTCTTGATAGATAGTCATTAGCTCGTTAGCCAATTCAACATTTGACTCGATCAAAAGTCTTACTTGACTTAATATCTCTTGATAGAATATTTTTGAAATTTGTTGTTCGGAATGTAATTGTGACACAACTGAGGTTGTAAATACCAATGATTCTGATAATTTCTCCAATGTATTGTAAGCAGGTTGTTCTTGTTTCTCCAAAGTGTCAGGTTTAAATATTATACCCACTTTAGTTGTATGAGCTTTAACTAGTTTGACAAGTTTTAGTAGTTCATCTAATGGTTTTGAAACTTTTGACGCTTTAAGCTTAGTGATATCTTCATTATTTAAATTGTTCACCCAATATTGAGTAGCATCTTGGAACAGTTGAATTAGCGACTTTAAATCTGGCTTTGTCATATTGTGCTTATTGCTTATAGAGGATCAATTTGCAATATTTTTTTCTAGTTTCAAAATGAGATCTTCGTAAATTGAAAAATTTAAAATTAAGAGGTAATTTAATATAATCTAAGAAAAGTACAAATCAGAGAGTAAATTAGAGCAAGCAATAACGCTTCGTGAAATTTTATTACATTTATTCAGTTTTTCTCGTATTACAATACAAAACAGCTAATGTCTTTACCAATCATCGTCTTCATCATCACTTTGACTTACTTTTGCTTTACGTTTATTCAATGCAGCAGATAATGCATCAGCTAAACTTCCAGGAGGGCCGCCAGCTGGTGGAGGGGAAGAATTACTGTTCGCTTGAGTTGGTTCTCCTCTAGCTTCTTGTAACAAGACACTTGGTTTATCTAATTGTGATTTATCTGATTTTTTCAATGAACCCAAACCTGCTCCACGAATTGAAGCTAATAAAGCATCTCTTCCTGCATCACCTGTTGCTTCTGTGAAATTTCCATTCGATGAATCTTGAGATGAAGCTGGTAATGGTGGCGGAGGCGGTGGTACACCATTTGTATTCATTTGTGGCATTGGAGGTGGAGGTGGAGGAGACAGCATTGATTGAGGTAATGAAGGAGGAGCTGGAGGAGCCTGTGGTATTGATGCTGCAGGCCTTGGTTGAAGTGGAGGAGGAGCTGGTGGTTGTTGTGGTTGTTGTTGAAATTGTTGTTGTTGTATTGTTGGTGGAGGGTTGATTGGTTGAGAATTTCTTGGTGGTACAGCTGGATGTGCTGTTGATCTTGAAGGAGGTGGTGGAGGAGCTGCTCCTCTGGCTGCTCTTGGTGGTGGTGCTGGCGGTGGAGCATTGCCAGTTCTTGTTGGAGGCATTGGTTGGTTTCTTGGAGGTGGTAATGATGAATGTCCATTTGCTGCTCTTGGAGGAGGTGGTGGTGCATTGCCTCTTAAAGGTGGTGGCGGTGGTACTTGATGAGAAGACGAAAATGGAGGTGGTACATTGAATTTTTGTTGAGAATCTGTACTTGGGCTAAATGTTTGATGCTGTGGTTGTGGAGGCGTTGAAGGCAATGGTCTCTCACTTGAAGCTAAGGAAGATGTTCTTGTAGGTGGTTGTGGTTGTGAATGAGTGTTTTGTTGAGAAGGAGTTTGAGGAATATTTGCTATTGGTGGAGGTACTCTAAAAACAGGTTTGAATTTTGTTGGTTCTGGAGTTTGACTTGTCCCTTCTGGTTGTGGTGTTGAATCTTCTGACCCAATAGAAGGTGAGTATGATGGAGGTACTGCTGGAGGTTGTGATGAATTTCCTCCAGGAGGTGGTGGAGGAGGAGGTGCTTTTTTATTTTTTGTTGAAGGTCTTGACTCCAAAGAAGGTGAGTCTTCATATAGTTCATGTGCTTTTTGATATTTTCTAGGTACTGGTGGTTCCAATCCAACTAATGGGCCACCTTGTTGTGCAATATAATCTTTTATAAATTGTCTATTATCAACAATCATATCTTCAGTTATACCTGCAGATTCCAATTCTGCATAAAGTGATCTCCATTCAGGTGGTGGTACATCATCATAATACAATACTCCCTTTGATCTTCTTTGACGTTGAGCAGTATTTACATCCATAAATTCACCTCTAGGACCTGGGGTATTATGTTTTGGTTCTACTCTTTCTTTTAAAGCTATTGCATTTTTGTTTTTAACAGTTGCACTTGATCCATGTTTTTGTCTAGTTGTGACTCTCTTGTAGAAATGAGTTGCATCATTTGTATCTTCAAACAACAAACCAATTAAACAATCTTCAATTTCAAAAGTATGGAAAAATTTCCTATCTTGATTATATTCAAAATTTACATATAATTCTTGATCCCATAAAACTCCTCTATGTCCAGTTATGTCAATTAATTTCAAAAAGAATGTATGTCCTACTAAATCATCAACTAATGCAATTGCTCCAACTAATCCAGTATATACCCATTTTGTTGGATCGGGGTATGCAATATATAATCTAGCAACAGTTGCATCAATAATTTTATTACTTGTTTTGGGCACTGTTCTTTTAATTTTTTCTTTATCCTGGGTAGTTAAAATACCCATTATTGAAGATCAATTGAGTTTGGGTTGTGATTGGTATGATCTAATTTTAGAAAAGTTGTGTTATAATATTTTGTGTTAAATTTCTTTGAACTTTTCAAAAAGATATTTGCGATAAAATTAATATTAAATTGTACGAACAACAAAAGAAATATCAGCTTTAGAGAAAAATAGTTATACATTCAAAAAGCTATTTAATTATTTAGATTCTTCATCATCTTTGATTTTGTTAATAATTTCTTTGAATAAAAAATCATTATTATCAGCAAATTTTTTCAAGATATTAATATCAGTTGATCTGAAAATTTTTCTATTTTTAATTTCTTTACATACCAAAACAAAGAAAGCAAATCTTTCATGTTGAGGAATTAATTTCTTAAAAAAATGAACATTATCATCAATTAAATTTTTAAAAGCAGTTAATAAAATTGAATTCGAATTAATTAAATCTTTATTTTCTTTTAATGAATTAAGATATCTATCTTCATATAATTGACGAATATATAATAAATTTGAATCTGAATTTGATTGAAATAATTCAGAACTTAATTGATTTTTAATATTTTCAACTGGTGATGAAGATGGAGCAAAATTTGCAATTTCATCATTACTACCACCAAAATGTTTATCAATTATATCTCTCAAGATTTTAATTTCAGCCATTAATTGATGTAAGATTTTTGAATGTTGTTTTTCAATACCTGCAATTTTTTTATTACAATGAGATTTGGAAGTTGAAACTTGATCAGAAAGTGATTCACATTTACTTTCTTTTTCTGCAATTGTTTTTTTCATGGATTTGATTTTTCTTTCCATTGAAAGTTTTTCATCTTGATGGGCAATTTTCAAATTTTCAAGTTTCATGTTAAAAGTTTTATTTTCTTTTTCAATTGAAATTTTGGATGCTTTTATTGATTCATTATCTTTCAATAAGGCAATTTCTTTTTCTTTTAAAGCAAATACATCCTTTTCCAAGCTTGCAATTTGTTGATCTTTTAATAAAACTTTTGCATTTGATTCTTTTTCATAATTTTCTAATTCTTTTTTACTACTTAATAAATCTATAGTGACTTGTTTTGCTTCTTTAGAGCTAGATTTAATTTCCTCTTCCAATTTTTGATTTTTTTGTTGTAATTCATTTCTGATTTGTTTCAAATCATTAATATCTGAATTCAATGAAGCAATAGTTTGATTTCTGATTCTCATTTGGTCTTCTAAATTTTGTAAAGTTGTTTTTAAACTAAAAGTTTCTTGCTTTAAAAATTTCACTTCATCTTGATTAACATATAATTCTTGAAATTTACTAATTATTTCATTTGGATCTTCAACATGTAAAATATCACAAACTTCATGAAGTAATAAAGTATTTTCCCCATAATAACTTCCATTTCCTGGTTCAACAGTTGAGGTTGAAATATCATGAGATTGAATTGGTTGTGGTGGTTGCAGTTGTAAATCAATTAAATTATCATTTTGTAAAGTTTTGTGATTTCTAACATTTGCTCTACTTTCCATTTTTGCAGCTTGTTCAGGAGTAATTTTATGATATTGACGTCTTAATGGAGGAACTTTCCCATTATTGGGACCAAAAATATTATCAACATTATTAACTTCTGGCATTTTTAACGTCTGTTGTTTATATTTTGAAATAAAGAAGTGTTGCAAAAAATGTAAATATAAATTTGACAACCAAATTTATAAAATTGATATGCAAAAAATTGAATAGTTTGTATAAATCAACACCAACAAATTATTTTAACGGCGCTTTCAGATCATCAAGTGTCTATAAATATTCTGAACCAATATATTAAATATTTACTCCTAATTAATCGACTTTGACCATCTAGTAATTGATTGTATGAACTAATACTTAACTGATATCAAAATCTGAAAGTAATTGGTAGCGCGGGATTGATTTGACATTGGTGGTAGTAACCAGATAGCTTCATAAAACTCCAATTTCTTGTGGATCAAACTCAATTTGAAATTGTATTATTGATCAGATGGATGATTTTTGTTAAATGATGCATTTTTGAATGAAATGAAATTCCTTTTTAATAATGATCAAATTGAAGTGCTGAAATCAAATTAAGAAGGCATCATTATGATGAACTCTCAAAATCAACCTGAGTAATTACAATTGACATTATTATAAAGATCTGTTGACTTTGTTGATTACTCCTTTAGAACAAGTCTTGAATTTGAAAATTTCTAACCTCAAAATGTATGATTTAATTATTTATCAACGCAAAGCCTCACGGACCGAGATGACTCAAATTGATGTATTACCTATGATATGACTTATATGATGAATGTTTCAACTTGTTTGGTTGACATCTTGACATGATGAAGATAAACAAATACTTCAAAAACTGTGATGAAGTCCAAAGTTAAAGTTATAAATTGTTAGTTCATCATTTTTTTTCAAATTTGCGCTATTATACGAAAAAAATAATTTATTATATCAGATCAATCCTGATTTTAAATTTAAAACTTATACTTAGGAAATGTCAGATTCAATTACAAATTTTGTACCAATAATAAAACCCAATGAAAGTTCGAAACCAAATCAAGTAGAAATTACAAATTTTAGTTCAAAAGATCATGCAGCTTTTAAATTAAGATATAGATCAAATTCAATAATATCTGCAACTACAACTGAAGATGAAAGACCATTACCTACTATAAAAATTTTAGGAACTGGTGGAACTATTGCATCCAAAGCAGAATCATCAAAAGCTACAGCTGGATATGAAGTTGATGTAACAATAGAAGAATTAGTTAGTAATATACCTGATTTATCAACTACATGTTTTGTTGAATATGAACAAGTTTCAAATATAGATTCCACAGAAATGAATTTAAAAGAAGCAGCCACTTTAAGAAATCAAATAGTGGAAGATTTACAAAAGTTTGATGGGATAGTAATAACTCATGGTACAGATACAATGGAAGAAACAGCATTTTTTATACAATCAACAATAAATACTTCAAAACCAATTGTAATATGTGGAAGTATGAGACCAAGCACAGCAATATCTTCAGATGGTCCAATGAATTTATATCAAGCTATAGTAATTGCATCAAGTCCAGAAAGTCATGATAGAGGAGTTCTTATAGCATTAAATGATCGTATTGGTGCTGGGTTTTATATAACTAAATCAAATGCAAATTCTTTAGATACTTTTAAATCTATTGGTCAAGGATATATTGGTAATTTTGTAAATAATGAAGTTAGATTTTATTATCCACCTGCAAAACCTTTGGGTTTAACATTCTTTGAATTAGGTGAAACTTTTAATCTACCTGAAGTTCCAATAGTTTATGCACATCAAGGATTAAATAATAAAATGATTGAATTTGCATTAACTGGGGTAAATGCTAAAGGTTTAGTAATTGCAACAATGGGAGCAGGTTCATTATCATCAGACACTAATAAATTTTTATCTTCAATAGTTGAACCAAATTTCCCCATCATTTATAGTAAAAGATCAATGGATGGTATGGTACCTATTGGAGCATTACCTAAAATAAATGGTAGAATATTTGAAAATGCAATAGCTGGTGGTTATTTAAATCCTCAAAAGGCAAGAATATTATTACAATTATGTTTAAATAATAATTATGATTTAAAAAAGATTAAAAAAATATTTAAAGGAGTTTAATAGATTTTTATAGAATTTTAATAGAATAAAATATAGAAATTTGAATTGGTTTCACTTTATATAACAATTTTTCTCGCATTGAAAAATTTCAATATTTTTTTTTTTAGTCAAACTAACTACAAATGGTTGAATATTCAGGATCTACTCCAGTAGAAATTGCACCAGATAAAAAACAAAGAGTATTATGTTGGTTTAAAAGAGATCGGTTTTTCCAATGTCTTGATGAAAACTATATAGATAACTCATTAGATCCAAAAGAATTACCAAAAGTAAATCAAAAATGTGGAGAAATTAAAAAAGAATTTGAACAAGATTGTGTTAGTAGTTGGGTTAAATATTTTCAAGAAAAAAGGTATAATGATTTAGTTAGATCGAGATATATACAAAAATTAGAAAGTGAAGGTGCTCAAGCATTACCTTTTAAAATTGAAGGAGTTAAGAAGTAAATATTTATTTTGCAATTATATTTAATGTACTACTTATACAATGTTCAGAATCAAGAATTGTACCCCATTCATATTCACCTTTATCAATAATAACAAAATTTAATTTTTGAATATATGTGGAATTTGGTAATACTTTAAATTTTTGTTGTAATACTCCATTAAATAAAATTTTTCTATCAATTGATATTTGTTTATTTATATTGATGTTGTTGGTATTTAAACTATTACTTGATGTGAATTGTATAGGTAATTGACGAATAAATCCTTTAATTTCTTTTTTGGAGTGGTTTGTAATTGTTGTTTCAATAGTATAAAATTCATCAATAATTAATTCGGAGTTTGTTTCTACTATTTTGGTAGTTAATTCTATTGGATTTAGCATGAGAAGGTTAGCCATTTTTTGAGTTAATCTAAAACATCTTAAATCTATTATCCCTGATCTTGTATTGGTGCTCCAATTCCCACTTAATTTTTTCAAAACTTCTTGTTTCAACCAAAAGATTTTTTTCATTTGAATTTGTTCTTCATCTGACATATTATAATCTCTAATGAATTGTTTCTTTCGTAATGATGGAATTTCATTATTTTCTTTAATTAAGTGAATTTTTTTCATTGGTATAAAATATCTCTTAGTTTTATTTGATTCAATTGAATCAGTTTTTTGATAAATTTCATATTTCAAATCACATTGTAATTTTTCAGTCCATGAATTTCTTAAATCTAATACCAATATACAATATTTTGATTTATCCTTAATTTCAAAATTTTCAATTGGATAAGTGGATATAATATCACAACCAACAATTTCTAAACTTGGCATAACAGATACCAAAATAGGTATTTCCAATTGTTTTAAAAATGATTTTTCTTTACTATTATTACCATAATCTAAAATAATCTTCAGTTCTCTCATATATTTCCTACTAGTTAATTCATACTTGATGATAATTTCTTCACCAGGTTGAATATTTTCACCAATAATATCTTTATTCAAAATTTTAAAAGATTTAAAATTCAATAAATTCCATTCTAATTCATAAATTTCAGCAGCATTTAAATTATGTTGTTGTAAACTTCTATTTATATAATCAATAGCTGAATCCATAAATGAAAAAGATAAATAATTTATTATTTTATTGGAATCATTAGCTAATTTAACTTCAAATTGAAATTTTTCCCCTTCTAATAACATAATCCATCCATTAGGAATTGAAAGTTCTATAAGTTTTAAAGTTGGTTGTGGTGGGATGACCGTAAGTGGTAATGATCTATAAGTTACATATTTTTCCGTACCTCCTTGCTTTAAATTTGTTATAAGTTTATCAATTATTGGATCTATATTTTTTAATTTTTTAGTGTTTATTGTAAAATTTTGTTTTTCTTGATCTACTATATGGAAAAATTGCTTTTCACAAGAACCTATTGTTATTTCAAATCCAATGATTTCAAAATCTCCACTACTTAAAGGTTTAAATGGTACAATAATTTGCTCAGTTGATGCTGGTTGTATGGTAAATAATGCAGGATTAATGGGGGTGGTCTGAGTTGATAAATTTGTTGCAGTGACATTTCTCTTGATGTTGTTTCGTAATTTATTAAATGCTGGTGAATTTTGATTTACTTGAGTTATTGATTTTAAAGTTTCTACCTCAATACCTTCACTAACAACCTTCAAATCATTAATATCAATAGGAAATAAAAAAGGATTTTGTAAAGTAATTTTTAATTGGTTAACTTCATCTTGCACTAAAAGTCTATCTAATTTTAAATCTTCTGTAATTTTTGGGTTATATGGATCAAAAAATGGTTCAATTTGTTTAGTTTTAACTTCTTCAACTAATGGAATCAATGTCTCCTTTTGTCGTGTAGATACAAATTTAACTTTTCTAACCAAAAAAGGATCCCAATAAGGTATTTTTGATTTGGTGGTATATAAAATTTTTTCAGTCATTGTTTTTAATTTAATTTGATCATCATGAGATAAACATTGAGTGTATCTAGAAAGTAATACTATACATAATTGAAGTAGTAGTTGTTGGTCACCTATTCTTTCAGCTGAATTTAACGCTAATTTTAAAACTTGGATTTGTAATGAAGTCCAACTTAATTGAGTTTTACCTACTGATGCATTTGCAGGTTCTGAATCTATTCCATATAATGAAAATAATTTTTCTAATAATGTTTTTACACTCTTTAAATCTTTTAATTTTTCAAATGCTGTAATTAATGCAACTAAATGAATCCTTAATATAAATGCTTGTTTCCTGAAAAATCCCATTTTTTCATATATAGATGCAATATAAGTATATATATGACATTGATCTAAAATATTTAAATCTATTAGTTGTAATAAAAAAATCTTATCTATATCACATGTTATATCCTGAGTCAGAAATGCTTGGTGATGATGCTCCATCATTAAATCTAATTTTCTTAAAACACATTCAATATAAACAACATCAGGTACCATATCTTCTGGGTCATTTGTACTTTGACTATAAAAATATATGGCTTTTGTGAGAAATATTTTAAGTAATTCTGGAGTAGATAATGAATTTATATCAATTGATGAAGATAATGGTAATGTAAATCCATTTGTAGTACTAGTCATTGAATTTCTAGGTGATGTTATTGATAATTTTGAACCATTTGATTCTAATGATGATTTTTTCGGGTATGAATCCACAGATAATGAAGATTTAGTTACATGTAATAATGATGAAATATTCTGATTTAATTGTTGATGGTACCCAACTTGTGATGATAAATAAATTGAAACTGATAATCCTTCCAATGCAGAAGCTAACCATAAAAAATCATCATATTTTTTTAATGTAGTTAAACTTTCAGTAAAGTTATTAATTGCTTCATTGTATTTACCAGCTAATAAATATAAATTCCCCAATAATTTCAAATGACGACCAGAATATTTTGTTGACTTTTCTGATAGTTTTTCTTGTGAATCGTTACTAAAAGTAGCCTTGTATGAAGTTGAACCAGAACTTAGTCTCTTTTGTGCTTGATTTATGGTTTTTGTAAGAATGTGGCTATCGGTAATTGAAACTGGTGATCTTAAAGTGATATTACTATATGCTGATGCATATTCGTCTAATGCTATTAAAAATGAATTAAAAATTTCTACAAATATTGTTTCCAATGCAGTGAGGTGAGATGTTGTTCCATTATGATAAAAAATCGGTGATTGTGGTTGTTGGAGTTCAGATTCTGGTGTATCGAATAATATAATATTGTGATTAATAGCTGAATTATGTATTTTTTTAAGTTGATCTAATGATTGGTTTTGATCTGCATATGGTCCAATTCCTAAAACAATAAATGTTTTTCTAAATGGTTCAAATTCATGTAAATATAATGAATCATTATCAATTGAAGAAATTATAAATTCTGGATATATTTTACCTTCAGGAAATGAACTAGGATTGAAAAATTGTAAATTTGGTTGTGGTTTTAAATCTAATAGTCGTAGATCAGTAATATTTGTTTTAATTAATTCCACATATCTATTAAAATTTGTTAAAGTACAATTGTTTATGGGAACTAGTAAAATCCTAGTTTTTGCAGGAATTATAAAATTATATCTATTTGGCATAAAATTGTGTCATTTAGTGGTGGTGGTTGTAAAAAAAATAGATTTTTCAAAATCACTAAATTAATTTTTTTTTACGTGAATTGGTGATAATCAATTTACATATCTTTTCTCTTTCAAAGGCAAAATACATAACCACCAAGAAATGACTGGGTTAAATTTTGACAACTACCAAAGAAACCAATTCTTAACCACAAAGGGATTTGCCCAACCAAAAGCTACATCAACAGGTACAACAATTGTAGGGTGTCAATTTAAAGGAGGAGTAGTTATAGCAGCAGATACAAGAGCAACTTCTGGTCCTATAGTAGCAGATAAAAATTGTGAGAAATTACATAGATTAGCACCACAAATATGGTGTGCTGGAGCTGGTACTGCAGCAGATACTGAAATGGTTACTCAATTAATTGGATCAAATTTAGAATTACATTCATTATCAACTAATAGAAAACCAAGAGTTATAACAGCTGTAACTATGTTAAAACAACATCTTTTCAAATATCAAGGTCATTTAGGAGCTTATTTAATTGTAGCTGGTGTTGATCCAACTGGAGCTCATTTAATGTCAGTACAAGCACATGGATCAACTGATGTTGGAAAATATCAAAGTTTAGGTTCAGGCTCATTAGCAGCAATGTCAATATTAGAAACAAATTTTAAAGAAGATATGAATAAAGAAGAAGCTATAGAATTATGTTCAAAAGCTATATTAGCAGGTATATGGAATGATTTAGGTAGTGGTTCAAATGTAGATGTTTGTGTAATGGAAATTGGTAAAGATGCAAATCTTATGAGAAATTATATTACTCCAAATGTTAGAATTGAAAAAACAAGAAATTATACTTTTAAACCTGGTACAACTGCAGTTTTAAAAACTTCTATTAGGGATGTGTGTGATATACAAGAAGAGATAGTTGTATAGAATGGATATGTAAAAAAAAAATTTGAAATTAGAAATGATATTTTAAATCTTGTGATTCTTGTATGTCTAATTGTTTAATTCTATTTTACTTTATTTACATCTATATCTTTTGGGCCTAATTTTATGTGTTAAAAATCAATCAATTTACTAAAGAAGTTACAGGATTAAAACTCTCAATCGTATCAAAGAATTACAGTGAAGAAGGAGTTTTATGACAGTCCTTTTGTTGCTCTATAAGGAACATTACTAGACTATGTGAAAAACGACAAATGTCCATATAAATTGTGCGATTAAAACAATCTATTTGCATTTTATCCCGTATGTAAAATTAATGTTTCGAAAAATATAGTCATTAAGTGCTTGAAATTAACTTTGTTTATTGTTTATTAATGCCAGAAAACGAACTAGATAAAGGCAGTTACATGAAAATTTCGATTGTAACAATTTAATAATTATTCAATCGTAAACGTATAAAAAGTCTAGAATTTGTTTCATGTAAAACCTCATTTATCTCTTAAATTGGAAATAACAATTATTTACGAAAAATTTTAAACTCATTTAAATTTTCAGTATTTGGAAATTATAGGAGATCAAAACAAAATTGTTTCAGATTTGATTAGCATAATAAGCTCAACTCAAATTATTATGATTGACTATTACACAAATGAAAAGTGAACAAACTAGTTCAATTCAAAAATTATTCTTATAAATTGTTGTATATCGGTTCACATTTGATTGCTTGTTTTCAAAATGTTTTCATCGTAAGGTTCCATCTTTCAAAGTTCATTCAAAATTCAAGATTTAGATTCAATATTTATCAATAATCATATCAAATCACTATGGCATCCACAAAAAATTATTTTCCAATGAACACTTATTGCAGAACTAATGATTTGCAAGAGATCAAAAAGCAACGATTTGAATCAAAACAAGAGGTCTTGAAATACATGTTTGAATTTCATAAATCGTATTATAGGGTTCCTAACGATTCAAAAGATGTGATTATTTTTCAATGTAAACAAAAAAATTGTAAGGTTCAATTAAAGATTATTAAACGTCAAAAATCATCAGGAATAGACTTTTGGGTAGTTGAACCAAGAAATCGGGAAAAGGATACACCTCACGAAGTTGAAACACTCAATTCATTGGGCTACTATTACTTACCAAATGAAAGTGAAGGTTTAGCAAAACCAATTAAATTTATCAAATTTAACCATGATTCAAATGATAATACTTACAAAGAATATTCATCAAGACAACAATAATCGGTTAAATAATAATCTTTATTTAAATTTCGGATCAAGCCAGGATGATGTGAAACATTCAACAAATCATATACTTGAAGAATTGAACATTTCAATCATCATTGTTTTAAGTAGTTTTAATATATATTTGATTTCGAAATTTTATCTTTCTCATTTCATACTGCAACTATTTCTGCACTGACCAATTACTAAAGACACTTGAGCTTCTCATTAGATTATGTAAGTATTTGCATTCTATGTTCCTTTATTAAGAGTAGATAAGAATGAAGATTTCAAAAACATTAATCACTCATATTTTTAATCATCTTATTACTATATACATCAGCTATATAGATAAAAGAATTTGGAGTTTCTTTCTCAGTTTTAACTCTTTAAATGACAAATCCTTGCTTTTTACCTTTCGATTTCTTTTTTCCATGTATGCTTTTGTCAAATTTATCACCAAGTATCAGAATATACACATCTTTTTTCTTGTAATTGATCTTGTCATTTTTATAACGAATTATTGAATGTAATGAAAACTCATATCTTTTTTTCATCAACATCTTAACCCCATCAAGATATTGATCATTTTTCAATTGTTCATTAACCATGTTTTTAAGTTTTTCACCAAGTCCAACGTATTTGTAATATGATTCTAACAAATGACTAACATGTACTCTTCCAGATTTTGAAATCATATATTCTGTTTCATGATTAACCTGACCGAATGAAAAATAGCATCTAAAATTTTTGACTGTTTCACGTATTTCTTTTATTACCTTTTGATTTAGATCTTGATTCAAATTAATATCATCATCCTCATTATCTTCTTTGTTTAAATCTTTTATTATCTGACGAGAATCAATTTGTTTAAATGTATTAGTATTATAATCAGTGTTAAAGTTGGATGTTAAATTCAGGTTGGGAACTGGTAAACCAAAAAACTCCATACTTTCGTCTCTTTCATCTTCCTGATCTTCTTCTTCCACATAATCCTTTGTTTCAAAAAACCCAGTATTCACATAAGGAAGTTCTTCTGGTAAATAAACTGGATAACAACTCAAATCTGTATTAGGGTCGAAGGAAATTTCTGAGGAATCTTCATCTTCTTGTGGCTCGAATAATTCATTATTGGATCTTGGAATTGGTAGTTGTCCTATATTACCCTGATCATCAACAACTTCCATAAAAATTCTTGAATCTTCAAAAGTTGACACATTATTGAAGTCGTGACGACCACAAAGATTTTTTTCAGTTCTTAAATCTTTAACTAATGATAATGAATCAAACACAGAAATCATTTGATTCAATTGAATTCTACTGTATCTTGACATTGCAATGGGAATGAAAAAATCTAAATCTATTACCAAAAATTTTAATAAAGTGTCTAATGGCAAGACAAAGGCACTAAATTCAATATTTAATCTGGGAGTATAAATAAACAAATTAATTTTAATAACATCGATTGTTGATTCATAATTGAAATAATTTTTGGTGTTAATTAAATCTTTGAGTTGAATTTTTAATGTATAATCAGTTGATTTTTCTTTTGTAACAAAGTATTTTAAATTTATAAAGCTAGTCTTAATTAAATCATAAAAATCATTAATGATACAATTGTGGTCCTCTTCTATAATTTTGTCATCATTTATATATAAGTTGATCCAAAAATTACCAGCAAAATTAGTAACAGATGATTTATATTCGTGGTAGTTTAAGTGTTGAATAATAAAAATTTCAGGCATTTCTTCAAAATTGTACTTGATTGCACGATGCACAACATCGAAATTTTGATGCGACATATTGTATTAAAAATAAATAATAAAGTTAAATTGTGAGTATTAGGAAAATGATCTTGTAAATATGAAGGTGAAATTAAAAAACTAATGAATAAAGATTAGGATATACTTTTGTTAATATATAGATATCTAATATGTGTCACCAACTATGTAAGTAATTTTTTCAACATTATTCAAAGTCTCAGCCTTAATTTAAATTAATATTGTAATTTATTGTTTCAGAATACGAAAATTATTTACAATTCAAAATTTGAATTTTGTTCAAGAAAATTATTTCATAATTTAAAAATCTCAGCTCTAATTTAATATTATAATTTGATGTTTCAGAATGCGAAAATTAATAACAATTCAAATTATTTTATTTATCATATCTAAGAAAATTGTTTCAAGAAAATTAGTTTTTCAAGAATCGAAATACAAACTTTATTTATTTATAATACCAGTGAAATGATCAATTTGTACCTTCCTTTAAATTGTACTTAAAAGTAATAATGTTTATAGGCAATACGAAATAAAGATTATTAAATAGTTTAATTGTTTATATAATAAACGTGGCTGATATGATAAAAATTTTGAATTTTTAGTTTTGTGTAGTGTTTCATGTTTATCAACTCTATTGTTATTTTTATGTATTACCTCTTAAAGAAAGAAGAAAATATATCCGTATTATATTACTTTTTTTTTTACTTTTCAGATGCATCTCAGATAAAAATTGAAACTCTAACCTAGCTATCAATGTTTAACACGTATAAAATTTGTTATTATAAAAAAAATAAGCTCACAATATTTACATTTATTAGTTTATTTAATTTGCGTATAAATTTCATTTTTTCATTTCTCATTTTTAGATCATTATCATCGATTTAACTTCAACTATAAAAATTCAACTTCAAATATCATTCTTTAAATGAAAGCAACAAAGTTTGAAAGACTGTTTATTAAAGGCAGAGGTAGCAAAAAGCCAGATATCGATAAAGCTACACAACATATTAAAGTCATTGAGGAGATAAATTTTAATCAGAATTCAAAACCTCCAAAATTTGACGAATTTACTCCTATTGATGCGGATGCTAAGAAATCTAAAAATCAACTTTCGTATGAGTTATTAAAAGCTATGGGTCTGACAGATATGTTAGACGTTAAATACATTAACATTAAAGTAAAACCATTTGATTTACCAGTTTATATCCATCAGCCTACATTAATTTTCAAAACTGGAGTTAGATCAAAAACTAGTGCTAAGGTTTCAGATAGAAAAAATTTTGATTTCAAGTTACTCAAAAAGGAAATGGAAGAATACCAAAGACAAAGGGATATTTCTAGAAGTGATGATGAAGAAGAAGAAGAAGAAGTAGAAGAAGAAGAAGAAGAAGAAGAAGAAGAAGAAGACAATCAAATACAAAATGAGAACAATTCCATCAATGAACCAATTATTATACCTTAAGATAGTTTATTGATTTTGTTCTGAATTATATACTAATATACTATATCTAAAATATTTTATGTAATCTCCAAAATTACTAGTAGGTCATCATTCTTTTAATTTCTATATCTCTTGAACTTTTGATTGAAGTATTCGAATCCTTGATCGACCAAAATTATGCGTATTACCCTTCTGTAATGTAAATTGAATAATAGTGTCATGAAAAGATTAATTTTTCATTCATCATAATATCATTATTTTAAACAATATCAAACAATTGATACTATATCCTATCTACGAACTTATATTAAAAAATATTACCTAGAATCCAAAATTTAATATGGACTTCATTAATCGTACAAACAAGAATATTTATTTAGCTAGAAAATTTAAAAAATTGAAGAATTGAATGTAAACCTGTATATAAGCAATGAGCTTTAAAAACTGTTTAAATTCATCTTCGTTTGTACGTTGAGGAATTTGTTGACTTAACCTAAAGTTAAATCTAAAACACTAACACCTTGAGATGAAAATTCATGGCCAATGCAATCAATAGACTCACAATAAAAACTACTTTCTCACCAATTAATAAGATGACAATTATCTAATGAATTATGTAATACCATTTTGACATGTTTATAATGATCACTAATTGAATCAGAAAATAAAAGATTATCATAAAGATAAACTTGAACAAGTTTAAAATCATAAAATAATATTGAAATGTATTTACCAGATATCTGAGGAGCATCAGTAAGATTAAAAATTAATACTAAAAATTTATATCACCCCGGAAGATCAATTGTGAAGCAGTGGTTTGCTTTAATATATGGTAATAATTACATGGATAGTTTCCACATTGTATTGAAAGCTTTAGTTACAATGGTGGGAACCATGATATCTGAACTCCCATATTCTATTCAATTTTACTGGAACAAAATAAGATGGTTTACTTTCTAGAGGTGAAATTGCTGCAACAAATTGATTATTATATCCTTTAGGTGATAAAACAACGTTGAATGCTGGTTGAGGTAATTTATGAAGATAATGCCTAACTCGAGGAGGATATGCTGCTTTATCTTTTAATGCTGGTAAAATAAAATAAGCTGCTTCATCCAAAACTGCAAAAATTTGAAAATACTCTGGTGTTTCTTTAAATCATGGAAATTATGAAAAGTTTGTAATATCAAGTGAAGATAGATTAATATTGACTTATGGGTAATCACAATATTGAGGGAAATGATGAAACACCAAATAATATGAAAATGATTTTAGCAAAATGATTGAGAACCAATTAGAAAAATTGAAAAAGTCATCAAGTAAATAAGAAAAGAAAAAGATCAAGCAATCATTATCAAAAGAGACTAGTATATAACTGTTAGAGCAAGCATGTATAGAACACAAGGAAACTGAAAATAACAAATTTATTTAAGATGTCTTGCAATTGTAATATCAAAAAAATCATCATAATTCAAATATAAAAACTATATAAAAATATAAAACCATTCACTAAATATAAAAATTAACCACAACTTTTCTTTCAAATTTCATCTTCTTACTCTTTTTGAATATGCATTATTTGTAGTCGATGAAAAGACTGAAGATTCATTTTGCCTCTTTTTCAAATATGAGTCGGTGATTTGAAGTGGTATGCTTGGTCGACCTCTTGGAGCTGATGTTGATTGTGAATGGTTGGTTCTTGCTCTATTGGAATATGAAGAATGATTGCTTTTATTATTATTGTTGTTGACATTTTGTAAAAGAAAATTAAAATCAACTGATGAATTTGATGAATTTGATGAATTATTTGAAAATGTTAAACAACTATCATTTGATGGTAAAATATCTGAATTGATGCAGGTGAAATATTTAATACCAGGGATTGAAAAAGATTTGCCCGAATCTTGATTACATATTGATTTATGTAACAAGTCGGACAAAAGTTGTAAATATTTTCTTTTGTTAGTTAAATCATTTTGTAATGACTTGTATAAATGGAAATGTACTTCATCAAGTTTATTCATGAATTTGTTGAGTTTAGTATTTTTTTGAAAGTTGTTGTGGAAGTTGATGATTTGGTTGTAACTATGTGGTTTGGAAAAAAACTCGATTTTTAAATCAAAATATCTTTTGATATCTTGAGCATATGATAGAACTGACCTACCATTTAAATACTCAATGAATCCATCTAATGATGTATTTTCCAAACCAGAAACTTTGAACATTTTATAAAGGTTTTTGTCAGTTTCTAACTTTTCTAAATGATCTATAAATGCAGCTTTTATTGCTTCTTTGATTTCTTTATATTGGTTTGATTTAGCTGAATATAAATAATGAATTTTTTTATCAGCATCCATTAAATTGGGATAATGATTAAACAAGATATTTATATAATTTTTCCAAGTTTCAATATCAGTATCTCGAGGAATTGGGACATATTTGTAGTAATTGGATATGTCTTTTTTAATAAGTTGGTATGATAACATAATGTTTTTAGAATTTACCAATCTTGCAACAACGTCATCATCCTCTGATCCTAAAGTTTCTACTTCATCAAAATCCTCTTCATGATCTTCTTCATGATCCACTTCTGTTTCACCAGCTGAATTTAACGTGGAACTTATTCTATCTTGATAATTTTGATAATTTTTTAAACTTCTCTTTTCAAGTTCTAATGAAAGTTCATGTATTTTGGTTTTTAAATCTTCATCTGATTCTGAATCCATTTTTGACAAGTTGTAAAAATTAATTGAGATTAAAATGTGATGTAATATGTATCTTAATAAATTTTCAATTGAAAAAGAATATTTATTCAAACTAATAATTAAAGTAACTAATGAATAGTATGTATGATAGGATGATGAAAATGAAATAAAGTTATAAGATAGTAACTTAATAGTTAGGTGATATATGAATTGAAACTAATAATAATGAAAAAAAGTGGGTTAAAAATACAATATATATATATATATTACTGATAATCATATTTTTTGTCTGCATGCATAACTCCAAAATAAGCTTGAATGATAATAAATAATTTCATTAATAACTACCACAGAAGAAAATAATAAGGACCACCAAACTGTAATTAATTGTGATCATAATCCCCTATAAAAAAGAACAAATGAACATTACGATTGATATAAGCTCTCTTTCATTGCAAGAGCTTTATTTTAAGTAATTTATAATGAGGTGATATGACATATACTAACATAATCTTCTAAATGGCATTATGGATGAAGCAAAAGTTTCAAGACTGATATGTCATTACATGGTTGCAATGCATTAATTTGATTGTGTAGGTATTCAGATTGAATTGATTGTTACTCATCATCTACATGGATCTTATTTGGTGATACTTATATCGGGTAGTGCGATGATCGATTTACTATTAACCGAGATTTCGAAGTTTATTTGCCCTACTCTCACGCGAGTTCGTACAAATTGTAATTTTTTTATTTGAAGTAAAATCTTGAGATTTGAGCCGCGAATACCCGTTTTGGAACATGTCGTTTTTTAGTTCTGACATTTATATCACTCTAAAGAAATGAGATTTTAACAATTTAAGCAATTTGAGTATAATAATTTAGATGAGGTACTTATAGAGATCAGATATCACAAATCATTCAGCTATCAAATAATAAATGGTACTACATTATTCACGCTATATCATTAAGTTTAGTCAAGTTCAAAAAAAGTAAATAATCTTTTCCCATTTACTTTACTACATAGCTGAATATAAGACAAAACTACAAACACCTTTTGAAAATGATATAATTTGAAATTTATTGGTTTTATAGTAAGATAATTGCTATCAAAACAAGTATTCATATAAGGTTTTGATTTAAGGGTTGAATCAATTACTTGGTGAAATAATTATTACGAGCAATTCAATTATTTTTAATATCATAATCATTAATTTTTAAAAAAGACCCACATTTTAATCGATATTTTTGTTCAACTGCTCAATGGTTCAATTGCTATCAAAACAAGTATATATATAAGGTTTTAATTTAAGGGTTGAATCAATTACTTGGTGAAATAATTATTATGAGAAATTCAATTATTTTTAATTTTCCAATCATTAATTTTTACAAAAGACAGATCAACCCACATTATAATCAATAATATTATTCAAATGCTCAATGGTTCAATTTCTATCAAAAGAAGTATTCATAAAAGGTTTTAATTTTCAGGTTTGAATTAAGTACTTGGTGATATAATTAATATGAGCAATATCAAGAAATCTCAGTTATCTATAGTTTCATTATCTTTAGTTTTTTAAAAAGACAAATCAACCCACATTTTAATATACACTGCTTAATGGTTTATTGCTATCAAAAGAAGTATTCATACAAGGTTTTAATTTTTAGGGTTAAGTCAACTACTTGGTGAAATAATTAATATGAGCAATATTAAAAATCTTCAATTATTTTTAATTTCATAATCATTAATTTTTTAAAAAACAAATCAAACCCAGAAAAATATTCATCTGCTACTAAATCAGATATTCGAATGTTTGTCAAGAAACTGAACCAATCATGTCAAAAGCTAACTCACCAACACAAAAACTCACCGAACCGCAAGGTCGACCAACTCAGAATTATTTTGTCACTAATCAAGGGTTTACAACATTTCAAACTCAACTTGATCAAAGGATGGAGAAAAATATTGAAGCTTTAACAAAGTTCTTGAGAGATGAAAGCAAAACTGTTAAAAGAGAACTTGGAGCAATACATGATAAAACAGATGAAGTACATGTTAAAGGTGACTTCGTTAATGCTGAAGTTGAAGAAGCTAGAGAAAAAATCCAACAAGCACATGATAAAGAAGATTATGTTCATGCTGAAGTTCAAGAAGAATTAAGATTTAGAGAAACAGGTAATCATAATTCACCATGTTGATGGACAATTTATGGAACAATGTTTAATTAAAATAAAGCCCATTTTTTAAAGGTGTAACAATTGAACATAAAAATTGTGGATACTGAGCTTATTAATATTTATGAACACATTATTATGGGAAACAATATGTGGAAATTACTGTTTTTATTTTGAAAATAGTGTTATGGTTGTCATGGAATTAATGAGCTAATAAACAATTGATCATCAATACAAAAAATGGACGCATAAAAATTCAGATTGTCAAATTCAGAGTGTCAAATTCAGAGTGTCAAATTCAGAGTGTCAAAATTCAATTCAAGTAACATATATTTTAGCTAAACACAACAGAAGTTCCACTATTTAATAATTGATTTCAACAATATCAGATCCTCGTTGATAATCATATTCAACCAATTTTTCATAAATCAATATATGTAAATTCACATGTTTATCAATTCCAATTGTTCTATTCAAATCTAAAATATAACTTGCTTGTTCTCTTATATATGTAGGAATATTTTCATTTCTTTTCAAATTCAATCCCATATTAATTTCCCTTGGAGTTAAAGTGTTAGTATCAGTAAATGGAATATCAGTACCTCTAATTTGTATATATTTAATCCTATCAACATGACGAAAATATTGTAAATAAATGTGCAAACCAGAAAAATCTAAGTCGCTACATCCAAAACATTCTGCATTATATTTACCACAAATACTGTTTATAAAATTCAATGTTTTTAAACTTGGGAACCCTTTTGTTGAAATTAAAATATAATTGTCAAATTGTTCCTCTTCTAATTGAATTAATTGGTTGATGTCTCTTAATATTTGTGATTTTTCACAAATGATGACTTTTAATTTTACTTCATTATTACCTAAATATTGAATTAATAAGTTATGAGAATTATTATTAATTGCAAAAGAATCTAAAGTTCTTACATCAAATATATTTGTCCAAAATTCTCCACGATGTTCAGGAACAACATTAACTTTTTCCATATCATATTTTAAATTTGATAATAATAATTGTAAATATTTAGTACATGATTCAGAAGTTGACCAAATTCCATCATCTAAATAATAAAGTCCTCTTAAACTAATCAATCTACCACTTGCTATAATTGTAACCAATCTTGGAATTAAAATCATAAATGCTAAAACTTGTTTTGGATTTTCATAAATGGAAATTATATCATCATTGTTTAATCTAAATTGAATACCAATTAAACCTTCTCTTAATTTAATGGATTCATTGATTCCAAATAATGTTTCAAAAGCTGTTTTTCCCTCGGTGATTCTTTGATTGATTGAAATTGGTCTTTGTAAATTAATTGTGAATTCTGATTCAGTGGACATAATGAAAGTAAGTTGAAGAAGGAAGAAAGAAAGAAAAATATCAGATTTGAATAAGTATTTAAATAAATTTTTAAATTTTTGCCTGTGTTTCATAAAGTATTATTTTAAAATTTTACACCTGAAACAAATTATAATTTTGGTTTACGATAAAGCAAAACTATGAATTTATTACGAAACTTTTCGAAGAAGGTTCATAAACAAAATTAAACATTTCATGAAATTTACTTGTATACTTAAATACCTGATAGTTCAATGTATTTAAGTCCTATGTAATTTTTTCCTTTCAAAAAATATGGAATGTCTTTTTTAATGAAGCTCAATTTAATCAAAGTTCTATTTTTTTGGGGTGATTTAAAAAAAATTTATTCAGCTCGTCAATCAAGTTTTTCAAATGTTTCAGAATAACATAAACGGTAATATTATTAAAATAATAAATTAAGCGGCTCACAATAGAAATTAAAAAATATTTATCGATCGTTGAATTAAGCAAAAGGTAAAACTTTAAATGGATTGTTTCAACTGTCCAATATTTTAGCTTGGACTACATATTTATTATCATTCACGTAAATTAAGATTATAAATTATTAACAATAAATTTCAAGGATCTATGCATTTACGATTTTATATCTTCTAATCAACGAAGTAATTTTTTTTTTATTTGAATATGAGTAAAGTTCCATTAGTAAGAATGGATAATCCAGAATCTGTATTTAATCATTTTACCAAGATTAAATAACTATAATGTAAAATTTAAATAATATAAAAACTAAATAGGTAATGTTGTATTATAACTTTATCGTAGCTTATCATTTTGATAACAAAAATTTTTACCAATCTTCAATTTGATCCTGCATACATAAAAATTAGTTATCTATTTAAATCAAATAAACTGTTTTTTCAAATATAATGCCTTACATCTAAAACAGTAATATTATCGAAGAACTGAAAAAACTATTTATAATTATAGCTCTTTTGAGAACTTTGTTCCATGGAAATGATTCAAACTCAAATATTAACTCACAATGTAAAGATATTTGCGATTTTTATGTTTGATTATTGAATGTATTGTGTTGATAGTTTTTTTACTAAAACTATTTACTTTGATTGTTATTACTACAACATTTCATTAGTTTTAATAAGTATCTTTCATAGATACATCATGTTCAATGAATTCAGAACACATAAAAATTTTATATCTACAAAAGCATCTTTTAATTTTGCAACTCTTTAATAATTTTGTGAGTTTTTTTGCTGCTTACTTCAACTAATTTCAATTCTACAAACTTTATTTTTTTCCATCATACAAGGTTAATAAAATTGATGTAATTTTTATGATTGAAATTGAAACACATTCACTATTTTCAAACTCTTATGAATCCAGCCAAAGTATAAATACATTTTGATTTATTATTGTAAAATTACTTATCATTATAGTTCATATATCTGATCTGTAAAGCATCCGTACTGCAAATAAAATTATAATCAATAAATTTGAGATTGATTGAAAAAATGTCTGCATACTATAAACAACTATTTTTGGATGAAAAATGGAGAAAATGTAGACCAAATAAATAAAAATGTATACTGGCAAAATCAAAACGTAAACAAAAGATTACCCATTGTGCATACAATTAAAATGTCTGCGGAGTGAATTTATTATTAATGATTTATTCATATGATTATTCAAGTAATGTCTAATTAGTATCACAATTTTGATTCAATCATTTTGAATTAAATTTCAAAGATTTAAGTTAATGTTCAATGTGGATAATTACTGAAACAACCTAAAGTTTAAAGATTTTCATCTGATTATTGTAAATCTTATGGTTATGATTAATTAATTAGCCCCTTGAAATTTAAAAGTATAACGTGCTATTTGAAATTTTTATAAATAAATGACAGTAACTAGTTACACATTTTTTTTATTTTATAAATTAGACATTTTTTATTTTGTTTTTAAAACTCAACAAAAAATCTCAAATATTATTAATGTATAACAATTTGGAGATATTTGTATAAGTCTATGAATAGAGTAAATTATAAAAGTTGTTATAACATTAAGTGTTTGAAATCTGTAATTAAGAGGAAATTAAAATCTCAAAAATTTGGTCCCTGTTTAATTGATTAGGCTAAAACAAAATAAATATAATATTTATAAAAATTAAAATTCTTATCAAACGTTTGTAAGAATAAATTTAATTATTAATAAAGTTAAGGAGTTATACACATTTTATTTTTATCTTTAAAAATTATAAATATGAATCGATTTTCCCTTGAACATTCAAAATTTTGATTTTTTTTACTTATACTACTTTTTCTTTTTTCAATTACTAATCAAGAGTGTCACCTTATTTCATAAATTAATAAGTTTAGTACGTATACAATACATATGTTTGAACACATAACTAACATAGATAATCTAGTTTCAACAGAGGCACACTTTTGTTGTAAAGTGGCAGCTTCTAGGTTTTTAATTGAATGTGCAACAATTACTTTGCATATTTAATTCTTAATCAATGGAGCTGTTTGCCTGCTGTTGTTAGCAGCCGATTGCATTACTTTAATAGATCTACAGTGGGTCTGGATTGGGCTCGTTTTGCTGAAGGTCCTATACGTGTTTGCACGGTTTACAACAAGACAAAGCACCCGTCTTTTTGTTCGGGATTCGAGTGTTTACAGCATGGTACTATATGCTTCTGTTGTAGCTTACAGAGCATGCCAATTGCCAAAACTCACTTGATGAAGCGCATTAAGACGTTAAATCTATTACTCATTTACTGATATTAGCTTTTCATGGCGAACCCAGTTTTGACTAAGTTTTTCTTTCTGTCGATAAGAAGTCTCCTGTGTGAAACCATCCTTCATCGAATGTATATAGGTTTTATATAGAGTATATAGCTTCTATAAATCTGCATTTTTATGTAGATAAAAATATAGGTTTATAGAAGCAAATAATACAATAATCTATTTATTAATTTACATTGACTTAACATTATATAGATATACATTCCATTTATAGACTAATAGAAAAACAAAAATATTTTTTAATATATAATAACTAAATATCTACAATATTTAAGCACATTTCAAAACATCTAAACAATGCTTTTAATATTAATTTTGTTCTTGCTGGATGATTTAAGTACAACATCAAATTTAATAAATATTCAGTAGAATGTAAATCATTTGAGCCACCATAGTCATAGGTAGGATTACCTTTCTCATCGTACACACCACTTTTTCCGTCTTCATGAACAAATTGATATTTCATTGGAACTTGATTTGTGAAGTTTGAACATTATTCAACCAATCAGCAAGATTTTGACATTTTATAAATAATTTGATACATGAAAGATCATCGTTTTTATAATTTTAAATGTTTACCTTTTCCAGTCCATATCAAGCAAGTTGTAAATTGATTCAATAATGGATTAAATAATAAGATGAATATTAAGTTTCTAACGATTTTTCAAAAATTACACCAAAATGAACAATACTTCAAAAAAACAGTATAAAACACATAAGTCAAATTAAAATCTCCAAGTCAGGCTATCAGTGGTCAACATGTGAAACACCTCAAACGTAACATTAAGAACTTATAACATTCAAAATGTTCAATCAATGATCATTTTATATTATCATTTTCACAAACCCATCAATAACGACAATTCAATTCAAATTTAAGAGTTAAAACTACAACATTTGATGTCCAAGTTAGATCTTAGAAGGCTTATTTATTGAATATAATGTTGGGGACATTTAACTTTGATCAGAAAATCAGGTGAAAATTACATGATGTTAGTTGCTTTTAAACATGAATCTATAGCCAAATATGAAGTCGCAAAAGTTAGAGAATTGGTTGATGTTTCAATTGCAGGAAATTATACAAAAATTTTAGATTGTATGGGAAAATTTGTACTTGAATTGTTGGATCAATTAGTCAACAATATAACTTAGTGAATCAATCAAATCAGTTGGTAAAAAGTCTTGATTTCATAAAATCGATTGAAAAAAGTGATCATGGTTTAATTATTATTGCCTATGGAAATGCTGATATGTGACCAACCTCATTATTCTTGGTACCTGATGAATTATAGAGGATTAAGAGAGTTGAATAGCTCAGAAAACAAATTTATAAATGAAGTGATTCTTATGTTGTTTTTAAATTCTGATTTCAATAACATATCTGGTAGAGCTGTTGAAAATTTGGATGATTGATGATAAGAAGTCTAGATCACATCTATTGATATCAATATGAATATATATCTATAAAATATTAAATTAAAGTAAATTATAATGATCTTACAAGTAAATTTATTAATTATTGAAAAGTAAATTTATAATATATTGAAAAGTAATTTATAGAAAATTTTAAGAAAATTTAATAATTATTGAAAACTATTTAATATTAATTAATAATTTGATAAAGTAATTATTGGTAAGCTTTTTCAATCTGTTTTTCATACTCTTTAACAATCTTCTTTCTCTGTAATTTTTGAGCTGAAGAGACAAAGTTATTCTCTGGTGTCCACTCGTCATGGACGAGGACAACATTTTGTAAGAGCTCGATTCCTTTTAAGCCTTGTGATCGGCCTGTTTGATTTAAGGAATCGACTACTTTTTGTGTTAACTTGTTGTTATTGTAGTCAGTATCTTCCTGAAAACCCAATTGTTGTAAAAAATTTGGGACTGGAACAATAATTCCAATTGGCTTAACTTGGGATTGATCTGCATAAACACAGATGTTCCCAACCAATGGATCTGTAAACATCATTACATTTGACATCCGCGCATTATCATCCGTANTGTTGTAAAAAATTTGGGACTGGAACAATAATTCCAATTGGCTTAACTTGGGATTGATCTGCATAAACACAGATGTTCCCAACCAATGGATCTGTAAACATCATTACATTTGACATCCGCGCATTATCATCCGTATTAAGAAATTATGCGGTCTCGCTAATAAGATAATCGTGTACTAGCCACAACTGTACATCAATACATAATTATTGGTTGCAAAAATTGTTCAAAACATGAAAATTACATTCATTTGTGCTCTCTTGACCTTCAAAACTGTACCATGGACTGTCTGTTGATTTTCTTAAACAAGAAAATCAAAGTTTGAAGTTAATACTTTAAATTTTAAAGCACTATAAGATTTAGAGTTCACTAGTTAATCATTTTTAATTTTGTACCTCATATGCTGCAAATCTTACACAATTTTAAAAAAGAATATCAAAAATCAAGTATTTCACATTCAACCACTTCTAGCTGCAATGTTTGATCACCAAATCAGAGTATATTACTTCTTGTTGCTTTGTTTCAAGCTTAATTGGATATATACTCAAGTGGTTAATTCATATGTACAGTATTAGATTAGGTCGATATGGTAGCTTTGAAAATGACCCACCGACAAGCTGATTTAGACGATATGCACATCAAAGTCGTGAAATTTTATTTGTTTAGCGCATTTATTTGATCACCATTTATTTTCTTTCTTAAAATCTTTTAAATTACGAAATTTTGATTTTGATTTAATTTAGTTCACAATCAAAAAAGCTTCTTTCACAACTAAAATGAGTCAAGAATCAACTAAAATAAGTTCAAATTATAGCTATTATTAATATTACATTTCCATTACCAAATGTTCCAGATGTTAAAACAGTTCCTTTTTCATATCCTGATGCTTATCATAAACAACAAATGAACAATGCGATATTGTACTAGGTTCATAAACAACAAATGCTCAATGCTGTTGTATTAAGTGCAACCATTGGAACTACATTCATGTTAATAATAGTGTTAATTTGTATATGATACAAAAATTACAAAACTTTGAGAACTTCATTATTATTCAATTTAAATATTGGTATTTTATTGTTGATTGTTACCAGATCAGGTTGTATTTTAAACAATAAGCATTATTTCACTGGTATTTATGATGGTGAAAGTTGTATTAGTTACATTGTTTCATATCAAATTTTTATAATGTTTAAAATCCAACTTTTAAAATTGGGGTGTTTTGGCATCTGTTTTAGCTGTTTTATTAGCACTTGTATCTATAGGAACTCAAATCTACGATAACACTAAATTTCATATAGCTTTCACTGCTGGTACTTCTGGTTCACCAAATGAAGTTGATGATTTTTTAATGGATTTACCAACTATATTATTTTCAGTTAGTGTTAATATTTCAATATTGTCAATTATGAAATTAAGTTCAGCTATCAAGACAAGAAGATACCTTCGACTTAAATAATTTGATTCATTCCATATTTTATTTATCATGTCAACACAAACAATATTATGCCTTCCATTATTTTATTTGTTCATTATCATGATTACAAACAAGCTTTTACAACACTAGTTAAAGTTTCATTATCATTCATTGTTATATCATTACCATAAAATTTATTATGGGCACAAACTGCAAATATTGTTGAAAATATATATATCACCAAGTATGTCATTTATTTCAAGATTTTCTTAACAGGTAGTGTCCAAGATACTTTAGCAGGTGCATAATCAAAAATTTTAAAATTTAATACATTAGTTTCATCAAATTCTACAACTCCAATAACATTAAAAGGTGGTGATGATTCTTTTATTTCAAACAGAAATGTTAATTTTTTTATAAGACACATAAGACAAATTAAAATGCCCAAGTTAGGCTACTAATGGTCAGCATACTTTAACGAAACACTGTTAAATTATAACGTTCAAAATTCTCCAACAGTGATCTTTTTATATCACCATTTTCACAAACTCACAAATAACAACATTTCAATTCAAATGTAAGAGGAGTATCTATAACATTTGATGTCCAAGTTAAATTTTAGAGGGCTTATTTTGGATACGATGTTGGGGACTATTACTTTGATCGAAAAATAGTGGAAATTACATGATGTTAGTTGCTTTTAAACATGAATCTATAGCCAAATATGAAGTCGCAAAAGTTAGAGAATTGGTTGATGTTTCAATTGCAGGAAATTATACAAAAATTTTAGATTGTATGGGAAAATTTGTACTTGAATTGTTGGATCAATTAGTCAACAATATAACTTAGTGAATCAGTTGGTAAAAAGTCTTGAATTTATAAAATTTGTTGACAAAAGTGGTCATGGTTTGATTATTATTACCTATGAAAATGCTGATATGTGGTTCAACTCATTATTCTTGGTATCTGATGAATCATGAAGAATCAAAAGAATTGAATAGCTCATTAAAGAGATTTTTAAGTTGTTTTAATTGAGGTGTTGAAAATTTGGATGAATGAGGTAAATCACATCCATTGAAATCAAAATGAATATACATCTATACCAATATTAAATTAAAGTAAATTATAATGATCTTACAAGTAAATTTATTAATTATTGAAAAGTAAATTTATAATATATTGAAAAGTAATTTATAGAAAATTTTAAGAAAATTTAATAATTATTGAAAACTATTTAATATTAATTAATAATTTGATAAAGTAATTATTGGTAAGCTTTTTCAATCTGTTTTTCATACTCTTTAACAATCTTCTTTCTCTGTAATTTTTGAGCTGAAGAGACAAAGTTATTCTCTGGTGTCCACTCGTCATGGACGAGGACAACATTTTGTAAGAGCTCGATTCCTTTTAAGCCTTGTGATCGGCCTGTTTGATTTAAGGAATCGACTACTTTTTGTGTTAACTTGTTGTTATTGTAGTCAGTATCTTCCTGAAAACCCAATTGTTGTAAAAAATTTGGGACTGGAACAATAATTCCAATTGGCTTAACTTGGGATTGATCTGCATAAACACAGATGTTCCCAACCAATGGATTACTTCTGTAAATACTTTCTAATTTTTCAAGGGCAATATATTCCCCGTTCAAAGTTTTTACTAGATTCTTTTTCCTATCTATAATTTTGAGTCCTCCATTACTCTCCCACTCTCCTATATCCCCTGTTCTAAACCAACCATCAGCAGTGAATGCTTCTTTGGTTTCTTTTTCATTCTTGTAATATTCTTTTACAACTGATGCTCCTTTTAATAAAATTTCCCCTTGGTTATCTTTTGCAAAATATCCTGCATCTGGTACATCAATTAATTTTGCAGTTATTGAACCAGTTAATGCTCCTAAAGTACCTGGTTCAAATTTGGTATGTTCAACAATAGTACCCATTGCACAAGTTTCAGTTAATCCATAACCCAACAACATTGGAGCAATTAAAGTAGATACAAATACTTGGGCATCAATTGAAATTGGAGATCCACCATTTAATACATAACGTAATCTACCACCAGTGGCAGCTTTAACTTTTTTAAAAATAATATCAAATAATGATCCACCAGGAATATGAAATTTATTCATTGTTGCTTTTGCATTAAAAGCACCCCAAAATAATTTTTGTTGAATAAATGAAGCTTGTTTAACTTTAGCTAAAACCCCTTTTCTAACTGATTCCCAAACTGCTGCAACACCAACCATAACTGTTGGTTTATATTCAATTAAATCTGGTTGACAATTTTTACAAGATGCTTCAGTTAATGTTTTAACATTTGCATAACCTAATGGAACACCCCACCAGAAAGTAACAATTTCAAATGCCAATTCAAAAATATGAGCTAAAGGTAAAAATGCAATAACTGAATCGTTTGGACCAACTAAATCTCTACCTGCATTTTCTGAAATACCTGCAACTGCACCTAAAATATTTGCATTTGTAATACAAACTCCCTTTGGATCACCAGTAGAACCTGAAGTATACATAATACAAGCCAAATCATCACTTTTTGGAAAATGAAAATTTTCATTACTTTTTGCCCCTAATTCAATAATTTCTTGATAACTAATAAATTTTAAATCTGGATTAATAGTTAATAATTCTTCTTTTGCAGCTTTAGCATTTTGATATAATTTTCCACCTTGTCTTGAATCAGTTGGATCAATTGGTTCTGCATGAATAATATATTTAACATTTTTTGCCTTTTTCAATGGATTGATTAAAGTATGTAATAAAGAATTATCAGTAAAAATTGCATCAGATTCAGTTTGAACTAAAGAATGTGTTAAACCAGATTCTCCTAAAGTATCATAAGCAGTAACAATTGGGATATTTTGAAAAGTACAACTTAAAAAAGTTTGCATCCAATAATGAGAAGTTGAAGCATAAATCATTAATTTTGATTCTTGATTTGGTTTTAAACCAATTTCAATTAAACCTTTTGAATAATTTTCAATTAACTTTAATAAATCAGGATACTTGATATAGTTATAAGGACCCATTTCATAATAAGTCCAATCTTTTTTAATTTTTTTATCTTCGCCATCAATTTTTTTGGTAATTTCTTTAGTTTCAACATGAATTTCTTTTAAGTCTCTCCAACCCATTGCATTTTTATTACCATTTCTTTTAAAACATTCTTTTATAAATTCTGGGATATTATTTGCTTTTGAATCAGCAGGACGAGTTAAAGCAGCATCTCTTTGAGAAGCTTTTCTTCTTGGAGCAGTTTCACCAGGTTTAGCTTCTCCAACAGCAACAGTTAAAGGAGACATCTTCGTAAGTGATTCAATTGATAAGATTAATAGTTGTAGTTGTTGTTAAAAATAAATAAAAAAAGTTGATTATAAAAATAAAATAATTTGAATTTAAAATTGGAGAAATATTTTTTTGCTTTTTTAATTTATTATTTTATTATATTGTATTGTAATATTTTAAATTTATTGATAAAAAAATTATTATATTTTTAAATCTAATCTTTTAATCTCTTAATGAAGTATATAAATATAAATATAATTTTGATATGATTTAAAAGATTGAAATTGATGTTAACTGGAAGTAAATATATAAATAAGTATCTATTAAAATATATTATTTAAAAAAGGGAAATTTAAAACTAATTATATAAATAGAATAATTTATCATGTAAATAATTAAATCTTTATTAAAATTGTAATTTATGTATTATCTAATAATACGTTTTATTTTTATATTTATTTTATTTACATATTTAATTCTACTTAAAAGTTTCAAAACTTATATAATTAATATGAATATAACCAAGTTTTATGTATATTTACATTATAAATTATAAATCTTAAAACTATAAGCTTTTAATCTTAATAATTATCATCAAATAAATTTTGATTATCTACTATAATATCTACAATAGTAATTTGTAATGGTATTATTTTATTTAATATAAAATGATGTTAATATGTTGTTAATTCTTTTCATTATATTTTATGTGTTTCATTTTGTTGAGCAAAAAAAGAATCTAAACTATTAATAGAAGAAGAATATGATAAGAAAAAATGATTAAGGCTCTGTATTATTTATCAAGGTGATTGACATATACATATATCATCATAAACTAATAGTGAATACATTAATTATTAGGCAATCTCTAGTATCTAAATCAGAACATAATATGACTTACTTTTCGATTAGATAATAATATTGTTATTACTTTATTATTTAATTCATCAAGTCTGCCATTTGACGTATAAACTCCAAAAATTTATTTAAATTTTAAATTCCACAAGATCAATTTGAATTTTACACCTAAAAAATCATTTAAATCTTTATTCTATTTTTTCTTTCCTTTATTACTATAGTATATAATCAACTCTTTAAAAATCTTGTCTTTCTTTTTATTATTTTTATAATTTATTGGCATTAAATTTGTAATAAGTTTTGAATTGGCATTATTTAATTTTATAATTTTGGTCATCTTTAATTAAATTTTGAAACAATTTTATTTATTGACAAGTAAAATATTTAGATATATATACGTTTGCTCTTTAATAATTATGAAACATATTGTTAATTTGAAAGAAAAAAAAAATATTATTTTATATACACCCCCCTCCCCCTCCTTCGCCCAAAATTCATCAAGATACCTTTACCAAGAGAACCCTATAATTTTGGTAGTCAATTATAAATTTATAAATCTCATTTGCATTTAATATAAGCTTAAAAAAGTTAATTATTCGTAATCTAATTTAATTATACTTTTTAACTTTTTTAAGTAAACAATAAGAAAAATTATGAAAGTGGAGAGCTAACTATTTTTAATTTACAATTAACTTTAACTACGATTAATACTTTAATTAACAACTATAAATACTTTTACATACAACAATATCGTCTAATAGTTTATATATTTTTTTCACCAAAAATTTATAATAAATTACAAGCAAATATTATACAGATGTCAAAATCAAAATCAAATTCAAATCTGTAACTTTACTTATTTCTTACTCTTTTCTCCGTATATTGCATAATTCTCAATTTTTAGCTAATATAAACCGTGGTAGAATAAGTCAATTTGAAAGAAAAAAGAACAACAAATCAATAACTTCTTGTATCAAATTTAGGTCGAAGCTCGTGTGAGATCTCAAGAGACCGTATCATATTAGAAATATTTACATAAGGGGAAATTTTATTACTATTATTTCTATTATAATAATAATTTCAAAGTTTTCGAAACAATATAATAATTAATAAATATTTTTGTTGGGTAAATTTTTAGTTTATTTATATACAGGTTTCTTAGTATTTCTTATATGTATAGATACTTAAAAAGACTAAAATTAATATTGTAGATCCAAATCTTGTTTATTTTTAAATTAGTCTAGTGAACCTTAATGAATTTGAAAATCATTATATAATAGTCTAGAACTAGTAGATTTTAATTTTTTTTATTATCTACTTGAAAGTTAGACTCGTCAGATACTTGATGCTTGATTGATAGAAAAATGTAGGTAAATAGGTGATTGGAGAGAACATTACTTCTTGTAGTCTTAAGTATTTTGAAGCAAAGAAAACACCATCACACTTTATAAGAGCCACGTAAAGACGAATATTTTACCAAGCTGAAGTTGATAATAATTTATGGATATAAAATTAAAATATCAATGTACATATTATTAAGATTACGAGTGTCGAATTTTTGTAAATGTTACATTTCAGTCATTCAATAAATGAAGATTGTAGTTCAAGGCTAACACTAAGTCTAGAATAAGTTTTTCCTCTTTACAACATGATCAATGTATAAAATTAAATCATATTTAATATTACGAAATTTAATATTAATATCAATTATGTTTTAAAAATTGGGGAAAATTCTGAAACATGCACAAAACATTAAATTATTGTACCCTAGAAGAATATCACATGAAAAAGATTAATTAAAACTTATTTAAAACTCTTATATTATTATTATTTATTATTATTTAATTATCAAAATTATTAAGAACTAAATCATTTAAACTAAATCATCTAAACTAATCTTTCTTCAAATCTTAATTCATTATTAATTGGTAAACCAACTAATAATCTTAATAAATTTTCTAAAGCTTGTCTTTGTTTATTTAAACCATTTATAGCTTTAAATCCTGGTCTTGATAAAGGAGCTTTCAACCAATAACTTAATAAAGTTAAAACAGCATAAAAATCTTGATATTCTGATTCATTTTCCTTTTTGTATGTAACTCTTGATAAAAATTCAGAAACCACAACCAAATCAATAATTAATGGAGTTGCTAATAAAGAATCTTCACATACATTATGAATTGAAATTTTATTATGACCACCCAACATTAATTCTGAATAATATTCATCCATTGCAACTTTTGAATCACCAACTGCTGGTAAATATTTTATAACAATACAATGATCAACTTTATCACCACTTTCTTTGTTATATAAAATTTCATTACTTTCAATCATATCATCAACAACTGAAGCTTTTGAAATTTCTTTTGATCTAAATTGTTTTGGTGCTGATAAATTATAACCATCATTATTACCTAAATGATTATATGAAGCAATTGAAATTGGTTTAATACCTGCATCAACTAAAAATTGAGCTAACACCGACTTAATTTTTGTTTGACCTGATTTAAAATCATCACCACCAATAAAAGATTTATGTTTTTCAGCTAATTCTATAACACCTGGTACAAAAGTATTTTGTGGTGAACCATTAATATATGGAACACCTTCTAAAATTGAAGCAACTGCAAAAATTGTAGATGGAGCAATTTCTTCATGATTTGATTTTATTGAAGCAATTAAATTATCAGCAGTATCATTAACTTTTGGTAATACATCAGCATATCTTTCAGTATTTGCAGTCCATAAAACAATAACTTTATCTAATTTATTGGTGCTTTTAAAATCTTGTATATCTTTTCTAATTTTTTCAACATCTTTCCATTTTTGATCAGTTTTAATTTCTCCATTAATTTTATTATAAACATTATCAGCTCTTTCACCTTGATTTGCAGCAATAAAATCTGGATAATAAATTGATTCTTTTGGTTTTATATTTTCAATTAATGGATATAATTGTTTTTGTAAAGTAACATCAAGAACTTTAGCTCTTTTCATTGCTTGATCTAAAGTTAAACCAGAAATATCCCAACCATCAACAACAAGGTCATTTGGAGAAACCATTGGTACAATAGAATTGAAAGGAGCATAAACATCATTACCTTCACCATCAATACCAATTTTAATAGTTGAACTTTGAGTAACTGAACCATAATAATTTGGTTTAACAACACCTTCTTTATTTTCAAAACTAATATTATTCTTGTTGGCTAAAATTGAACCAACTAATGTAGTACCATTATTACCACCTAAACCAACTAATAATAAACCAACTTTTGGAACTTTTAAATCTAATTTAAATTCATAATCTTGTTGAGTTGGAGTAACTTTTAATGAACCATCTGAATTTTTTTCAACTAATGAATTTTCATAAGAAAATTTTGTAAATAAATGATTATCTTTTTTAGTAGATTTATTGGAAATAAAATCAATTGATGATGACATTGTGAGAAGTTAAATGAATATTTTTTGAGATATAAAGGGTAATATGAAATATAAATTGTAAAGTAAGAAAGAAAGAAAGAAGAAAGAAGAAAGAAGAAAAAGTGAATTAAAAGTTGTTGAAAATTTGTTATTTTTTTGGGAATTTATAGATTTTTTTTTTTAATTTATTGGCTGTCGCCTATGAAATCGCCTGTCAATTTCATAAGAAAAATGAAAAAATGAAAATGAAAGTGACACACAACCCGGGATAAACAATTCTGTTGAATATTATCTAATTTCGTATTGCGTTTCAACATATTACTAAATTGAGTTAAAAAAAAACATTGTTACTTTCCACTACTTAATGCTGAAATTTTGTTTTTTCTTCTTCTTTTTTGTTACACAAAATAGATACTACCTGAAAATGAAGCCGATTGGGAAAACCTCAACGAAAGATAAAGTAACACTTCATTTAAGCAATAGTTCGGCAGCTTATTTGAACAAGTTGAGACTACCGATCTAGTAAATAATTAATGGTAATTGAAAAAAAAAAGCTAAAAAAAAAACTGGGAGCAAATTCTTGGAATATCGGAAACAATAGAAAAAAACAAATTTCTACTAATTGAGATAATTTTTAACATGCGTATCTAATTCTACAATCTAATTATTCTACATTGTTTATATTTTTTAACATTTTTTAACAATTCTTAATGAATACAAAATTTAGAGTAAACAACCACAAATGACAAATAACAAGCCAATGTAAAATACTAGTTCATGATAGATAAAGTATTCAATTTACAGATTCATTAATTCAAAACAACTATATTTTTTCAGAAACATTATTTAAATCAAAGATATTTACAGCATCATTACAGCAATGCTTGAAAAAATTAATTTAAACTAAATGAGTGATGGTAGTGACTTGACATGCACTTTCTAAGTAAGATTTAATTTGGAACTTGGATCAATAGTTACGAACTTGTCAGAAACTTCCCAAATGACTATGAACCCAGAGTTTGATTTGATCTGCTGGTAATTGATAATTTATTTGGGTTTTTAAACATTGAGGTATCAAGATCTTTATGCAATTTCAAATGATTTTCCAAGGTATCTTCACTTCCACTATCAACATTCCAACGGATTATCTTATTACAGCATGTACATAAAATTAAAGAATTGAATTGCTCAATTACCCCGATGTATCTCCAAATATACTTGCTGCTAGTATTTGGTCTTTTCAACGTCAATTCAACTTTAGTTTGATCATCATCTGTGTCATATCCCAATCTTATCAATTGCATGAAATCGAGATGCAGCAAATACAACTTCAACTGACGAACCTCAAATATTCTAGCCTCAACATAATGATAATTCAAATTCTTTGATTCCATGGTTGGGTTTGAAAATGGTTCAAATTGTGAGGTATTAAGTTTCTTGTGAAAATTTAAATGATTAATTATAGCCCCATAACTTTCATCATCATTGTTCCATTTGAAAAATTTCAGACAACTTGTACATAAAGCTAAACCATCTAGTTCTTTAATGACACCCACGTATCTCCAAATATATTTGCTGCTAGTATTGGGTCTTTTTAATGTCAACACAACTTTACTTTCATCATTTTGTGTGTCGTATCCCAATTCTGCCAATTTCAACATGTTAGTTATCAGCAAATAGTTTCTCAACCCCCAAATTTTAAATGTGCTAGATTCAACATAATTATCATCTAAACAGATCCTTGATCTCATTGTTGAATATGAAAATGGTTCAAATTGTGAAGTATTAAGTCCATCATGAAAATTTAAATGATTTATCAAAGACCAGTAACTTTCATCATCATTATTCCATTCGAAAAATTTGAAACAGCATGTGCATAAAGCTAAACAACCTAATTCTTGGATTATACCCACATATCTCCAAATGGATGTTCTTCTTGTATTGGGTCTTTTCAAACTTAATTCCACCTTTGTGTTTTCATTGTATATGTTGTATCCCAATTGTGCCAACTGAATCATGTGACGTACCAGCAAATTTAAATTCAATTGCTGAACTTCAAATATTTTAGACTCAATATAACTATAATTTAAATTTGTGGTCGAGTTTGAAAATGGTTCAAATCGTGAAGTATTAAGTTCACCATGAAACTTCAAATGATTCACTAAAGCCCCATAACTTTCATCATCATCATTATTCCATTTGAAAAATTTAGAACAACAAGTGCACAAAACTAAACCATCTAATTCTTGGATTATACCCACAAATCTCCAGATATATGGGCTGCTAATATTTGGTCTTTTTAAAGTCAATAACACTGGGGTATTATCATTTTGTGTGTCATTTCCCAATTCTGCTAACTGATTTAAGTTAGGTATCAGCAAATGGTATTTCAACTCCCAAATTCTAAATGCTTTACATTCAACATAAATATAATGTAAATAATTTTCTGATTTCATTGTTGGATTTGAAATTGAGTCAAAATGTGGGATATCAAGTTCATTGTGGAAATTTAAATGATTCATCAAAGACCAGTAACTTTCATCATCATATTTCCATTCAAAAATTTTAAAACAACATGTACATAATACTGAAAAATCCATTTGTTCTATTATGCCCATGTATTTCCAGATATGTGAGTTGCTATTACTGGGTCTTATTAACGTTATTTCCACCTTGGTGTCCTCATCATCTATGTTGTATCCCAAGTAAGCCAACTGAGACATTTGAAACACCAGCAAATTTAACTTCAATTGCCGAACTTCAAATATTTTAGATTCAACATGACTATTATTTAAATTAGTTTTTGAATTGCTAACCATTGGTTGAATATTTTCATCATTTGTAATAGTTTCATGTTCACTTTTATCCTCATTAGAACCAGTATTGAATTCATTTTGTTGTAAACCAGGTTTTTTTAAATTTTGTTGAATTTCAGGATCTAAATTTACTGCTTGGTCTTGAATCAATTTAACTTTATCAATTTTTGAATTTTCATCAATTAATTTCAACAGCGAAGGTTTTAAAAAGTTAGACTCAACATCACTATAATTTAAATTAGTTTTTGAGTTGCTAACCATTGGTAGTAAATTTTCATCATTTATAAAACTTTCATGTTCACTTTCATCCTCGTCAGAACCAATATTGAATTCATTTTGTCCTAAACCATATTTTTTTAAAATTTGTTGAATTTCAGGATCTAAATTTACTTCTTGGTCTTGCTCCAATTTAATTTTAACATTTTTTGAATTTTCATCAATTAACTCAATCATACCTGCATGCATTTCTTTTACATCATCATATGTATACCTTTGATCATTTGAAATTTGGGCTTTAGAATAAAAATTTTCAAGTATTTTATTTTGTTTAGCATTTATATCAACTAATTTTTCAAATGTATCAAGTGGAGTCATACAAAATTGGGTTGTAATCCCTGCATGTGTTCCATCAAAGTCAAAATACAATTCCCACATTCCCAAATATTGTAGTAATGATTTACTTACTTTAATGAAATCAATACATCTATTATTAGATGCGTTCCAATTTGTGAAATATTTGGTATCGATAAATGTCAGTGCAAAATCAATCATCCCCAAATCGTTTAATTTTGAATTAAGTAATTGATGGATTCGTTCTTCTTGTTGTTTTACAGTACCTTTCAAATCGTAACCATTATTAAAATCACCAGCTAAAAAATATAATTTATCTGGTGTCATCAAATTCAACACTTGTTCAATTATGTTTAACTGTTGTGGATAATTATGAGTCGGTAAATACCAAACAATAATAGTTAATTCAATTGATCCAATTTGGAGAGTAACGTCAGCAACTCGACGTTGAGCTTCTACTGTTGATAATTCACTGGCTAATCCCATTTTTTTTAAAATTTTAACGTTATTTAATATTTTCAAGTCCAATATAATAGCTGCTAATGAATGAGTACCTTTATCATTGTTATCTACAGCTGCTGCAATTACATCTTTATCATCAACATTATTTAAATTATTGACATCTAAAATAACAACGTCATCATTTTCATTATCAGACGAAAGAATAGCATCATTACCTGGAGCATTGATTTCTATCACTTCATTAGCCAGTTGTATACCATCAGTTGTTTTTATTTTCATCAATTGTGGATCTATTGTATTAATATTTACATTTGCTAAATCACCAAATTTGTAAGGTTCATCAGTTGGTTCAATTTTAATAATTCTTGTATCAGATTCAATAGTGTCAGCTTCATTATTAACAACATTTAAATTTTTTCCTATGCAATTCATATCAATGATATCATGAGTATCTGTGCTGATGCTATTTTTTAATGTTAATTCATGTAACTCAGTTAATAATGATATATTTTTCAAATGGTGGTCGATATTTCGTTGATGAATTTGATTGATATTTTTTGAATAGATTTCAATTGATTCATGTATGAATATGTCTGGATGAACGAACTTGTAATGTGGAAATGGGTAATCTTTCATGGATTGTTTTTCTCGAAACCGTCTGGAGTTTTTCTGTAAATTAATATTGTCATTAATTAGGTTATTTGAAATTAAATCAGAGTGGTTTGAAGGTTGGAAATTAATATTTGAATTTGGTGCTATTTCAATTGGTGTTTGATTATCGAAGGGTTCTGGGATTTGAAATTCATCATTTGACATTGAATTAAACTCAGGTGTTTGGTGATTAAGTTTTCGTTTGTTTGTTGATGAAGTCGACGTCATTATGTTTCATTATTCTGCCTTAATATATTAGTTGGTTATTTGATAAAGGTGTTGTTGAAGTTTAATTATTGTTTATGGAGAGAAAAAATGTGTATGTTTCGAATATGATTTACAATATTATATATCATCACCGCTACCATCTATTGGTATACTTCAGACGTGTTTCAGATAGCTTATTAATTTATACCTTTATTGTAAATCATTATATAATGAATGATTGTTAGTTTAGAGTCTAGATATGACCAAGATACATGGATACTAAATGGGATGTATATCAAATATCAAATTAAGTTGGTGAAATTTTGTCAAGTGAAGTACAAATCTCGATGCAAGTCGCTTAAATTTTATTATTAAGTACTAATAAAGTCAAAACTATAAACATAAACATTTAGAGCAGATCAATAATTTTTACAACCAATCTATTCATTTGGAGCAAATTAAAAATTACTATTCATATTTTCACAATCAATTCACTCATTTGGAGCAGATTAAATTTTACCATTCAATTTTTTACAACCATCATTCTATTCATAATGTGTTTCAACAATATTAAAACAGCCAATGAAAAATTATATGATTTAATTATAGATGCAAAGTCTTCAAGTTCCAAAAAAAGATATTCAGATGAGAAATTAACCTTCTCAAAATTAACAAATTGGAGATTCAACGAATTACCCATTCAAGTGAAAGAAAGATACGAATTGGGAAATGCATATATAACGCAAGATGAATTATATTTTTTAGTTTTATGGAAATTAAATCTAGGTCTGTTTAAACCAATAGCACATCACATAAAAAAGAATATGCCTGAAGATGTTATCAAAATTACAAATAGGGCATTCAATGCACTACTAGCTTTTTTTATGGAATCAAAACAAATAAAAGAATATGTTATAGAAGACATAAAACTTTATGGTGAATTGGTAGGTGGTGCTATTGAAATATTGAAAGAACTTGCTGGAGTGGGCACAGCTACAGCATCATTAGTATTAAACTGTCTACAAGGTATAAATGAGAACCTATCCCCACCATTCATTACTGAAGAAAGTATCATGTACCTTTTTTCTAACGAAAATCTTTTAAAGAAAATTGACACCAACTTTTACATCAAGGAAATGCTTCCTGTGTACTTTGGCTTGATAAAAGATAATGATTTAAATTTAAATTTTAGTACAATCGAAAGAGGGGTCACATCTATATACCACTACAAATTACATCAAAGTATTTTTTCATTTGCTTCACCATTCAGCGAAGAGGACTGGTTTAAATTTAGTCCAAGTGAATCAGTCAAGAGCTATCAAAAAGAATTTGAAGATCAGTCAATACCAACAGGATTTAAAATGAGGATGAACGCAGAAGCAATGGCAGCTAGAGCAACAACGCAAAATAATTCTGCTCCTGAATCAAATTCAAGTTGGATAGAACAAGCACTTACAACCAATAACAGTACAATAGGTATTTCCAAGTCTACTACATCCCAGCCATCCACAAAATCAGATATGAAAACACAAATAAAAGTATTGTCTGGAGTAAATGCTTTGACAGAATTGTCTGTCACCACCGCGCAGAGAGTTTTTTCTGTGCAGCAAAAACTTGAAAGTCTTGAAGATAAAATTGAGGATTGTGTTGCTGAAAATCAAAAATTGTTTGTTAAGGTAGATCAATTAGAAGCTATTGTTAGAGTTCAAAATCAAAAAATTTTAGATATATTAGGTGGATTAGAAGATATGGTTGCTGAAAGTTTAGGATCCGATTCAAAAAGAAGAAAATTGGGAATCTGATTAGGATATAGGTTTAATCAACACTTTAATATATGAAGATTGTGATGAAACTTCGAACTTCAGTCTGTTAATTTTTCCCCTGTTCTAAAAACATAACTTACTTTGCTTTGACCTCACAATTTATGTTAAATATTTCTAGATGAGGTTGATTTAGAATGTATGAATTGCTTGATGATGAAAATCATTTTTCTTATTTCGATAGCAGATATTAAAGATGTATTTAACAAGGGTAAAGCATATATGACTACGAAGTTTATAACCTTGTTTTATGACAATTAAATTTTGAAGATTTTAGACCAGTAGCTCATTACAATATAGAAGATTTAAATGAAGGTTTAATTGAAGCTATAAATAAAGTATTTAATGCAATGATTGGATTATTTAATAATCCAAAACAATTACAAAATTATGCAAAAATAGTTGGTGAAGCAATTGAAATTTTAAAAATATTAACAGGTGTTGGCCTTCACCTACTTCAATAATCCTTAGTTATTTTTACAGTATCAATGATAATTTAGCTCCACCTTTTTTTTCAGAAGAAAGTATCATGAGTGTTTATAATGATAAAACTTTATTAAATGATGTTTTGACAAAATTTTGTATTAATAAAATTTTACAAATTTATCTTGGTTTAATCAAAGGTCATTATTTGAATTAAGATTTAAAGAATTAAAAAAAGATATAACATCAATTTATCATTATGAAAGAAATAAAGATAATTATTAAAATTTTGTTTCACCATTTCAAGGAATTAGTGAATCTGTTTGGTCTAAATTTAGTTTAAGTGATACAATTAAATTTTTTAAGGATGAATTTGAAAGATCACCAATTCGTAATGGACTTACAACAAAAGGTGAAGCTGTACCAATGGCAAAAAAAGTTGATGAGTTGACTATTCAACCTAAAACTAATGTTGCTGATCATTCGAAACCTGCTAACACTAATACCCAAGCTATCAAACAAAAACCAGCAGTTCAAACAAATTCTTTAGTCGAACCATCTAAGTCTAACATTAATCTCGGTATCAATTTCATCCAAATTTGGAAACACCCAATGCAGTAGGATCATTTTTACATATTGTTGAACAAGAAGTTACAGCCATTTCGAATATTTTGAAACCAACTAAAGCTAAAAAGCCTAAATCAATGATTGCAGATCCACAAACTAATATAATGACGGGAATCAATACATTATCAGAATTAGCAGTTAATCATGATCAAAATATTGAATCCTTAATGCAAAAATTTGAAAAATTTGAAAATAAATATGAAGAAATCAATAATCAACATATTGATAATAATAAACCACTTTGAGATTAATATGAAAAACTTAATGAACAACTCACAATGGCTTGTAATGAAAATCAAGGATCAATTAATAATAAAAAATGGCATGACAAATAACATTGTTGAAATTTTTGAATTTGATTCAAAAAGAAGAAAAATTAAAAAGTAAATTAGAACAATTAATTTGTGGTGCTAGTCTAGTTTAATATAAAAAGAATATTGAGATAATTCTTGTGAGATTTTCTCTTTTGTATTCTCTTCATAGGAAAAAACCGTATCGCTGTTGCTTTTGAGATTAAACAACATTTAACTCGATGATCATATTGGTTGGAGTAGACTTTTTACAATTTCGTGGTCAGAATGGAATTTTGATCTCTATTGAATTTTTCAAGACTCAAGCTAGTCCACAAGCCATTTAGTCTATTTGTGAGCTTCGATCTTTCAAGATTGATCTGTTAATCATCTAGTTATTTTACAATTCTTGGTTTGCGTAATGTATTGTTGAACCACTAGTTACCACTAATCTGGTTTCAAAATACATATAGAGGTAAAAACTATACAATCCACTTTCATAATCGTTAGATAGTTCATATTCAACCTATTCATTAGAATTTGTAGTTTTTGTAAAAGTTCGTATTTTGACACCAGTTTTTTTTTCCTTTTGCAGCAAAAATTGTTAAAATTTAACAAAAATCATAAATTTCTCTCGAAAATCAGCCTATTCAGAAGTTCGAAATAATCCTTTAAAATTTTTTATTTAAGATAATAAGTTTAAGGTTTGATGATCTCTATGATATGGTTACAGTAGAATTTTGAAAAAAATTTTGAATCTCCATATGAATCTAAAGGTAGTGCAATTTTGTCAAGAATAATTTAATATTTATTATGCCGAACAAATTTATCATTAGATTTTTCTTTTTATGAAGCAGCTATTACTGTTTGCAATATATTATTGAATTTATTTTTCTCGAGTTCAGGACCAATTTTGTGTTTAGATAATAATTTCAGATCATGATATTAGTTAATATTGCATATTTTTGATTTACATAAATATTCTTACAAACCCATATAAGATTAAAAAATTGGAGAAATGTTAAATTAATACAAGGTTTAAAATATGATTTACATTTTGGAGATAATTAGTATCTTATTTGAATGATTCTATAAGAATTCATCAAGTTTTGCGTTAAATTGATGGATTTTCATGGTTTTGTGAAGGTTCAAAGAAATATTCAACATATGTTTATTAACTAAGTTAAATATTAAGGGACTTATGGCGTTCCCCTGTCGTGTGCCCTTCTGCCAATTAAAGCTTTGGTTCTGTTCGCATTGATGATGAATACCATTTGTTTCTCATTCATCAAGAATGTTTCAATATTCAATTGACTGATTTATTTTGTTTGAGTCATATATAGCAAATGTTCATTCAGTTTATCAAGGCTAACTTAACACCTATTATTGATATGATGCATATGTTCATTTATGTTTCTGTCGAAAATGAGAACGTCATCTAGGTATACTACTAACCATTTGCCAATAAGTTTCCTAAATATATAGAAATTTTGGACTGAAATCATGAAAATTTTTAATTTTTGGTTTTATCTGTTCATTTGCAGAGTCAATTAATATTATTTATATTGTATTGTGTTAAATAACTTTCTATCCATTGTGATATGTAGATTTAATTCTCTGTATTTTATTTTAAAATTCTACCTCTTTATTATTGCATTTGAGTGGACATTATTGCCATTCTATGCTTATCTAAGAGCAAAAATTAGTCTACATGAAATAAAATCTAGGCTTGGAGGTTCTTAGGCCACAAATCCTTTGAATTACAAGTCAAAATTAAGGAATTGAGAACCAAGTTAAGCTATTTTGCAACTATGATGAATAATTTGAAACAGCATCTATTCATTTATTTTGCAGCAAAAAAATGAGATTAAAAAAAAAAAACTAGCTTTTTATATATAATGATCCAAAAAATTAAGTTTTTGCTTTAAAATACTCTATAAAGTGACAGCAGTAGAACTTTGAATAAAATTTTGACTCTTCATGTAAATATGAAGGTTGTGCAATTTTGTCAAGATAATTGGACATATATCAAATTGTAATACATTGTTGTAAATGTCGTAATTTTTTTACTTTATTATCTTTATATATAATTTTTATTAATTTTTGAAGTATATAAATACTTCTTAAAATCTACATTTTTTATTGTTTTTATAATTTTAGAGATTAAGAATAAATATTTTCATTTTATCGAGAATCTACTATATTTAAGAGATCTCTACTAAATTCTTGCATTCAAGACCATTCAACATTACAATTCAGAATGTATTTAAGACGAGTGAACGAATTGTACTAGAAAGTTCTCGTTTCGACATAATTTTAAATTTATGTATTTCGTAATAAATGTAATGCGACTTAAGATTGAGGAAAAGTCTAAAATCTACGTCGAACTTGTCACTAACTTAAGACAAATAAATTACCGTGTGACATAAGTTGATAAATTATTTATGATTTTAAAAAATTTCAAAAAATTATACCTACCAAATCTTTAGTTAATTTTTCACCCTCTGCTATAGATATGGATTGTTTTTTTAGTTTGGCTTCCTCATGGCTTAAGATAATAATTTCAGATAATGGTGTTAGTTAGCACTTCATATTTTTGGTTTAGATAAATATACTTACAAACCCTTATAAGATCAAAATATTGGAGAAATGTTAAATCAATACAAAGTTTAAAATATGATTTACATTTTCAGGATGATTAGTATCTTATTTGAATGATTCTTTAAGAATTCATCAAATGTTCATTTAATTGATGGATTTTCATGGTTTTGTGAAGGTTTTAAGAAATATTTAACATATGTTTCTTAACTAAGTTGAAGAGCAGAGGGCTAATGGCGTTTCCTTGACGAGTTCCTTTTTGCCAATTAAAATTTGGTCCTTAACCGAATTAATGATGAAAATCATTTGTTTCTCATTCATTAAGAATGTTTCAATGATCAATTGATTGATTTATTTTGTTTGAGACATGTATAGCAAATGTTAATTCAGTTGATCAAAACTAAATTAACACCTGTTAGTGATATGATTTATTTGTTCATTTATAATTCTATCAAAAATTAGTACGTCATCAAGGTATACAATTAACCACTTACTTATAAAATTTTTTAAATATATAGAGGTTTTTGATGGAGATCATATGAATATTTGAATTTTGGTTTCTGCCGGTTTTCTCCAGAATCAACAATAAATATTTTTATACTGTATTGTGTTAATAACTTTTTATCCACTGTAATATGTAGATTTAAATGCTCTGTTCTTTATTTTAAGTTCTGACTCTTTATTGTTGTAATTGGTTAAAAAAAAAACTGTCATTCTAAGCTTATTTTAGATCAAAAATTAGCCTACATGAAATAAAATCTAGGCTTGGAGGTTCATAGTCTACAAAATCTTTGAATTGCAAGTCAAAAATTAAGAAATTGAGGACCAAGTTAAGCTATTTCGCAACTGTGCTGAATAATTTGAAACACCAATTATTCAATTATTTTGCAGCAATAAATGAGTTTTTAAAGCACGAACTAGCTTTTTAGATAAAATGATCCACAAAATTAAGTTGAAGTACTTTATAAAGTGACAGCAGTAGAACACTATATGAAAATTCAAATCTCCATATGAATTTAAAGGTAGTGCAACCTTGATAAGAATAAGTTGGTAAATTATTTCTTATTTTAGAAAATTTGATTCTTAAAAAAAAATACATACCTTACAAATCAATAATTAGATTCATGTAACCACTTATGGATATCCTCCCTGTCTGGAAAATTCAAACTTACCATTTGGTTTGTATTCCACATGGCTTCAAAGTTATCATTGTTAATTTTTGATTTAGATAAATATTCCTACAAACCCTTATAAGATCAAGAAATTGGAGAAATGTTAAAGTAATACAAAGTTTAAAATATGATTAACATTTTCAAGATAAATGGTATCTTATTTGAATGATTCTTTAAAAATTCATCAAATGCCTCATTAAATTGATGGATTTTCATAGTTTTGTGAAGGTTTAAAAAAATATTCAACATATGTTTCCTAGTTAAATTGAAGAGTATAGGACTAATGGCGTTACCTTGTCTTGTTCCTTTTTGCCGGTTAAAATTTGGGCTCTAACCGCATTGATGATGAAGACCATTTGCTACTCATTCATTAAGAATGTTTCAATAATTAGTTGATTGATTTATTTTGTTTGAGACATGTATAGCAAATGTTAATTCAGTTTATCAGGGATAGTTTACCTTCTGTTTATGCTCATTTTTATACCTATCAAATATCAGTAACCGAGACAATATGTATTCTTCCACAATGTCTTGTTGTAATTTTGATAAATAGTATGAATTTAGAGTGTATTGGAATTTCAGAAGTAGTTAGTACTTTGTGTTTGAAGTTCCTCTCTTTTGGTCCTTTTAATTTACGTCTAAACTGTTGTTGTACAGAAATAATTAATATTTTTATATTGTATTGTGTTAAATAAGTTTCAATCCACTGTGATATGTAGATTCAAATGCTCTGTTCTTTATTTTAAGGCTCCACCTCTTTATTGTTGCATTTGATTAAACATTACTGTCATTCTATGATTATCTTAGAGCATATGTTAACCTACATGGGAGTAAACTTTGAGGTTCCTGATCTACAAAAACTACGAACTACAAGTCAAAAGAAATTGCGAACCAAGTTAAGCTATTTTGCAACTGTGATAAAAAATTTGAAACACTAATTATTCGTTTGCAGCATAAAAATTCTTAAGTATTCTCAATAATGTTCTTTCCAAATTGAAAATTCACTACAGCTAGATTGAATGCTATTTTAAAAATTTCAGATTTCAATATAACCATTCTTAATTCAAGTAAGAAAGAAATAATTAAATATGAATTTAAGTTTGAGATAAAACGTTGCGTAGGTAGTGCAATAATGTTATAAATTTGTTTGAATCCTGTTTTTCAAATTAAAAATTTGATCCTTAAAAATAATTTTATTAGGTTCTTAAACTTGTGACGTCCACAAATTTATTTTGCAGAGTGGAATAAGGTCATTATATCTTTGGCAAATACTCTTGATGAATGAACTTTAATTCATGAGAACAAATGAACGAGAGATTCAATTTCGTTGTTCTTAAAAATAGATAATTATTTCAAACAACCCATTTAAGATCAATAATTGGAAAAATGCTAATTTGTTACATTTTCAAAGATATGAATTACATTTTGGAGATAATTAGTATCTTATTTGAATGATTCTTTAGAAATTCATCAAGTCAATAAATTGATGGATTTTCATTGATTAATAAAGGTTTTAATATTCAAATAAAGTTTCAAAGGTTATGGCAAAAAGAAGTGGGGATATGGTATTTCCTTGTCTGATACCTTTGGATATTTATGATAAAATACTGATGTTAATTAATTGCTGTTCATTCATTAAGAATCTTCCAATTTTCGATTGATTGATTTTTTTTGTTTGAAATTTAAGAAGCGAATGTCAATTTAGTACATCAAAGCAATACTTGAATAAACAGAGGTTCAAACAATAGGAGGATTGAGACAAATGTATTAATTGATAAGAAGCTGATTGATTTATCCTTCATCTTTTGATTATCATTGAACAATTGTTTCACTTTTATTGGATCATCTGAAGTATTACCAGCAATATGAATATCATCAGTTGTAAGAATATTTGGAAATACGCTACCGAGTTTTTAAAGCCTTGTGGTAATGATGTGTATTTCATAGGTCCAATTGGTGTATTGATTGCAAAATGGTAATTATTGTTTATACATTAGACATATTTACAGTTAGTATTTAAGTTATAGGCCTATTTCCAATTGTAGAATTCGTTACTCTATTCTTCATATTAAAAAAACTTCTTGTCTTGAGATGCGATTGTTTAATGAATACTGCTTTCATTACGTTAGAACCATTCACTTACTTACTACCTCATGTCTTAGGTAGTGTAACTTTGTCAAAATTTAATTGAAATTTAATTAATATTCCTAAAATATCTTAACACTTACGTATTTCAAAAACAAAATTTTTCGTTTCCGTTTGCATGGATTTTTTCCAATTTTTGATTAATACGTCTGCTCCGAATTGAATGTATTTTGTGTTGTAATTTGTGATATTATAAAATTTTTCATATGGAGTTTTGTCTTTAAGTTTCAGTTTAGGTGTATTGTTTAAGATATGGGTGATATAGTTTAAAATGTATTGAAATAGTCTTAAAATCGTGTCATGGTGATTTGGGAATTGATATATTTCAACGAACCCATTTAAGATAACATATCAGGGAGAAGTTAAGTTGTTACAGATCTTGAGACAGACTTTACATTTTGGTTATAATTAGTATCTTAATTGATTGATTCTTCAAGAATTTATCAACTTAATAAAGTTGATGGATTTTTATGGTTTCATTAAGGTTTCAAGAAATATTTCAAAATAGTTTTCCAGAATATTTTAAAAATCAATAGAATATTGGATCGTTGAGATAGTTGAACAAAAGGTTTGTGGTGTTTAGGTCAACAATTTGATATCGGGGATCCTTGGACAGTTCCGTTATTTGCTTCTTTAAGTTAATTTTTTTTACTACTGACAATTGACACTTGTATCTAATTCATATAAAATATTTCAACTGATAATGGTTTGAACTATTTTGTTGGAGAGATATTTAGCAAATGTTGATTTAACATATCAAAACAATTTTCATTACACAGAGTTTTAATGAAAATGGTCATTATGATATTGTTCGTCTTTTATGATTGATAGTCCCCTTTAAAGTTTTTTTTACAGCAATCCCCAATGAGATTTTGGAATAAGTAAAAGTTTTTTGATTGAAGATTTTTTAATTTGGTAAAGTCTTTCAAATCAAGCCATGGATTACAATAGTTGGATCATCAGGTAAATTTGTCCAATAAATTTAGCGTTTTAATAAGGTCAGTCAAAGATTCCAACTCATTATCAATTGCTTGAAACCATTCTTGTTTCTCTTTAGATTGTAATATATTGTATTATGTATATTGTTAATTTCTCGATTCTGACATTTATCATCGATTCACTCTTTATTTGAAAGATCTACTTTTTCATTGATGCAATTACTTAATTTTTACTGTAATTACATACATATTAAAACAAAGGATTGATAAGTTAAAAACGTTCACAGACATAAAATAAGATTTACAATTCATTGTCAAATTTACGAAAAATTCGCTAAATTCTTTAAAACTTAATCAGTACTAGAGACATTGACGTCAACGTCCAACTTAAATTCTTAAAAGTTTTTCTAAATTCTTCTTCTATGCATGTTAAATTGATGGAAAAATGAATAAGCAGGATGCTGGTTGTTGAAACAAAAATGGATTTTGCTTAATTAATTTTTGAAACGAGAAAAAAATAAAATAATAATTGGTTGCAAAATTTTTAAACAATTTATTTTAACCCACATTTTATATAATTAGATCTAATTGATTTTTACGATTAGTTCACAAAATGATTATTGCCAAATATGACACACTATCATCAAATGGCTGTTTCAATATAGTCAAAAGGTAATGTTTCAATTGTAATTTATTATTTCTTAAACTTCACTATTCAAAGCAACATAATGGAAAATGAATAAAGGGCAACTCTAATTAAGATAAGGAAAACCCTACATTTTGAATCACCATAGAACCTTAACATTTCTACTGCAATTACCTCATCGTCCTTCAAACTTTTTGGTTACAACTGTAACCTCCTAATTATTTGAAACTTAAATTTCTTGGAACGCGCATAAATTTGCATGGCTGGGTACAATACGAAAAAAAAAAAAAATATAATAATTGCAACCACCTATATAATTTACCAAACAGATCAATGAACCAGCACAATTTAACAGTCTTAAAACTAAGTTAACGAGATTATTTAGCGATTATATCAACTTTAAAAGTATGGTTGGTTAAACTTTTTCATTGGCATGATCTTTTAATTTTTGATGTAAGATCTGCAAGATTAGAAAGGGTAAATAAAATCCAAATCTTTCAAAAAAAAAGCTTAATTCGGACTTTTTGAAATATGATACAAAATTGTTTCGCAAGAATAAGAATTCATGTTAAAATATTAATATTTTTTGTTTAATTATGAATTGAAATGTAATTATCAAATTTATATAAAGTAATGAGAATAATGTAATATTTCATGTACTTGAAAAGTATAATTTTATAACATTGTAACATTGATTTTTTATAAACATCTTAAATAAATTTCTCAATCAAAAGATCAAAATATATTTATACCCACTCACCCCATTATTAGGAGGTAGATTCATTCATTTCATTCAAATTCATATAATACCAACTTAAAAATGTTTCAGTTTATAAATTTTTTATTAATTTTTTTAATTCCTGTTTTTGCATTTGATCCAAATAGTAATTCAAATGTTGCAGTATATTGGGGTCAAAATTCAGGAGGTAATCAACAAAGATTATCTTATTATTGTGATTCTGATGCTGCTGATATTTATATATTATCATTTATGCATATGTTTCCAAATCCTATTCAATTAAATTTTGCTAATGCTTGTGAAGGTACTTTTACTCCAAATGGTATATTAAAATGTGACACTATAGCTGCTGACATTCAATATTGTCAATCCAAAGGTAAAATTGTTTTGTTGTCATTAGGTGGTGCAGCTGGTTCTTATGGTTTTACTTCTGATGCTGAAGGTAAAGAATTTGCTCATACTGTTTGGGATTTATTTGGTAATTCTCAAAATTTACCAACAGCTGATAGACCATTTGGTGATGCCATATTAGATGGGTTTGATTTTGATATTGAAAATAATGTCAATACTGGTTATAATGCAATGGCTGTTGAATTAAAACAAATCTTTGCACAAGATACATCTAAAAATTATTATCTTGGTGCAGCACCTCAATGCCCATACCCAGATGCTTCTGTTGGTCCTTTATTAGAAAATAGTCATATTGATTTTGTCTTTATTCAATTTTATAATAATTATTGTAATTTAGGTTCATCATGGTTTAATTGGAATACTTGGTTAGATTATGCAACTAATGTTAGTCCAAATAAAGATGTTAAATTATATGTTGGTGTACCAGGTGCTATTAGAGCTGCAGGTTCAGGTTATAATTCTCCAGATTTAGTTTCAGAATATTTAACTAGTGATATAACAAGTTCTCCATTCTTTGGTGGTATTTCAATGTGGGATGTTTCAGCTGCTTGGGATAATGTTGATCCTTCAGGAAATTTTGTTCAAAATATTAAAGCTATTGTAAATGATGATATTTTTACTGCTGCTACTGTTTCAACTTCATCAACTTCATCAACTTCAGATATTGATACCACAACCACCACCACTGTTACTATTACTTCAACAACCACCACTTCATCAACAACTCCAACCACTTCTAGTACAAGTAGTACTTCAACAACATCAACTACTGATCCAACCACTAGTTCAACCAGTACAAGCTCGACCAGTACAAGCTCAACAAGCACCTCCACAACTTCAACTTCCACTACCTCAACTTCAACTTCCACTACCTCAACTTCAACTACATCAACGTCAACTACTTCAACTTCAACCACTAGTAGTAGTACCAGTACAACTACATCCACCACTCCAACAACTTCAACCACGTTCACCAGTACTTCATCATCTATAATTCCAACAACCACCTCCGAAACATCATCAATAGCATCAATAGCACAATCAACTACCGAAGAGCAAAAAGAAACATCATCCATAGTTGAATCTCAAGCAACTCCCCAAAGTCCTTCTGATACCCTGGAAACCGTTTATAGATCATCATTAACAACATTATCAACTTCATTAATTTCAAATTCACCATTAACTACTCAACAACCAACAACAACAAGTCAAAATATTTTCACTTCTTACGTTTTTGCACCTACAACTTTTACTACCATTGCAACATTTTATGAAATTATAACTACACGAACTCATCTTAATACTATTTATGGTAGACCTCCAACAACTGCAACTTAAACATTTTAATTTTAGTATTATACCAATATATATTTTTTTATAAATATTATACGTTACTTTTCACGATAATTGGAATTGTTTTTCGATATGAAAACCATCTAGTAGATTTCTTGCCATTTTGTTTAAGTAAATTGATTTTAATTCACCACCTTTCCATAAATCATAATTATAATGATCAATGTTATTTTTTAGTGTAGATATCAGTAAATTTATAATACCAAATGAAGATTTATCTAATTGAGATATAGCTTGATTTGTTATAGGTTGAGGACTTACAATAAACATGAAAGTAGATTTTTTATTAAATTTATAATAATCTAAAACTCCAGATAATTCTCTAATTGTTGATGCACCCAATTTTTTTTTGAAATTTTTACATTGTATTAGTAATTGTATATCAATATTTGGTAATGAATTAACCAAAGATTTTGAATGCAATTTTTTAGTTGTTTCTGCAAAATTCAATGACTTGTTATAAAAAGGGTTTAAATCCCATTTTCCAATAATATCAACTCCATTATCATATGATCCACCACATTTTATTAGGTCTTTTGCATGAAACTTTGATTCTAAGTATTGTTTAACATACAATTCATATAATGTACCTTTGAAAACAGTCGACTCTGTATTAATATTATTCTCCAAACAATATTGTAAATATAATCTACCATCTTGTATTAATGTAATTGATCTTTTACTCATGAATTGGTTGTAAAAAGATATACAAAGTTTTTGGTAGCATAAATATTTCAAAATATCAATTACATCAATCATCAACCAAAAAATGATTTCACTACAATCAATCATATTTGTATTATCACTAATATCTTTAGTATCATCTAAAAGAATAAATTTATTTATTAAACCAATTAATGATGACACATCCGATCCAATTGGATTTATAGATAATGATTCAATACATTTAATGGAAATTGAACCTCAACAATCAATATGTATTGGTACAAAAGATATATATAATAATGAATGTTTCAGTTATCAAAAGAATATTCAATCATTTAATAATACTGTGTTTAATTTATATCTAGATGAAGATAATGATATTTTTAGAATCAGTTTATCATTTGATGATAAAATACAAAAACCAACTGTTAAAAAACATAAACATATTATATCACCACAACCAAATTTAAACCCTGATTCAATGAAAAAACAAAGAGAACAACAATCTGAACAACAAAATGGCGGAAATGCTCAAAAAATTGAAAAAATCATTACAAAAAAGAAAATAATTGAGAAAGATTCAAATGGTAATGAAATTATTAAGGAGGTAGATGAAGAAATAGAACAAGTTGTAGATGATAGATCATTTATTCAAAAGAATTGGATGTATATTGTACCAGTCTTAATTCTATTATTAGTTGGAGGTGGTGGTAATCAATAACTTAATTAAATAGATCTATTAAATATCAACATCGCTACCAATCAACGTATAATTTTAAACGAATCATAGAATAGAAAAATATTATTACTCTCTCTTTATTTTTTTTTTATAATACATTAATAGAGAGGATTGAAAAATATTTACAACCAAATTAATCAAATATCATTAAACTTAATAACAACCACTTACACCCTCCATCGCGTATTTATTCACATTCATTTAATTAACCAACCTATTCATATTTCATATATTTTCCTTTTTTTTTTTAATCACTTTTTTCCTCATTTTATTCCATTCACAACTAATATACAATGCATGCTATAAGATCAAATATACTTAGAGCATCAAGACGTTATATATCTTCCACCTCCAAAAGACTAGCAGAAGTTGAAGTTACAGTTGATGGAAGAAAAGTCAATATAGAAGCTGGATCATCAATTATACAAGCAGCAGAATTAGCAGGAGTTCAAATTCCAAGATATTGTTATCATGAAAAATTAGCAGTTGCAGGTAATTGTCGTATGTGTTTAGTTGATGTTGAAAGAATGCCAAAATTAATTGCATCTTGTGCAATGCCTGTACAAAATGGTATGGTTGTTCATACAGATTCAGAAAGAATTAAAAAAGCGAGAGAAGGAGTTACAGAAATGTTATTAGAAAATCATCCATTAGATTGTCCAATTTGTGATCAAGGTGGTGAATGTGATTTACAAGAACAATCTCAAAGATATGGTTCTGATCGTGGTAGATTTAAAGAATTAGTTGGTAAAAGAGCAGTTGAAAATAAAGCTATTGGACCATTAGTTAAAACCTCAATGAATAGATGTATTCATTGTACAAGATGTGTAAGATTTATGAATGATGTTGCAGGAGCACCAGAATTTGGTACTTCTGGAAGAGGTAATGATATGCAAATTGGTACTTATATTGAAAGAAATATTAATTCAGAAATGTCTGGTAATATAATTGATTTATGTCCTGTAGGAGCATTAACTTCAAAACCTTATGCTTTTAGAGCAAGACCATGGGAATTGAAAAGAACCGAAACTATTGATGTATTAGATGCTGTTGGATCTAATATTAGAGTTGATTGTAGAGGTATTGAAGTTATGAGAGTTTTACCAAGATTAAATGATGATGTTAATGAAGAATGGATTTCTGATAAAACAAGATTTGCTTGTGATGGTTTAAAAAATCAACGTTTGACTACTCCATTAATTAGAAATGGTGATAAATTTGAAACTTCTACATGGGATGAAGCTTTATCTACTATAGCTGCTGCATATAACAAAATTAAACCACAAAATGGAGAATTAAAAGCTGTTGCAGGTGCATTAGTTGATGCAGAATCAATGGTTGTATTAAAAGATTTAGTAAATAAATTAGGATCAGAAAATGTTACCACTGATGTTCCACAAGCAGTTGATGCTCATGGATTAGATATAAGGTCAAATTATATTTTCAATTCAACAATTGATGGTATAGAAGAAGCTGATGAAATATTATTAGTTGGTACAAATCCAAGATTTGAAGCAGCTACATTAAATACAAGAATAAGGAAGATATGGTTAAGATCAAATTTAGAAATTTCTTCAGTTGGTGAAAAATTCGACTCAACTTTTGATATAAATACAGTTGGTGACAACACAAAAGCTCTTGAAAAGGCTTTAAGTGGAGAAGTTGGTAAAAAATTATCAAAAGCTAACAAACCATTGATAATTGTTGGTTCAGGTGTTGCTGATTCAAAAGATGCTAAAGCTATATATAAATTAGTTGGTGAATTTGCCACAAAACATAAAAATTTTAATACTCCAGAATGGAATGGTGTTAATTTATTACATCGTGAAGCTTCAAGAGTTGCTGCATTAGATATTGGGTTTAATAACTTATCAGAAACACAAACAAAACCAAAATTCATTTATTTATTAGGTGCTGATGAAGTATCAAACACAGATATTCCAAAAGATGCATTTGTTGTATATCAAGGTCATCATGGTGATGTTGGTGCATCATTTGCTGATGTTATATTACCAGGTTCTGCTTATACTGAAAAATCAGGTACTTATGTAAATACAGAAGGTAGAACTCAAGTTACAAGAGCTGCAACAAATCCACCAGGGGTTGCTCGTGAAGATTGGAAAATTTTAAGAGCATTATCAGAATATTTAGGCGCTCCATTACCATATGATGATATAATATCAGTAAGAATGAGATTGGGAGAAATTGCACCACATTTAACAAGACATGATGTTATAGAACCAGTATCACAAGAAATTGCACAAATAGGTTTCCAAAATCTTATAGATTCAAATAAATCAGCTACTATAAGTGGTGATATTTTGACAAATCCAATTAAAAACTTTTATTTTACAGATAGTATTTCAAGATCATCACCTACAATGGCTAAATGTGTTGCATCATTTGGTTTACAAATACAGAAATTAAATCCATAGATTATGTATTAAAGAAAAGTTATTTAATTTAATTTAATTCAATCCTGACAATAATTCCAAAGTTGAAATTTGTTTTGGTAATTCTTCTTGTTGTTGTTCCTCTTCCAGTTGTTCTTCCAGTTGTTCTTCTTCTTCATCTTCTTCATCTTCGCTATCTTCATCTTCTTCACTTTCAGACTCAACAAATGTTCGTATTCTTCCAAAATGTTCATAATTAACATCTTGTTCAGCATATTTATCTTTATATCCATTGTTATTATAAACCTCATCTAATCCAGGTATTATTAATTCCTTATACGAAGGAGGTTTACCAATATCTTCCATAATAGTAATCCAAGCAGGTTTTACATTTACATCGTCTGACATCCCCAAAGCATGTCTTAATTCCGATGAAATTACTCCAGGTTTGAAATTTTTGATCTCTAGCGTCATTTCATCAATCAATTCTTTACCTTCCTCATATAATTCACCAAATTTTGAAACTCGAGGTTTTGTTTGATTTTGGAAAAATGCTCTATATAGTTTATTATAATCGATATCTAATTTACCTAATTTAACTTGAAATTTTTCTCTTTGTTGTTGTTTCATTGTTTTATCATCCGGGTTAATAACTTGTCTCATTTCTTCAATACCTGTATCTCTGATAAATTTAGGTAATTTGAAAGGTGGTCTTTCAATTCCCCTTTTTGATGATAAGTAATCTCTTTTTGAGGACCAATGAGCTGGAACTGGGATTGTATTTGGTTGAGATTTTAAATAAACCAATAAAAATGGATCTTGTGCATCAACATCATAAGGTTCTACTAATTCTGGTTTATGAGTTGATAGTTTCAATGATGATAATGGAACTTTATTTCGTAGGCGTAATTGTCTTTTGGAAAGCTTATTTGATTCTTGATTTTGCTCTTCTGATGATTCTGATGCCAGTTCTTGATCTGATTCTGGTTGTATTATTACCTCTAATGAATCTGTTGGTGAGCCTGAAATAAAATCCTCGTCCCTCTCATTTGATGGTACTAATGATTGTTCCTCTGGTGGTGGTGATGGTTTGTTAAATTTATTAAATACTGACTCAAACTCTCGTAGTAGATCTTTATTTTCATCTATATTTAGTATATTGGTGGTTGATTCAGTTGTTTCTTGTAATTGCTCTTGAACTCCATTTTGATTTGTTTCTACCTGCTCATCAGTCTTTTCGTTATCTTCTAGTTTCTTTTTCTTATTCTTCTCACGTCGGAGTTGATTTTTGGTACGTTTCTGAGCCATATTGAATTGGTTGGAATTATTATGGACTAGTTGATTTTTTTTTGCAACACTTTTTTTAAGAGTATTTGAAGCAGCAGAGTTGACTACAAAACACAAGAGGTATAATTATTCGTAAATTCATAAGTACGTAGAACAGTAGTACTAGCTAATAAGTAGATTTATCAATTAGATTTTTGTTGTAAATTTGTAACTTTTTGCATAATTGAATCAATTTTATCATTCATTTCTTTCTGATTCTTTTCTAGCGACTCCAAAGATTTATTTAGCTGTTGTTCTATATCATGAGTTATATCGAAAATCGTTGGCTTTTTCTCAGTTGTTGATGTGTTGGCTATATCTTGTTCAGGATTTGATTCTGAATTATTTAAATGTGGCGTTGAAAGACCTGGAACAACTGATTCAGTTTGAGCTGGTGGTGTTGTAGACATTTGAGTGACTTGATCTCTACCTGAATTATAAGAATTGATATTAGCCGATCAATCAATTGCAGGTTGTTCTTATATTTGTTGTAAAAATTTGGTTGTAAATTATCAAACCAATTATCAAATGTTTTGTAAAACAATAAATTTGTAATTCTTCATAAAAATTTATAGATTCAAACACCTAAAATTCAACCACATAATTCAATGAAATGGCTACTACTAATATTACTATTTATCTCCAGTCATGTAATAGCTTTCACTAGTCAAAAAGCAAGAAACAGAATCATATTTGAAGATGTCTCAATTCCAATTGACGTGGCTAATAAATTAGTCCAATTAAACAACCATATAACTGAAAAAGGTCAATTTGAAATAATGCAAAATAATCAACAATCATTTTTATGTCATATACCCACAGAAAGGACTATCAACATCACAAGACCAATTTCAACCATCCCAATTCCAGAATTAAAACAAAAAGCTATGCTGGCCATACAAGAAACTTTTGATGACGGGAATTGTTCATTTGCATTATTAAATTATTGGACATTAGGTTATTGTTTTGGAGATAAAGTAATGCAATTTCATGAAGATGCAAAAGATTTCTTGAGTGGGAACCATAAAGCTCAATTACCAAATCATGTATATATTTTAGGTAAATTCCCTAATGTTGTTTCATACAAAAAAACAAGAATCAAAAATCAAATGAGAGGACAGAAAGTTGTTTTGAACCCTAATGACTTTATTATATTTGAAGGTGAATATAGTTATTTTGGGGATAATGATGTTGATACTTCAACAAATACTCAAAAGTTCTTGAAGCATACTTTGTTAGATGGTGAAATGTGTGATTTAACTTTACAACCAAGATCAATTGATATAGTTTATAAATGTGATGAAACTTATAAAAATGCAGGTATTTTGGAAATGCAAGAAATTAAAACATGTCAATATCAAATGATTGTCAATGTTCCCAAATTATGTCAAATCGAAGAATTCAGAAAAAATGTTATACATGATAGTGTTGTTGATGTTAATTGTAAAAACATTGATGATACTAATACTTTTGTGGATAACAATGTTACTTATGAAAAATTTTTTAAATTCAATAAACAAATCACTGGTATTGAGAAGAAAGTAGATCTAAATAACTATTATTTAAATGTGTTAGGTGATGGTTTCAATATTGGAAGTCCAAAAATAAAGTATACATCAGATCATCCCTATGGCAATAGATTAATTATTGTAAATTCAAAATACGAAAAAAAAGAAGATATTTTAAACAAATTTGGTGAACTATTTGTTTCAGCATTGGAAAGAAAGCTCCCATCCCCAATCATGGTTAGTGAAAATATTGCAACTACTTTAAACTGGAAAGATAGTTTTATAATGTGGAATGAAATTTATGATATATTTGGCAATTATTTGGGTGTTTACAGAATAGAAAGAGATGGATCACTTGAGAAAAGACAAATAAGTATACAAAAAGTTGATTTAACAACGGGTAAAGATCAAGATAATATAGATGTGAATATTGATTATTTACAAAACCCCAATGCCAAATGGAATTATGAGAAATTTAATCGACCAGAAACAAAAAATTGAAAAAGTATTTAGTATTTCAATATAAATCTATTGCATTCGACTATTAATAAATCTATTAAAATTTTCATCAATGTATTCGACTTGTTCATCATTTAAAAAATTCTTGTTCACAAATACTTTGTTCAATACATTGAATGAGTTCTTCAAGCATTTGAAATAGGAAACCCAATACTCATATTTAATTTCATTTCTTTCAGAAGTTGATAAATCTGGAAATTCAGTTTCATTCATATTTTCAATCTTGGTTTTAAACTCCTCAAAATGTAATTGATCGGGTATATTGAACAGCGGATCATGATCTTTATTATATTCTTCACTCACAACAACCATTAAATCATAAAATTGTGATATTTTGGTTTCCAAAAGTTCTAGTTCTCTAATTTTATGTTTATGTAATTCATCATATATTCTGAACTGAAATGATGGTAGTATAGTGAGTACATATATCATTGAATCTTTCCAAATATTCTCAAAATTTGAATTTATTACTATCCACCAATTTGGCTCTGAGCTTAAAATGTACTCAAAATCATAAGTCCTTCTAGTTAGAATTGAAGCTATTTCATTTTGTAAAACTAGATTTAGTGATCCTGCATTTGATGTTAATCCGTATATTCGACGAAATGTGTTCACTATACTTCTTGTAGTTGGCTGATATCGATTTAAAGCAACTTCTGGATTTAGTAAATTTTGAATTCTATTATTACCAGTACAAAACATCACATACATATTGAACAAAACAATGAATAGTATTAAATATTTTATCCAATTATCTTTTAAATGCTTGTTAGGTTTGATTCCGAGAAAGTATAATGCAACAGCTATTTTAAAAACAAAAAAAAATAGACTTCTTCCAGTAATGACAAGTCTATCTAGTATATCATCATTAAGTGGTTCTTCTTCTTGTTGTTGTTGTTGTTGTTGTTGTTGTGAGTTTGTAGTTTCTGATGGGGTATCTTCAAACATTAATATTTGGACTTTTTGCAGATTAAACAATGAACTTAATTTTGCTATACCAGAAGGATTTAATAACATGTAGGGTTGATGTTTTGGATTATCAATTATTAAACATTGGGAAGTGTTCAAAGTAATTTTTTTACCTTCATCATATATTTCGTAAGTTATATCTGATAATTCTGATTGTTTGATTAGCTTGGTTTCCCTAGTTAATGGGTTGATTATTTTCTCATATGATTCTCCAGTTAATTGCCATTCTTCTTTATGATTATCTATAATTTTCAAATTTTCTATTGGATTTTCATTATTTATTTCTTCGCCTAATTCACTATCGTAGTTTGTTTTTGGTGAAAATTCAAATCTATTATCAGCTATTAAATCTCTCAAAAAGTCACGACTCAATATACCATTTGAACCATTTACATCATTAGATACTTCTAATTTCAAGTTGAATACACTCGTTGTTGGTGTAATACTAGCATCATCAACTCCTAAAACAGATATAACAGTATGCGAATTTGTCAAAAAATCATTCGGTATCTCTTCTCCATCATATATAAATTTAATTTGATCAAAAAATGTTCTTGTTACTTGTCCTTGATCTAACCGTATGATTATTAATTGTTTAAATTGTTTTAAAGTTGTTCTAGTGTTAACTTCAAATAATGACATTTCATCTTGTAGATTTGGTTTGTCTGACTCTATTTTGATATAAAACCTCTTGGTCGGTACAGGTATTTCATTCATGATATGCTTGGTTAATTCATTCGTCGTTCATTCGTAAAGTTGTTTAGTTAAAACTCATATTTTTGAAAATCAATATACAAACCTTTTTTGGTAAATTTATTAGCGAGCGCGGCTTTACTTAAAATAGTAATATTATATGGTCCTTCAGTCAGATTTTATATTTTATATTATACAATTATTTACAGATTCTTTTTTATACATTCTTTTTGGGTTAAGAATGATGATCTATATACAATCCCTTCGTTTATTTCTTTATAGCTTCATATCTTTTACCTCTTATACCGAATACTTTACTATTTAAATTAAAAGTTTCAGTTGGATTTGTATCAATTATATCTAATTTTGTACATGCAAATTTATTATCTGTTTTATTCATTAAAATATCCATTTCATCATTTAGACTGTGATTATTTAACCAATTTATTTCTTTATCTATATCTTCGTCATGGAACCCAGTTATGAAAATTGGACATTTAGATTCCAAAAATCCTTTCAACGATTTATCCCAATGTATTTGATCAGCTGTTTTAAAACCTGGATGGAATAAGAAAAAACAATCTAAATATGGATCAAATGGGAATAAATCTCCCATATCATATAATTCATTAAAAAATTGTGTATGATGATGTATTGTTATTTGATCATCAAATCTTTCAATTAATGGACGACCATTTGGTACATTAGTTGGAGCAAATGATCTACTTTCTTTATCAAAATACGATTCTGGTCCAATTAGATGTATTTCAAATCTTGTTCTTGGGAAAAGATAACCAAATTGTTTCCACACATATCCTGGCAACATTGATTCCATTCTTGCACCAACTATAAATATTCTCATTGGTCTATCTTTGAAATGAGTTACTCCCTCTACCATTTTTTGATAAGGTGGATATAATGAATATCTTAATGCACCCAACGATTTTGCTCCTTCAATTGTTAATGGTCCTTTTGGTTCTATTTGATAAGGTGAAAATTTATGTAATATTGACGCTATTGTCATTGGATATGTCAATACTTTTGTAGCAGCGGCTAAATTAAATTCATCATTCATTGGTGGGAAATCTCTTGTATAAAAAAATGAATCCCAATCACTTATATTTATCATAAAATCTCTTTCTTGTTCTCCTGGAAATGCAAATTCTTCAAATTTTCTACCACTTCTTAAATCATGTTCATATAAATTTACTTTTTTCAAATTTTCATATTTTTTTAAATTATGATATTCCGTGTCATTTTCCCATGCTTCTTTTGATGAATGAGTTGGTATACCTGAATATGGACATACAAACTCCACTGGTCCCTTAGTTACAGGACAAGTGGCTTTTGCTCTTATTACTGCTGCGTGTGTACGTATATCTTCATAAGGTGATTCATCCCAATTATATAATTTTCTTTCTTTATTGGTACTATTTGGATCATTCATATTTAACATTTTCCAAAATAATGAAAAATTTCTTTTAGTTGGGATATTATATCGTATTGATTTGGTGGAAACATTTCGTATACATCGTGTAGTTGACATAATATAGAAAATAGGGAGATGTTTGGGGTGGTATAAGGTATAAATGTAGTTGCTTTGATTTGAATCACCTAGTTTGAAATTTTTTTTAATAAATTTAGTGTTAGTTACAAAACTGTTAATAAAAGTTAAAACAGTGAAAAATTATAGTGTTAGATTTGGTAGCAATAAAATTATGGAATATGAATTAAATTACAACTTTTGATTCAAATTGAAATGAAGGAATGGTCAAATTAACTGATGAAAGTAGAGCTTTTCATTATGGAGTTTATTCAATAGTATATAAAATACCACCAGGAAAAGTTACAACTTATGGTATGTCCTAGATTTTTCAATCCTAGCAAATCAATTCAATGACTAACTAGAAAAAGGTCATATTGCATATTTGTTAGATAAACCTCAAAATTCCAGACAGGTAGGTTCATCATTAAAGCATTGTGCAATAATTATTCAAGATTTGAATCAAGGTTACGATCCAGTTGAAGAAGAATACCTACGAATTGAGAATTTACCATGGTGGAGAGTTTTATCAAGTTCTGGTAAAATTTCAATTAGAGAAAACTCAAATAGTCAATACGAACAAGCTGATAGATTAAGAAACGAAAATGTTGCTGTTTCTGATAATCATATTGTTGATCTAGATGAATTTGGTTGGTTTCCTGATGATGTGGATATATCGTAAAATTTAATTTAAAAAAAAAGCGTTTATTTCTGAATAACTATAAACTTGATTTGGCTTTTGTATTTTTACTGTTATTTACATCTTTATTCTTTTGAGATTTTGGTGATGAACTTTTTCTAAATCCTCCGTTACCATTTTTCTTTTTGATATCTTTTACATTTAATTTTCCCATTTCTTTTTGCACTCTCTTACTTTCCTCTTGCCACCATTTTTCAAATTCTTGTTCTTTTTGAATTTCAGATAATGATTTTCTTTGTAGGTTATCTTCTTTTAATTGTTCTTTCTGTAATGTTTCATTCAACATAATTTCTGCTAAAGATGGGGTGGATACAATAGAAGAAAGCGATGAGCTTGATGAATTCATTTGGGTTGTTGAGAATTTTGTTTCAACTGTGGAAGATGAAGGTGGTGATGGTTTTCTTTGAATTTTAGTGGTATTTGTTGTGTTTGATGATTTATTTTTTTTCAAACTTAATGCTGGAAATTTGTTGGAGGTATTTGGTGGACTTTGAGATTGGATTGATGACCAAGGTGCAATATCCGAAATTTCATTTTTAGGTTCTGGTGGTGGTGCTTGTTTATTTGCTTCACTTAATGCAGCAGCAGATGCAAGTTTTTTCCTTTCCTTTTGTGATAATTTTACATGTGGACCTATTTTAGGTTTAAATTGTTTAACATCTGCATATTTAGTTTCAATTAAATTTGGTGGTTCTGGTGTTGGTGAATTTGATCTATCTGAGAATTGATTGAATGGGTTTGATGATGATGCCCAAGTTGAATGTGGACTTAGTCCAGTAAGCAGTGTTGATCTTATAGTTACTGGATTTATTGGAATATTTATAGCTTTTGATTTTGATTCTGTGTTGGATTTTATAGTTTCAGGTGGTGGATCGGCTTTAGGTATATCAATAAATTTCGGCTTTCTTTTCTTTTCAACAACAATAAAATGAGAGTCTATTGGATCTTCGACTGCAACTGAAGATTCTCTTAATCTCTGATTGCTAGGGGAATTACCATTTGAATTTGCCCAATTTGCTCTAAAGTCAATAATATCTGAATTAAGTGTAGAGCTTTTTCTTGATTTTTTCTTTTTAGGTGGTGGTTCTTTAACTTTTTTAACTTCTAATCTGCTATCTACTAACGGTTCAAATGATGCAAATCCTTTTCTATCACTCATAAAATATTCGTTGAATTTATCAATGTCATCAATAAATTCTTCAACTTTGACGTTATGATCGATCCATTGACCAGTTGGACTATCGACAAATTTACATTTATCTAGTATCAAAATTTGAGCTTCTAATTTTGATAAAACATCTTCAGGAATTGATATAAATGACGGATCGTAGATTAATACTTCTAAATTGTTATAGATATACCAACAGCAATTCATGAATAATTTTGAAGCAGTCAAATAATCAGCATGTGTTAATAATACCAAGACATTATCCAAATTAATCATACCACTAATGGAAACTTCCAAAACTGATTTTAGATCAAATAATAATAACTCATCAACAATCTCGATCATCTCCAAAATCTCATTTATAAAAGAATCTCTTTCTTCATATTTGAAATCTAGAGAATTTAAAATATTTTTATTGTCCACTCCATAAATGTGATTTAAAATTAACATCATTTGACTGTTACTAACTCCACTAAAATCTAAAGTTGTTTCTCCCATATCCCACCTTTCAGATAATATCGTTTCAAAAAAAGCTGACCTTACTTTTAAAATGTATGAATGTGCAACCATTTGTCCATCTTTAAGGCTGAAAACAACATCACCTTTTGAATTCATTAATAAGTCTGAGAAAGAAGTAATTAGATTAACTTGAGATAACTTCAAATTGAAAGTCTCCACAATCTCTTCATATTCAGATTGCACTACTTTCAATTCTTTTGGAACATTATATCTTGATTCAAAGGTCAGGTAAAAGTCAATTTTTTTGTTTGTGTATATACTTTGAACAAATAATAATAGTGAAAGTACTTTAGTTTTGGATTTGACAATTAATTTTGAGGATTTTGAATCCCATTCGGCTTTGAACTTTTTGCCAACAATCACATTGTTATCTGAGTGTAACAACAACTTGAATTTAGATGATGAATGGGCTAAAATATCAATGTGGAAACCAAGTGTTGAGTCAGGGTAATTCTCAAAAGTAATTATACCATCATAATTCTTCACTAAATCGTTTGACTTATTATATGAACAAAAAGTATGTAATAAATAAGTCTCATCTGATTTTAAAACCTCTTCAATTGTCTTACTTTCTTCTTTTGACAAAAATTCATACCTGTCTGAAATTTTACAAGCAAGTGAATTTGAATGACGGTAAAGTGTATTTAATCTGTCTTCAACACCAGAGTTGATCTTACTGGAATTTAAACCCCAGTCTTCTTCGTCATCATCATCAGCTTTTGAGTCATCATAAAACGAGCTTAAGTATGAATGTTTAGATCCATTTGATCTATTCATTAACTGCTCTTGTTTCCTATGCAATCCACAATCACTTAATGGTGATAGTTGTTCTATATCAACTAGAAAATCATTTTTATTTAATTCGATAGGTAACAAATCAATGTCATCTCTTATAAACCCGAATGATAAAAATTTAGGATCACAAACAACTCTGACAATTTTATTTATATGTTCCAATTTCTTGAACTTGTTTTTATTGTTCACTGGTATAGGTAATGTTGCTGCACTCATTGAATTTTTACGTTGATTAGATTGCGGAATTTTAAGAAACACTGATCCATTTTTAGTACATAAAACAACTGATCCATCTGTACCACAATCAAAATCCATTGCAACCATATCATCATTGTGAGCCTTCCAGATTGTATTATATTTAGTGTTTTTCACGTCATTAATATTAATACTGAAACTCATAACAGACCCATTTGATAGTAACACCATAGAAGTATCTGCACCTCTTGTTATAATTTTTTTAATAATTGCAGCTTCTGTCAATCTTGTTGGTTTGAATAAATCAAAATGCTTATCACCTAGTCCCTTTATTGGTATCTTGGGTAATTTGAAATGTTGAAAATTATAATAAACATGAATATCATTTATAACGGTTATAACACAAGTGCATAATTCTGATGTACTAACAAATTTAATTTCGTCTCTTAAACTTATCAACTTAGGTGATGCTTGAATTTCTCCAATAACCATTTGATCATGTAATTTGACTTCTATGTCACCATTTATACATTGAATACCCATTTGACCTGCGTTTAAACCCCAAAAGAATAGATTATATTTAGACCAAGTCACTGAATGAATTTTTGAAACAGCTATGCCCAACAATTTTTCATCACGATGTTTTCTTAATTCTCCCATTACTAATGTGGGTGTTGATATGAAGTCATCTAAATAATTGTTCAGTTTATTTGATGAAGGACTATTGATGCCCAATTGATTGAAACTATTTAAACCCCATGCATAAACTTCATTGTCAGAAGTCAAAACAACAGAATGATTGTTGGAGATAGCAACGTCCTTGATGTGCTTTGGTTCTTCCTCCACATCATCAAAAAATTCAACTCTTTTGAACTTGAATGAGCTACCTAAGTCATCTCCATGTCCTAATCTACCTCTAGACCCAACACCACAAGAAAATACATGTCCATCGTGAGTTATTACAACAGAATGATACTTTGAGATGGTCATGGATTTAAACCTAGGTTTTTGTAGCCTTTCATTAATGTCATTCAAATTATTTTGGTCTATAATAAAACTCTCACTTGAAACACTTATAGGTACTGATCTATCTTTTGAATCTCCTAAACCTAGTTGATTATTACTGTTACAACCAATAACATAAATATCAGATCCACCTCTACTTTCGTCCCAATTAATTTGTGGTGACTTTATTGAAACAATTTTTTTAGTATCTTCCTCTACATTTTTTTCAATAAATCTGTACATCAAATTATATTCATCACTAATGTTGATAAATTCTGGAATCCATCTAAAGTTTTTAAAATCATTATTTAATAATTGCATAGGAGTCAATCCACATCTGTCTTTACATTTTAGCAATTCCACGAGTAGTCCATTCGAGGAAAATAAATTATTAGTCACATTAACACTAGTCAAATAATCAATCAATAAATTAAAACATATGATTCTTTTATAATAAATAATATAATGTAAACAATTCCAACCATTTTCGTAATCACAACTTGTTAAAATATTTTTTATATTTGTGTTTTTTAGTAAAATTTTTAGGTACTCATAATCATTTAATAATATACTTATATGTAAAATAGTTCTACCAAAAATATCCCTTTTGGATATTTCTTCTTTTGTTAATTTTTTGAATTTTAAAACATCATTTTTATTATTTTGCATACGAAAGGAAGATAAAAAATAGATAGTAAAATTATATCAATGTGTTGTGCTTGTTATATAGTTATGGATTTATAATATTTTTGAGATGAATTCTAGAACATTTGGCTGGGGTTGTGATTATTAAGTGGTACTAACGAAGTGAATTAAATTGAGATGTAAATGAAACCTTTTGGTGGTAAAAAAATTTACTTTAGATTATTAGAGAACAAAATATTCTATTTTGGTTTATTTATTTTTCTTAAATTTGACATGTATTTTGTATGACAGAACTTTGGCGTTTGTGACACGACAAAACACGTTTAACTGTCTAAGAGTTCATCCAACTACATTGTGTATTCATGAATTCTCATCAGTGTAATTATTATTTACATATCAGCAGTATCTATAGCTTCATTAGGAACTTCTAAAGTTTTTTCTGAAGATGTGCTATCTCTATTATTTTCATTAAAGTCATTAGCATCATAAACATCATTATTATCTTGTATCATATCATCTGACTCGGTATTTGATTGTTGCTGGCTCGAATTTGATTGTGATTGAAATTGCGATTGGGATAGAGAATGAGATTTTGGAAATGCAGGGTTTGTATTAAATACATTATCATTTGTTTGTTGGTGCAATTGATCTTGGTTTGTTTGTTTATATATTTCATTGTCGCCTCCCAACTGTTCCTGTTGTGTAAATTGACTGTCTTTTAAATTACTTTGTAAATTTGAGCTATTACATTCATTATTGATATTATTAGCCATTCTTATTTGTTTAAACCTTTAATATCCTTTGATTTGTGCATAAGTTTAAAGTTGTAATACTTCAATTGAAATGATCGATGGTGAGTTGGACTAAGTTGTGCTATCTGATAATCTAATTTCGGTAGGCTCAAATTAATTTGGAAAAGTAATTGAAAGTTGAAGTTGTAGGAAAATTGGAGATTAGTTTGGTTGCTAATATTAATATTGAATTTGTTTTAAATTTCTTGCAAAATGTAAAAGATTACGTAATCTTATGAATTTTTGCACCTAAATTTAGTTTTTCTGTTTCAATTTTGAAACATATGTAAAAATGAATTAACGTTATAATGGACTAAGTCTAACTCCAAAATGAGGGTGGAAAACGCAAGCGTTTATTTTCGACACAAGGTTCTAGACTGTAGTATATCTAGACTCTCGTGAATGAAGTGAATGATATTTTGCCAAATGGTCTCAAAATATTAGTCCCCGGTTAAAAAAATAATTGGGGTGTTCAAATTGAGGTACATTGACGTCAGTCATATAAGGACTCTATTCTTTCACTCATATTTTCATCAATTCCATTTTTTGAGTTAACAATTCAGAGTTTGCAGAAGTTCTCCCTAATAGTAGAATTTAAGTAGTCAAAAATTACATTGATAACGAATTGATTGCAATAGAATTACAAAAATCAAACTTTTTGGTAAAGACGAATAAAAATTATTACACAACAATAAATCAATATAAAACATGAATTAGTCTAAGAAAAAACTATTTGCAATAATTTTCTTTTTAATAGTAGTAATTTTACCACTTGGAGGTAATTTAGGTCTTATATTTCTTTGTTTTTGAGGTAAATCATCATCTTCAACCAAATAAAATTCTTCATCATCAGGTAAATCAATAGATCCTCCCTTTTTTTTCTGATTTTTAATATATTGTTGTCTTGATTTTTCTAATACGTTATTGAAAAAAGGTAATAATAATTTAATTTGTTTTTGAATTGATGATGCCTTTAATCTTTCTGGTTCGTAAGCTGTTAGATCTTGGTATTTGTCTTTACTTGATCTAGTACCGTTTTGTGCTTGTTGTTGTAATCGCTGATGTAATAAATGGATTGGTATAGATAATGAATTGAAATTATTTAATTCTCGATCTAGTCCTAATTCTTTAAATCCAAAATAATCTTCTCCTATAGTACCTGAAAAATCACCAGTAATATATTGTTCAGAATTATCATCGAAATTCTTTTCGTTAAGATCTCCCAAACTTGTTGACAATAGATCTCTTAAAAAATTTTGAAGTGATTCTTTTAAATCTTTTAATTTTGAACTCTGTTTCAAAAGTCTTTCTTGTATAAAACTATGAATTTGATCAGGATTCGAAACACCATTGGTTACTAATGCCAGTAATAACACATCAGTACTTGATAAATTGTTTTTTTCAGTTTCTAATTTCATCAGTTTCACAAGACTAGTAATATATTTAATAGCAACATCAGTTAAATAATTAATAGTTTTAGTTTCAGTTTTTTCAAATCCTGTTTGCATTGCAATCTTAGCTACATTTCTTCGTAACACAGCATATTGAACATCTTCATTATTTATATCATGATTTGGTAATTTTGATATAGCATCAATATCAATTTCTTTTATTGCTTCTGTTTCATTTTGATACATTTCTGTATGATGCAAATATGATGAACTTTGTAATTGACGAACTAATCCGATTTTGAAACAAATTCTACGGATCTCTTGCATCATTGATATATTATTGAAATAAACTTTGTTTAAACCTTTTTCATTGGAAAGACAAAAATAATTTGATGAATCACCAACTGATTTTTGTAGCTCTAAGTCAACTAATTTATTTTCAGCTTCCTCTTCTTGGGTTTCATTAGTACCAGCATATTTGAAACCAGGGATACCATTATCAACGTCATATTCTATTAAATATGGATCATCTTGATCTAATAAATTTGATGTTTTGGACTCAACTGATTTGTTTGTTAGGTAATGTTCAAATTTAAGCATTTCGTTTCCTCTTCTTATTATTGCAGGAGCATCCGGTTTTAAATGTAGATTTGTTGATTCAAATAAGTTTGATCTTTGTTCACAATAATTAGCTCTTGATTTTGCAGTTAATGTTCTCCAGGCTTGTAGTTCAGGATCAAATTCTTCTTCTTCGTTTGATGTGGACCCATTATTAATATTCTCATTTTCTTCTTCTTCTTCCTCTTCTTCTTCATTAGGTATTGGATGACCATTTGTTTCTTCAATTGGAATAGGAGTAGCAACACCTGATGGACTAGATTTACCACCAACATCAACAGCGGCTTCGGATTTAAGCTCGTCTTGTCTTGTTCGTTTTCTTCCCTTTTTAGCCAGTTTCTTACCAGCACCGCTACCTTCATCTTCATCTTCCTTTTTAATTTCATTTTCTTCTTCTTCTTTTTCTATATCCGATCTATTTTTGATTACAATTTCTGGAATTAATGGAACTAATTTTAATGATTTCTTTTGCATTGCAACAGCATGAGCTCGTATAAAATGTTTTGGATCAGCATTATATGTTAAACAATTACTCCAAATAAGCATTAAATCATCAACAAATTCCTTTTTGGAATTGTATGATAAATTTTTCAATTTTTTTAAAACAGTATTTAAATCCATTGGCTTTTTTATAATTAAACCATAATTTGGAGCTTCTCTTTTAGATACTTTATTTAAGAAAAAAGTTGAATGTTCAGTAAAATTTCTCAATTCAGTGACAACTTTTTCACAAGCTTCATATAATTCTTCTTGACCAACTCTTTCATCATTGGCCCATTTGCCTCTGTTTTTCCGTACATCCATGAATAAAGTTCTTAATTCATTATCATTTAATCCAATTTTATCTCGAGTAGAATGAACTTTGGACAATAATTGTCTTAATGATGTTGATGACATACCTAATGCTATATCCATATTACTTTGATGTTTTTGAGCTGATTTTTCATTTGTTGAATTATTTTTGACATTCTCCATTTGTAAATCTGATTGTTCTAATTTCCTTCTTTTAATTAATGTTTCTCTATCATATTCGAAATTATGGTAGACTTTGTTGAATTCTTGTATCAATTTATCTTGATCATCTTTGTTGGTTTCTATAGTTTCTGGTCTCGATTCTTCTTTATCTTCTTCTTGTGGTTGCGATTCTTTTGTTTTGAAAATTGATATAGGTATTTCTAGTATTAATTGATTATCATCGTTGAACAGTAGTATATTCTCATCTTTGGTTGGTGTTTCTTTTGGTTCTTCCTCTTCTTCTTCATCATCATCAAAATCATAATCATCTTCAACTTCACGTACTTTAGGTTTTACAACTTCTACTTCTTTTTCTTTTTCATTTTCAACTTCCAAGGAATCTATTAATTCATAGTCATCATTTATTTCATCAATTTGATTCATTTCATTATCTAATCTTTGAACTTCGTAATAAAAATCAATTGCTTTCTCCCATAATAAATATCTAATATGTAGTGCTAATTTTTTTATCATTTTATTTCCTTCTTCGAAGATTATATCTGGATTGCTTTCAATTTCATTTTGAGTTGATAATAAAAGTTCTGATTCTTTTAGTTCCGATTGAGACTCTTTTTCCGTACCGTTATTATCTAATGTAGTTGATTCTTTTGATTTAGGTTCTTCTGTTTCACTTTCATCTAATTTATCCAACACTGGTTTTTCAATTAGTTCTTCTTCTTTTGAATTTTCCACTTTCTTGTATCGTAAATCAACGTTTCCATCTAGAAAATTTTGCCATATTTCGAAATTATCTAACGATAGTATGAAATTTATAATTTTGTATTGGTTTTCATTTAAGAATACTTGAAAGAAATTTCGTTGATTATTTAACTTTTTTGATAAATTAAATAAAGTTCTTGAATCATTCAATTTGAACGTATTTAGTTTGTCCATTCTTGGGTTAACTAATCATCAAATGATAATGCTGATAGGTATGTAAGTTTTCGAAACTGTTTTTAAAATGATGAAAAGTAGTGAAAAATTAATTGAAAGCGTGATTGGAAAAGTAATAAAGAGTCGAATGCAAAATTGGTGAGGTATGTAGTAAGTGACAATTATTTTAACAGGTGAGATGGTAATAGACTGGCTATTTGAGTACTGATATTTCGATACTTGAATCTTTTGGTTGTAAAATTATATTTAGACATGTCGCTTTTTTTTTTGTTTACTTCTCACTAACTTCACTATATTACGAGATTCAGACTCAGTTGAAACACAAAAGTTTGACAAGATTTAGCTTAAAAAAAACTATCTGTTTTAGCTTGAGTGTTGATAGAGGTCTAATAGTTCAATAAAGGGAAAAGTTTATCAGAACTTTGCAGAATAAGCGTTAATACAAGTAGAATTTGCACTAACTTTGACTCATTTTAACTTAATCGATGCAAAGTGGGGACCATTTGAGTCCTCGATGTAGCTCAAGAATTTGAGAAACTAACTAACTACAAAATTATCTCTTTTATATAATTGAACAAAAAAAGTTATACATTCAATATTCATTTATTTATCTAGCTTTCATTAATAAACATTATTATATTTCTTCAACCTTTAAAAAATTTAAACAGCATATTTTTTTGTCCATTCTTTAGCAGTTGCTTCATACTTCTTTCTATCTTGTTTGTAAATATGAGCAATTTCAGGAACTAATGGATCATCAGGGTTTGCATCAGTTAATAATGAACAAATTGATAATAAAACTTTTGAAATAGTTAAAGCTGGTGACCATTGATCTTTTAAAATATCTAAACAAATATTACCATTTGAATTAATATTTGGATGATATATTTTAGTTGTAAATGCAATTTTTGGTGGTTTAAATGGATAATCTGTTGGGAAATGAATACTTAAAAAAAATACTCCACCAGCATAAGGAGAGTCTGGTGGTCCCATTATAGATGCTTGCCAATGATATAAATCATCACCGACTGGTCCTGCTGAACATGATGATGGTGGGTCTCTAAAATAATTAAAAGTTAGTATATGTATTGAATAATTAAATATTTTTTTATGGAAAATTTAAAGGTCACACTACTATACTAAATTTCATCAAAATTTAGGAATTTAAATACATCTGACTTTTAATTTTCCCTATCATTTGTTGTATAAATGATCTCTACTGTGTGTTGAAGGCATAAATGAATTTTTTGTTTTTCATAATTATGGTTGTATCATGACAATCAGATGTGAAGCAGATTTGAAAGCAATTTCGCCACTGACTGAATTTCTTGTATCGAAATTTTGTTGAACTAAATTGCTCTACAACATCTATACCTTGATTTGATTTGACTTGATTGATTGATTAAGTGATAGTTCCATACTATACTTTATTCAATCTCTTATTATTATTTGTAGTTGCTGTTTTAATCTCGTCATCCAAAAAAAAAAAGCTTTGATGAAATCAATGAATGATCTGAAAGAAATTTCCCATTTATTAATATAAAAACATACCTTCCTAAATCTGATAATTCTTTATTAATACGTTTTAATGACATTCTATTTGGTTATTTATATTGATATATTATATTAGTAAATGATAACTGATATATATATTATCTAATAAGATAAGATATTTAACTGTAAATAAATATATATAAATAATAATGAAAGTTGTTGTAAAAAATGATTAAAATTTACGTTGAATTTTTTTTCTCTCTCTCTCTTACTAATTTACTTTACTTACTTACTTAATAATTTATTATGAAACATATTTGAATTTGTAATTACCTCACGTTTGGTAGCTTCGATTTAAGGTAGTGTATTTTATACCAACGGAAAAATAAAATCATTAATACTAGAAAAATCTAAGTTGGTATTGGTAGCGTTTTGCTGAATCTTTAATTATCAAAGAATTTGATTATGATAACCATTCTTTTATTCCACTAATTTTTTTTTGATATCATTCGATCATTACCAGATCTCTTAACATCCTGAGCTCCAGGAGATTGTAAATGTAATATATAAACGTATGTTTTTATTCACAACTTAACTCACCAAAATATACGGTTAAATTAGTAGTTCAAAATAGATTCTGTTGTTAAATAGCTTTCATGGACTACTTTAAAATCAGCGAGATTTTAGAAACAGTCGACTTAAGTTAGATAACTAATATAATTTGGTGAACAATTGATATACTGATTGAGTTAGCTCTTAAATGAATGTATTTAACAAGAAGTATTCAAAAATTGCAACTATAACAACAAATTACACAAAATGATTTTGAATCACTTACACAAGATCAAAATTATTCACAAGTTGTCAAACATTTATATTGCTGAAAGCACAAAATATAAAAAAGATTTAAACGCTGAATAGCAAAAAAATATAAGAATAAAAACCGTAACATACGCGAGTAGGTATAAGCAACAAGATAACATAAAATATAGCGTATGCGATTACTACAGTTTTTGGAAAACATGTAATTTCTCGAGAAAAATGAGCGGGCACTTTTTTATATATATTCCCATAATATGTCTTCAAAGTAATTCCAGTTCACTGCTTCAAAAATTAGTTTTTCGTCTAAAAGATATTCCCAGGAAGCTCTGTCTTTGCTTGATATTGTTGTTTTGAGTTTACCTTATCGAGAAATGTTTGATGTTGCCTTACATTTATCATTTCCTCTAATCTGTAGTTCTGACCGTAATTATTCTTCCTGAATTTCTTTATTTTCACTCAACCATATAATTGTTTTCTGAAAAAATAAATTGAATTACATTTGAGTGCAAATATTGAACACATTTTCTTATGTAGTAAATGAAGCTAATAAAGGTATCAAATAGAACTGAATCCACTAAAATTGTTGATACTTGAGGGCATTTACCCACGTTGCTTGCTTCCAAATTGTATTCTGTGAATGAAGAATTTGAATTTGAAGTTTGTTGGATTAGAATTTTGGTTAATAAATTTTTTACACTTTATTCGTCTCAAGCCTGTTATTATTTATTTCATCATAAGGTTTTTTAATTAAGGGGCTGTAGTATTGTAAGAGTAAATATATAGCAGCTATTTCTAAATATATATTTTGAATTAATTAAAATAGCTTGTTTTAGATTATAAATTTTTGGGAACCAGATTCATACATTAAGTTAAATTAGTTGTTAATTTAGAAAATACAGAAATCAACAGCAGGAATTCTTACTTTCATTGAATACTTCTTTTTTTTCTTTTTTTCAACATTAGACATTTGTTAATTGTCCACCTAGCTTGCTAGAAATGATTATACAAACTAGTAAAATATAATGAAATTTCAAACTTGCTTGTTCTAGACATGATTAAGCGCGGATCTAATAGTCTCTATGAGCGCGGTCTTAATAGTCGTTATGAAACATGTAAAGTTTTGAGGTGAAATAAACGTGTCAAACATCAAAACATTATAAATTTGTGAATCATTGCCAAGTACAACTTACTTACGTATGTTTATAAAGGGTGATATTGGGACTTTAAGCTTAATAAAGACAATGTCAGATCTAATTGATTTTCAATTTAGATTTGCTATATGTTTTTAAAGTATTAAAGTAAAGCGGTCTTAAACACAGCGGTTTTAAATACAGCGGTTTTACACTATTTCTATTTTTAAATTTTTGAAATAAATCCGCTCTAATTGGAAGTCGTAGTTTCACATCAAGTTTAAGATATCTAGCATATTTTGTTTTTATTGCAATTGTACTCAAAGCATTTGGCGGGGTTTACGAATCACATTAACTTTAAAGCCTTTATGTCTCAACTTCTTTACAGCCGTTCAATAATTGAATCTGAAATTTAGCAACTCTCGTAAGTTTAAACTATAATTGTGATTTAAAGATGTTTTGGTGGATTTTGCTGGCATTTGAGAATGTCAGGAAGAAGCTTTAAAGGTACAAAAATGATTTTAGTCTGATGAAATATTTCTACATATTCGAATTGTTTTTGGGATGATATGTGTGACTTAAAGATAAGGATGAAGCTCGAAACAATTAGTTAATATTGTCAGTTTCAATAGCAAGAATGATAAGCTCAAAACAATTCGTTACTCCTGTCATAGTGTTGCAAAGCAATATGCAACTTTTCTTAAACTGTACATGTTTAGCTGGTGTAAGATATGAAAGGCTGAGCTTATACCTGAAATCTAATTTGTATCGAAAGAAAAATACCGCTTAACAATTTCAATTTCACATACGAAATGACAAGGTAATTTACTCAATTCCTTTCTTTATAAATGTAGAGTAATTCCACTCCATTTAATTGTAGACACTTTTTTAATAAAATCTCAGAAATTTGAAGCCATTGGTTTCTCACTGAAATTCTGGTTTTATTCAATTTAACTTTTGACAAGTAATATAATCATACATTCAAACCAAGCAACATTGTTAAGATAAATTTGAAAAATGGATACAACAAGCATTTGGTCTCCTTCTACCATACCAACTTCAACAACGTTATCAAGTATTGCTACAACTTATGCACCACAACTAACTCAAACTTTATCTTCTTTAATAGGTAAGGCTAAGACAGAAACTAATCATGGTAATTTGCTTAATATACAAGAAGCTTACAGAGCTGTACAAGCTTCACTTACAATTATTTCAGCAGAACAAATATTAGCTACCGCAACTGCTTCATCCGTCAAAAGCGCTGCTACTGATGCTATACTCAAAGCCACATTGAATTTGAAAGCTGTTGATTTGGATAACAACATTTTTGGATACGAACTAAATAAACCAGGCAATATAATTTTTTTAATTATCAATATTATTATCATGGCTTACATTACAATTATGATTGTTTGGTCAAGATATTGGGGATTTAATATTACATTTTTTTGTGGATATGCATTAGAATTCATTGGATTCGTGGGAAGAATATTAGCTATTCATGATAATGCTTCTTTGCAAAATTTTTTGATGAATACTGTGTGTTTAACTTGTGCACCGGCGTTTATCATGGCAGGAATCTACTTCTTGTTTGGTCAAATGGTGGTTTTTATTCTTATTTTTTTATTACTATTGATGTTATTTCATTGATTATACAGGCTGCAGGTGGTGCTATCTCAAGTATAGCTGCTAGTGATCATACTAGTCAATCAACAGGTAATGCAATCACTTTAACAGGTATTTGTGTTCAAGTTTTTGCAATGACGATTTTTTTAATTTTTTGGTTTGAATTTTTAAATAGATTGTTTTTTAAAAGAATGTTTCAGGAATCTACATCTGAAATAGAAAAAAACCCATTAAGAAAAAGATCATTTGTTAATTTCTTCAAATTATTATTCAATGTTAAGTCAGTAAGAACTTACAGACGACATTACTTAGAACAATTTTATAATCCAAAATTTGCTTCAGTTCGTGATCATAAATTGTTTCCATTCATGCCATTAGCTATGACATTAGCAGTGATTGTTGTTTATATAAGATGTGTTTATAGAGTTGTTGAAATGGTTCAAGGCTATAGTGGTTATTTAATGACACATGAAGTTTATTTGTTAACATTAGATGCTACAATGATTTCAATTTGTGGTTTAATTTTCATACCATTTCATCCAGTTTGGGTTTTTGGTAAGAATAATCTCGTTAAATTGGCCTCAATCAAGAAAAATAAAGATAAAGAAAATAATTGTGATGATGAATCTTCTGAAAATACAATTGATGGTTTAATGGAAAACCTCGGTGAAAAATCAACCAGAGTAACTTTATAGTCCAACATTGTGTTGTCCTTTCGTAAGTGTTTGATTGTTGTATAAATATACTCGTCTACAATGCTTTATTAAAATTATTGTAAGGATGTAAACACTCTATTTCTTGACTACTTACTATTGTGAAACATAAACAAATTAACTAAAAATCACACCTTGTTTTACTTAAGGGGTAAATTAAAAAAAATAGATAAAAATTGAGAGTTGGGAAGCACATTTAATTTTATTTTTCAACTACACAAACTATTGCTAACTATTCAACTTGAAACTTAAAGTTACAAGGGCAATTAATCTTCAAACAAATACTGAATGTAGGTGACAGTCGAATAATAATATACAATAAAAAATTCGCAATCTTTTCTTTAGTTTGCTTAAAAATCAAAAATACATATTTGATTACAATTTTTATATGCTCTAGATTTACATACTTACTAATTTAGACTATAATCTATCAAGTTACTCGAAAATCTGTATATTTTTGAAGAATTTATTCCTATTGAATTAAGGGAGGGGTATAAACCTACCCCCTCAAATTATTATATAAGCGAAAATTGATTATTGATTAACCTCGCAGATAAATTCAACAACAATCAATTGAAACTATTGGAACTACTCCCGATATTAGTGAGCAAAATTGTGAATTCGCACAGATTTTAGAATCTGTACACTTTCATTCCTTATTGAACACTGAAGAAGAAACTCTTCATAATACAAATATAATTTCCCCATACAATATCAATAAAACACTGAAGGTTGAAAATTCTACACTAAATAAGAAAAGTAACTCAATAAATAAAATACAAAGATGAATCAAATATTAGGGGACTCATCATATACTATGATAAATAAAAATGAAACTCGTCGGTATACTATAATTTAAATATTTATACTAAAAATAGTAAAACAAAATATCGTATCATAATTTAATCAATTAAAATTAAATATTATTTAACTGTTTTCGTAGGACAAAACATGAAATATTTATTTTTACTTAGTAAGAGAGGATAAAAAGTATAAATAAGTACCTTCTCAATTTGATTATAATATTTCTTATGTCACAAGTCCGAGATCTTGTATAAGAGATCTATTACTATAATTTGACCAAAAAGATCTACAAAAATAGTTACAAAAAGTTGCAAAAAGTCACAAAATTTGGCGATTTTCTTGATTGAAAATTTATTATAATTTCATCTTTTGAAAATTCATAATATTTTCTGTTTAAGTGTATTTTTATACTAATTATTATGATCTTTACCCCAGAGTCAAATTGTTTCAAAATATTTAACAAAATAAATTTTTGGATTTTTAAAAATGTATATTTTGTACTTCATGTTAAGATGGAAATATATTTTAAGAAATTCTACACAACAAGAAATTAAATAAATTATTTATAATTTAAATTTGAATCTTCACCAATTCAAATACCAACAGTCAAACAAATTTTCAACAAATTTTGTTATACGATTTTATCATTAAATGAACCAATTCAGGTGAAATACAGATTCTCGATTTATTTAAATCATTTAATTTGACGGCATTCCAATTCCTATATTAATAAAATTATTATAAATAAAATAAAATAAAATATATGTTAGTTACATTCAATTCAAGATCAAAGGATAATAATACTAATAACACACCAGACAATACAAATACTACTAATGATAATAATAATACCGATATAAATGAAACAAAAACTACCTCAAAAAGGTTTGAACAAGAATCAATTATCAATAATATGACATCATCTTCATTGAAACCCAATAAATCTACAACTTCAACAAATTCGAAAGTAACAAAACCAATTCATAATAAACATAACAACCATAATCCGCCCTCATCAACAGCCACATCAACAATTCCGAAAATAAATCCAATAAATAATTCAACAGATTTTCATTTACTTAAAGAAAATTCAAGATCAAAATTAGGTTGTTTAACTTGTAAAATTAGAAAGAAAAAATGTGATGAATTAAAACCAAAATGTGGGGATTGTAATAGATTGAATAAAAAGTGTTATTACGTCGATTATAATAAAATGAATCAAGAAGAAATTAAAGAATTGAAAAAAAAAGTTGAATTCGAAGAAAGTTATAATAAGTTAAGGAAAAGGAAAGTAAAAACCAAACCAGGGACAACTACAACCACAAGTAATGACAATATTAAGAATGAGATTAACAAAGATATAAAAGGCGGTAGTCTCAAGAACAACAATAATAACAATCACAAGCAAAAGAATAACGACAATGATAAATCCAAAATTTATGGATATAATTCAGATGTAAGATCAACGAATACTTCTGCAATACCAAATCCATTACCAAATTTGACCAACTCACAACTAATGAATACTACCAAATCAATCTCAACCCCTCCGAAGAGTAATACTAGTAATAAAGATAACATCAGCCTAAAATCTCCAAGTCCATCTACTGCATCACCAACTGCTTTAAATTCGCCTTCAATTCAAAGTCTAATGAATCCAATTGATGAAATTCAAGTTGCAAATAAAGTACTACTACAAAATCTGAATGATATACAATTAAATCAACAGCATCAACAAATAAATGCGATTCAAACTTCCCCAACATTATCAGAAGTCTTGATAGATAATCATACATCACAATTAAACTCTCATTTACCATCAATACCCTCCAATATAAGTCCACTAAGTATGAGTGATCCATTACAAGAATTTTCAATTAAAAATCCACATTCTTTTACAAATAATTCTCCTTCACCATCAACATTTCTAACTTTATTACGTGATTTAAATGAATCACAAAATAATTCTGCATTCAAGTTTAATAATAATAAACCAGTTAAAATTGAAAAAATTAATGACTTAAATGGAACTAACGATGATGATGAAAAAAGTAATAACAACATCAAACAATTAATGAATTCACCAGACTTTACAACTTTTTTAGACTCATTTGAGATCAACAATAATATTCAAACATCAAATTCGTATAATGATTTAGTCTCCAATTTGAATGCTCACTTAACTCCAATGCCTCAACCATCATTATATATACCAGAATTAGCCGATCCTCAATATTATTTTTTATATAATTATTATGTTGATGTTATATCAAGTAAAGTTTCAATATCACCAGTAACACAAATTGGTTCAAATTCATTTCAAAAAATTTTCTTACCCTTAGCTCATAAAGATAAAGGTGTATTTTATAGTATATTAGCGTGGGCTAGTTATCAATTAGGTGGAGATTGGGCTTCTGAAGCTATTAAATTTGTCAAGATTGCAATGCATCATTTTAATAATTCTAAAGAAAATAATAGAAACACTATAATCAATAAATTAGCAACTTTATTAATTTTAGTAGGTGCTGAAATTTGTAATGGTGATGTTAAAAATTGGACTGTATATTTGGATTGGGGAGCTAAGTTATTAAAGGCAAATGGTGGTATATTAAGATTTAATAACTCAAGAGAAGAAAATTGGTTAATAACTAATTTTGCTTATCATGACCTATTAGCGAGTTCAACAAGTGAAAGAGGTACTTATTTTAGTTCTGGTGAATATGACAAAATTTTTGAAGATCATGACAATTTTTTACAAGGTCAAATCCATCCTTTACTTGGTGTTTCCCAAAAGTTGTACTCAATAATTGGTAATATTTCCACTTTATTATATGAAAGTAAAAAAATATTAAAAGAGTACTATAACAGAGGTATTAACAATCATTTTGAGAAGAGTAATGAATTTTTGAACAGGATAGATGATGAGGAGGAGAGTGTAGTAGTTGATGGTAATCTCGAATTGGATAATGATGAAGAATCGATAATAAGTGATCATAGTAAAGCCAGTAAATTATTATTAATGGTTATTGAACAAGCTAAAAAGCTAGAAAAAGAAATCGATGAATCTAAACCAGATAGAAGGGACTTGTACAATTTATCAGATCAAGATTTAGAATTACAATTAACACTATTTGAAGCTTTTCAAATAAGTGCAAAATTATTCTTGAGAGAATCAGTATTAAAATGTAATCCATCCCATTTAGAATCACAAATATTAAACAACGATCTAATAAAATGTCTAGATATACTAATAGGTACATCAGTTCAATCATCTTTGGTATTCCCCATTTTTATCTCGGGAATTCATTGTGTTTCAAAACATGATCAAGAACAAATGATATTGAGAGTTGATTCATTTATAAAGTTATATGGAATGTTCAATGTTAATAGAGTCAAAGATATTATACAAAAAATTTGGAAGAACAACTTGGATGGTAATAAAGTTGTTGATTGGCATGAAATGCTAAATCAATTAGGTTGGGATATCAATTTTGCATAGAATTACTAATATATAATATGAAGTAATAATACAGTAATTATTTATATGTTTCAAAAAACGCTACCATCTAATTTTAATGTCTTTTTTGATGTGTCTTCAAAACGTAATTTTCGACATTCTCTAAATTATTTTTCTCTCATCTCTTTTTGTTAACATTGAAAAATTAACAATAAAAAAAGGAACTCAAAAAATTTCATCAATTAAGCAGCCAAAAGTTCATCATCTTACCAAACCAAATTTATCATGGCTGGATTAGATTATCTTTTATTTGAAGAGGCTACCGGATATGGTATTTTCAAAGTACTCATTCAACAAGATGATATAGCATCAAGATCAAAAGAAGTTCAAGAAGCATCAAATGATTTATCAAAATTTTCCAAAATGATTGAATTAATTTCATTCGCTCCTTTTAAAGGTGCAGCACAAGCATTAGAAAATGCTAATGATATATCAGAAGGTTTAGTTTCAGATTATTTGAAGGAGGTATTAGAACATAATTTACCGAAAACTTCTAAAAAAATTTCCCTTGGTGTAAGTGATAAAAATTTAGGACCTTCAATAAAAGAAATTTTTCCAAATGTTGATGTATTATCAAATGAAATTGTACAAGATTTTTTAAGAGGAATAAGAGTCTTTGGTTCTAAATTATTTAAAGATTTACAAGATGGTGATATTGAAAGAGCTCAATTAGGTTTAGGACATGCTTTTTCAAGAGCAAAAGTTAAGTTTTCAGTTCAAAAAAATGATAACCATATCATACAAGCTATTGCCTTGTTAGATCAATTAGATAAAGATATAAATACTTTTTCGATGAGAGTTAAAGAATGGTATGGATGGCATTTCCCAGAATTAGCTAAAATTGTACCTGATAATTATCAATTTGCAAGATTGGTTTTATATATAAAAGATAAATCAAATTTAAATGAAGATGATTTACATGATTTAACAGCTATATTAAACGATGATGCAGGTGTTGCACAAAGAGTTATTGACAATGCAAAAATTTCAATGGGTCAAGATATAAGTGAACAAGATATGAATAATATTTTAACATTTGCACAAAGAACAGTAAATTTAACTGAATATAGACAACAATTATATAAATATTTAACAGATAAGATGCATACAGTTGCTCCAAATTTATCTACATTGATTGGTGAAGTTGTTGGTGCAAGATTAATTTCACATGCTGGTTCATTAACTAATTTATCAAAACAAGCAGCATCAACTGTACAAATTTTAGGAGCTGAAAAGGCTTTATTTAGAGCTTTGAAAACTAAAGGAAACACACCAAAATATGGATTAATTTATCATTCATCTTTTATTGGTAAAGCAGGTTCAAAAAATAAAGGTAGAATTTCAAGATACTTGGCAAATAAATGTTCAATAGCTTCAAGAATTGATAATTATAGTGATGAACCAACTACTGCTTTTGGAGAAGTCTTGAAAAAACAAGTTGAAGAAAGATTAAAATTTTATGATACCGGATCAGCACCAATGAAAAATTCAGATGCTATAAAACAAGCATTAGCTTTAAATGGATCAAAGGGTGATGATATGGAAATAGATGAAGAAGAAGTAGAAGTTGAAGAACCACAAGAAGAGAAAAGGTCAAAGAAAGACAAAAAGGATAAAAAGGAAAAGAAAGATAAAAAGGACAAAAAAGATAAAAAAGATAAGAAAGATAAAAAGGACAAAAAAAGAAAATCAGATGATGGAGAAGAAAGTCCAAAAAAGAAAAAAAAAAAATCAAAAGATTAAGTTTAATGAGGTTGGTGGATTAAAAAAGTGATATAGAGCTTACTTGTGTACAATACGAAACAAATAAATGATAAAAAAAGTGTAAAAGAGATTATCAATTGTAAAGAACTTAATTGTAAAGAACTTTTTAAACTTTAAGACTAAAATTCCGAATTCTTTAAAATTTGAGCTAGCAAAAACATATAAAAATTATCTAATAATTCAACTAACCATCATTTATTAGCAATAACTTCTTTTTCTTTAACTGGTTTAGCTTTTTCTATTTTAGTATTTTTCTTATTATCAGCGATATTATCACCTTTTAAATCTACCAAGTTAACTTCTACTGTTTCTTTACTTTCTTTGGAAATTATATTACCTACTATATTGAATGTTCTCTTGAGTTCACTGGAAAATTCACAACGTCCACAGTCATCATCATCTCTTGGTACTACCTTCTTATCAGGGAAATGATTTGATACAAACTGTTCTAAAGTTTCATTAAATGGAGTGATTATTGGATCTATTGTAGATTTAGCTATGATATTCTTACCATTTTCATCATGAGTTCTTTGATGAATATCATTCTTAACATCATCGATCTTGGATTTTGTAGGATTAATAACATTTTTGTTTACAGTATCATTTACCAAATTAATCTTAGTATTTACAGTCTCAACAGCGTGATTAATAGGTGAAGTAATAGGACTAGTTAAATCAGTAATTTCAACAGTTTGTAACGAGGGGATAAATGAATCTAGTTTAGTTAATAACATATCTGAATATAAATCACCAGTTTCCAAGATGTACTTCATTGGTTGATAATTTCTAATAGTGGTAAAACTATACTTTGATATTGATAACAAATATCCAGAAAATGGTAACATTTTATAAATATTCTCTGAAGAATTAACTAAAGGATAAGTTTTAAGATGTTTAGGAGTTAATAAATCAGGTAACCCCTTTGTTACATTTTCTTTAATTTCTTGTTGTTTAGGACTTTTAGGTTTTGAAGAACCTTCAATCGGTAAATTTGTATTTGGAACAGCATTATTTAATTTTGGTAGTTTTTGTTTAGTAGTTGACATAATTGATAATAAACTACTTAATATATCTAGCACTGATAAAAATGAAGCTAATAATAAAAATGAAAGAAGTTCAGGAACTGTAGTCATTAAAAAAAAAGTATATGAAAGAAAAAAAATTTTAAACATTAATTTAATAAGATATTAAATTTACTTGAAAGGCAATACTTGAATTTAATATTTTAAGATTGTGATATCTTTATCAGATCTGAGTTCGGGTTATTAAATGCTTAATTTTGTTTGTAATGCAATACGAAATTTTGGCTGCGAAAAATAAAACAAAGTGGTACAAAATATGAAACTAAATTTTATTTAATTTATATGTTGTTGTATTTTGAACAATGAACAAAATATAGTGGAATACTTGAAAAATAATTATTTATTGTATATTATTGGTATAAAAAAAAATTATAAAGAAAGTATTGTAGTCGACCAGCAACTAATCTAAATATGCTAAAACACTATGTAAGTTCAAAGTATGAACAACCGAAATGTATAATCATTATCATTGTCATAAAACATTAACATGAACATCATCATCATCATCATAATTTAAATAATTTGTTCTAGATTATCTAAATTTTTATTTTCGTAAAAATTTTTATCAAACACATTTTCATTATCTAACCCAGTAGTATCATTTGAATATAACCCATCATTAGACATAATATAAGAATTGTTGATTGTAGTAGTATTGGTGATATTGAAATCGTTGACAATTAATTCAGCATCTTCACCTTGGTTTGTATATATTTGAGAATTTGAAACATAATCTTGACAACCAGATTGATTTATAATTTGATCATAATATAATTCAGCTGATGAAAAATGAGATTCTGCAGTTTGGAATTGATCTTGTATAATTTGAGATGATTCTTCTTCAACAACTGAAGAATTAGGAGTTGACATATTCATTTTATCTAATTTTAAATCTTTTAATTGCTGATCTGTATTTTCTAATTTTATTTTTTGATTTTTTTCATAAATGGAATAATAATTTTCTGCATATTCTAATTTATCACTTGAAAACTCATCATCATAATCATCACTGCTAGTTGAACCACCATCTGATTTGGTTGTGAATTTTCTATTAGCATCTTCTTCAACAAACATATAACTTCCATAAGCAGTTAATCTTGCACAATTATCATTATCTGCGTGATTAAAACTATCAACTTGAGTATCTTCTTCTTCTTCTTCTTTTACTTCATACATGGAATGTTCGTCAACTGGTTCATTATATGGAGTTAATTCTCTAGTTCTTGAACGTAAAGGTCTTAAATAACTTGATATAGGTCTTTCAAATTTGATGTTTGAAATATATTCTTTATCATTACTTGCTGAATTATTGTCATCCTCAGTCACTTCAACATCTCCTTTATTTGGTTCAGTATTATTTGCTTTTGTTCCTTCTTCTCCTTGTTCTATTTCCATTTTGTCTTCTTCGTCTTCTTCTAATTCATCAGGATCTAATGACAAATGAATTGGTTCAAGATCAATTTCATCATTTTCATCATATGCAACTTCTTTATTATTATTAGCTTGTTGTATTTTAATTTTAAAAACACTTAATGCATCATCACTTGAAAAATAAGGTGACGATCTAATTTTATTGACTTGTTGGTGTTGTTGGTGGTGTTGTTGTTGTTGTTGTTGTTGTTGTGCTTGTTCATTTTCCTTATCGTCATCTTCTTCTTTATTGATTAATTCATTGATTTCAATTTTTTGTCTACTTTTTAATGATTTAATTAATTCATGATCTTCTAAGAGTTGACCCGCTCTTGAAGTAGCTAATGATTTAATTTCTTTTTTAATCTCTTCTGGTTGATCTTCTCTTATTTTAACTTCTACTGCATCACTTAAAACTTTTTTTGAACTTTTTTTTTTACTTGGTTTGGCAACTTTTGATGTACCACTAAGTCTATTTGATTTACTTGGTTTTTTTGAGGTAGTAGATTTTTGATTAAACTTTTTTGATGGCTTAATTTTATTTGCATTGTTTTTCACTTCATTTAATCCAAAAATATAATCATTTAAATTTGTTTGATCCATATTTCTAACCATTAATAATTCATCATTACAAAATCTCAAATTACTTGTCATAATCATAACAGTTTCATTATCAAAATAAGATTTTTCATGTTGAGGAATCAATTCAAATAATTCATCTTGATTTCTATACTCGTTAAAAAAACATCTTTCATAAATTGCTAAATATAATATTTCTTGTAAAATTAATTGTATTGCTGGTCTGGATTCAAATATTGCATTTTTCAACGAGATTTTTCTTAAATCAAATGATGGATATCTTAAAATATTAATTAATACATCAACTCTACCAAATTTATCCAAATGATCTGGTTCAATATGATCAACATTTCTTGGCCACCAACTTGGTTTTGAATTATTAAAATCTCTATAAGGATATAAAGCTTGTTTACTTGGTTCAACAATTTTAATCCATTGTTTTGCAACTTCTTTACATACAACTTGTGATAATGAGTTAAATAAATCTTTGTATTGATTAATTAAAATTGTAGAATTTGGATGTCTTTTATTTAATTTTAATGCATACATTTGTTTTAAAGTTGGTTTAATAGTAGTTAATGTAGCTCTACCTAGAATCAATTTAATTTCTTCAATTTGGTCTTCTTTAAAATGAACTGAATTATAAAAATTTAAAGTTGAATTTGGTAATGATTCTTGAGTAATAATCATAAATTTATTTGATGAAGTCTGAGAAATAATTCTTAGTTCATTTATAACATTTTCTATATTATTATTTGTTGTCATAATGTAAATTAATTTAAACTTGAATATGTATAAGTATTTTGTAAAGGTGATTACTTAACAACTGAATTTTCAAAACATTATTAAAATTACTAAATTTGAAATGAAGATAAATATTTGGATATTTAAATTACTTTTTGAAACTTAACGATATTTTACTGGATTAAAATGATAATGATAAATGTATATGATATTAAATTAATTTAATTTGTGGACCATTGTAAATCTTTTTATCTATTGTCACTATACATTAAAATGATAATTTATATTATTTGAATTTAAAAAAACTTCCAAATTAATCAATCAATTAACAAATTTTTCACCATATTAAAATTTTTTTATTAATAAATAAGTTGACATGACAACCAAATTTACCATACAAATTGAAATTGATTATTATAAAATTAACCTTTTTCATCTCAAATTTTAACCTTTTAGGCTAAACCAGCATTTAATTGATAAATTTTTGATAATTCAATTTGCATAATTTACTCAAAAACTTTATTAGATAAATTACTTATTGATCTATTATTGAATACTATTAATAGACTTAAATTTTTGTTCAAACCCCTTGAAAATTTTTTCAAATCATTATCAATGTGAGGCTCATTAAATCTCCTTTCGTAAATGTATACTAATCTGTAAAGTATTGATTCCTTAGTGAATAAATTGGTATTATTAAATTTTGATAGATATAAGTAATCATAAAAAAAAATGTGTTGATAATATTCCAATTTTTATTTTTGTGTCAAATTGCAAAGCTCAAAAAAATCTTAGTTACAAGTAACAACGTCAAATTTAAAACTAATTAAAAAAAGTAGATGATTTACTAAAACAGTCAAGAAGAAATGATAAAGTTGCAAATACATTTGACTTAAGTTGTAGATCTGAACTCTCCAAGTTAGTGGCTAATTCTCTTCGAGTTTTTCAATAAGTATACCAAACCAAATTTAAGGAGTTAAATTTTGAAAAAAAAAATTAAGGATATATGAAAACAAAAAGATAACTCATTTTACATATACTAAATTATTACTTAAACTATATTAGCTTTAAAGTTATTAAATTAAGTCTAAATTAGGCTTAAATTTCTTGTACCAAACGTTTGATCAATTTAATGCAATTAAAGTTGAGAAATGCCATCGTTTAGATTTATTATTAGAAAATTTTATATCCGCATTATTTTGTTATGAGATGAATACTCCTGAAACCAAGGTAAACACTATTAATCAAAGTCAATAGAAAAGCCCTAGAGCTTAAACTGCTTGAAGAGTTCAATCTCGACTTGAACATTTGGAAATTAGAATTCAGCATATGTTTTCGTAGTTTAATAAATTTACCACTTTGGAATCTTACCCCCTAACTTTACTGTTTCATAATTATCAGTTTCATATATTTAATCAATACAATCATATATATCACTACTATATCTCATAAATCAAACCAAATAATAAGCCAAAACATTAGCTTTCAATATGGTTTTACTTTTTTTCTATATCATTATTATATCTAATTTGACTCGTTATACTAGTAAATTCATTAGCTAATTGATCATTAATTTGAGAATTTATAACGTGTAATTCTTCAGGATGTCTAATTTGCCATTCTTTAACTTTATGAGATTGTCCAGATAAATCCCAATATATACCTTTAACAATTATATTTAATGTACGTCTACTTTCCCAAATTGGATATATGACAACCATAAAAATTGTGAAAAATAACCATATAAATAAAACAATAATCCAACCCCTAAAAAATGGTTTACTAAAAATATATGAGGTTCCATACATTGGCATTGGCCATAAGACTAATAATGATATGGTTAATGTTATACATGTAACAACACATCTTTTAAATGCTTTTGCTAAAATTTTCCTTTCTTCCATAAATTGTTCTCTATTTAATTCAATTAAATCGTTTGTTTTTATTGAAACATTTGTATGAATTGGTACTCCCTTTTGTAATGAATTATCAGTAGTTGTATCTTCTTCTAAGTCTTTTTCCAACTCTTTAACTTCTCCCTCTTCTATTACTCTTTTTATAATTAAAAATCTATCCCAATCAAAATTTTGTGGTTTCAAATATGTCAATAATGGGACTGTAATTATTGGACATAACAAAGCAACACAATTACCAGTCAATACTGAAAAATCCTGAAATGTGTTATCATAGGTAACAGAACCATATTTTAATTTTGTAACAACTAACCAAAAAGTAATAGCTAATAAAGTACCAATCGGTGGCGTAAAAGTAGCAGCCATCCAACTTTGCTTGTTCCATAAAATTGTACAAACCATTGGTATAACTCCAGAACTCAACACAATTCCTAACAATGTAAATAAATATCCCATTGATACTTTAACATAATATAACATTATTGAAAATCCAGACAATAATATAGCAAAACTAACAATAGCAATATGTGATGCTCTGATCAAATTTTTACCACTTGCTTTTGGATTAATATAAGTTTTGTAAACATCATAAGTAATAATTGAAGAAACACTAATCAATTGAGCTGAAAAAGCTGATGTAATAGCCATAAATAACATCAACAAAGTTAATACACCACCAGATTTTCCCATTAGTGCAACTGCAAAAGTAGGTAATACTAATCCACTTGCAACTTCATCAGGACTTAAAGCACGAGATAATGGCCAATATTCAGTTCTCTCTAAAGCTAATGCACCTAAACCAGCAGTAACACTAATAAAACATGGAATTGGCCACCAAGCTAAACCACCTAAGATATAACCTTTATAAGTTGATTTTGGATCAGCAGAAATAGCTTTATTTAAGTACCCTTGATCTAAAAATACAGTACCAAAAGCACTAATAATATTAATTATGAAAAAAATCCCACCAGATTGTGATTTTATAGTTAAATAAGATCCACCGGCATTACCTTCCTTAGGATTTTCCATGGCATATTCCATTACTAAATCATAAATTAAATCAATACTTCCTAATTTATGTGAAGTCACCCAGGTAATAAAACCAAAAGATAACATTATACCCAACATTATAACAGTATGTACATAATCTCCTAATATGACTGATTTTAATCCACCAAAACTTGCATATGCACAACATGGAATAACAGTCAAGATACAAGCAGCTGCTGCATTCATATTAGTTAAACTTGTAACAACACTAGCCCCACCAGTCAATAACATTGCTGTCACCATTGTATTAGTCAATAAACCCCATGTTATAAATATCATATGTGTTATCTTACCATACCTTACATAAATTAATTCCAAGTATGTTCTTGCATTGGGACATCTAAGTTTAACTTTTATTGCTAAACATGCAAATAACGCTATTTGAACTGTTGCTCCTGATGCGTAATATAATCCACCTGAAATACCATTTGAATAGACTTGAGTCGTTGATGTTCTAGAATTGGTTAGTATAAAGTTTTTGACAGGTAAATGGTAGCCCTTATCTAATCAATCAGTTCAAGATCAGTCAAATATCAACCGACCTGGTCAATTACCTATTCTGTTTATATACATACAAAAGTGTGGCCGACCAAGTCCACGAAGAAACAATAGCACAACTAACTAACCCAGTTTTGACTGTTCTACCACAAGTTGTGAATTCTTCAGAAGTCATAATTTCTTTAGCATATCTTTTTAAAAAAAAAGTTGTAAAAATCATTCCAATTGCGAAAACTGAACCTAATCCTACAACAACTGCATATCCTGCACCTTCTGGTAAAGGATCAAATGTTGACATCTTTGTTGATTTATTAGTTGGTGATTGTAATTGTTATATTTGTGAAAAATTGCAAAATTAAATATCAAGAGATCTTTAAATATTTAAATAATATGCAACTAATTTACGAAGCACATAATAACTTAAAACCGTTGCTTATCTGGTTATTTCATTTCTTGTTAATTATTCTTAATCTTATTGTTTTTATGATTAAGGAACCTAATTACAAAAATTAAATCAGGACAATACTTTACGCCTTATCTTTTGACTTTGAAACAAACGGAAATCGATCACCTCTTTATCTATTTCATTTTAGATCTGAAAAAATGCATGGCTATTTAAATTCAAAAACTAAATGCATGAAGTCATGACAGTGAACTAAAACCTCTTAACTTTTATTTTTAGATAAAGCTAAAACTTGTTAGATTATTGTAAATAATTAATATTTCTTATCATAAAAATGTTTAAGCCTTTCGCTTATTACTTAATTCGTAAATTAGATTTCTGAATTTTTTTAGATAGAGAAGATCTACTGATAAAAGAGTACTAAAAATAATGCTTAGTTACTTAAATATCTTAATTAAACTATTTTGAAGGAACCTCAAATTAAGGTATAGATACGATCTTTTGGATCAAAAAGCAGAATCTGAAATTTTTGGGTGTCGGATTTAGATCTGTATTCACTTTAGATTTTTTTCAATGGGGTTTCAACAAAACCTTTTTAGTAAACCTTGATTCTTAAGCTAGTTATGGTTTTAGAAAGTATGGTTTTAGAAAGTATATTTTAAAACCATTTGATTTAATATTTCAAGAGATTCAATACTTGGCACTTGGCATAATAATATTCACTTTATCTTACATTTATATTCATTTTGCTATTTTCATTAAATCATCATTATTTTATCTATAATTACTGGACACTAAATTTCTATTTACATCAATGTCTAAAATTAAATTATTCTTAGGTGAGCTAAGGCCTTGTGAAATCAACTTATCGTAATACAAGATATACATGGGCATATATCTATCAACAAATTTAATAATTTGATCATCTGTCATCCCTGTTCCTTTCAATTTTATAAGTGCATGTTCTTGTTCCATCCTCCATTTATATACATTTGATATTGAATCTGTATTTATAAATATGTTGAATTCACAGTATTTCCATATTTGAACATAATCTCTAAGTCTATTGTTTATGTCTTCTATATGATACATTTTATTTTCTTGTATTATCGAATCAGGAGAATTTGTTAAATACTTTAGTCTCAATGAATCATTATCTAGTGGTCTATAACCATTAAACCAACCTTCAAAAAGAATAACATCAACTGGTTCTTTTAGTATGATACTTTCGTTATCCAGTCTATCTCCTAATCCGTTATTTAGCGATTTATCATAAAAAGGTATCGTCATTGGTTCCCAATTAGATTTGTAATTATCAATTAATTTTTTAAAAACTTCATTTAGTAGTTTTAAATCATGAGTACCTGGTAATCCTCTACCTTGTAATAATTTATTATCGTCCAATTTTGCTTGCTTAGTTAGCTTTAATTGATCATTATAAGGTAAATAAAAATCATCAATCAGAAAGCTTATAATCTTTAAATCATCATAAAATTCCTGTAATTGAGTAGTTAATTTTGATGTTAAATAAGTCTTTCCCGAACCTTGTGGTCCATTTATTCCTATAATTATTGGTTTTGTTGCATACTCAAAATTATAATTATTTATGATATTTGCTATAAAATCATATGATTTCTGAAGACATGTACTCATTTTTTTCTATGAATATAGGGTTCTTAGTTGAGGATGGGTAGTTTTGATAACCCCACAAATTATTTTGGAAAGTCTTGATGTCACAAAATCCTATTATTTGGAGGACTAAGATCGATTAGCCCACTAAACAATAGCATATAATATATACATTATGCGGTTATATTGCCAAAATCAACAGAAGAACTAAAGAAAATTGTTGGTATTTGACAAATCTACCTCCGCTATCAAATCTCTCGTCATACTGTACACTGAGAAATATACAATCTTTTCCTTTCAATGTCCACCAGGTATCTCTCGCTACATTCTTCGCGCCAATCGCACAACATCCTCCGAGCGAGAGCTGTACCCAAATGAATAATGGAGTAACTTGAAGTAACTTTAGTCAAAGAGGTATTTTGTTAAGAGTGTGAACATGATACTAATGATCTATCAAGAATGTCAATTAATTTCCTATATACGGATTACTAAATTTACATTGATATCCCATCTTCAAATTAGATAGCTTTTAATTCTTTTAATTTTAAAATCAACTCATCAACATCAGAAACTTTAACACCGGCTTCTCTAGCAGGTGGTTCTTCAACTTTAACTACCTCCAATCTATTATCAATCAGATCTATTCCAAAATCTTTTAATTTTAATTTTTCCAAAGGTTTCTTTTTAGCTTTCATTATATTTGGTAAACTTGCATAACGAGGTTCATTCAATCTTAAATCGACAGTTATAATCATTGGTAATTTTGCTTTTATAGTATCTTCACCACCGTCAATTTCTCTAGTTACGTAAACCTCGTCTTCATTAAGTTCTACTTTTGATGCATTTGTAGCTTGAGGCCAATTTAATAATCCTGCTAACATTTGTCCAGTTTGATTTGAATCATCATCAATTGCTTGTTTCCCCAATACTACCAAATTAGATTGGTTTTTTTCAACTACTTGTTTTAATATTTTGGCTACTTGTAATGGTTCTATGTTATCTTCTCCAATATCAATTAATGTTGAATTGTCTGCACCTTTAGCTAATGCAGTTCTCAAAATATCTTGTGCTTTAGTAGGACCTATTGATACAGCATGTATGGATTCAACTGAATCGGGATTTCTTTCCTTGATACGAATACTTTCTTCTAATGCTATATCACAAAATGGATTTATTGAAAATTTCACTCCTTTTGTCTCTATACCTGTGTTTGTTTTATTTATTCTTGGTTTTATTGCGTAGTCTATTACTCTTTTCACCGGGACTAATATTTTTAATTTAGATGACATTATGTGATTCTTGTGGATAGTTTTGTTTGGTTTTCAATTGGATTTGTATTGGATCTGATTGAAAAATTCTATATTTCTCTCTTAACAAATTTTTAAGCGAATACGGACTTCTTTATGCAATAGTAAAGGAAAAACAAAAATATATGAAACAACCCTGTGCAGAGTACTATTTTAGTCAATTGAGAGTCCAGTGAAATTTTTTAGAGATAAAGAAGATTTGTATTACCACTTATTCAACATTTAGAGGAGTTCTAGCTCTTGCTTTCATTCTCTCAATTCTTGCTTTTAATTGAGAAGTAACCTCAGCAGCTCTTTTCCAATCATCACCAGAATCAATATCCATATTTTCCCTTTTTGTAATTGGCTTAAAAGAATTGGATGATCTGTTATATAGATTATTTGTAGTTTCAGATATATTTGAGGATTCTTTGCTTTGAAGTTCATTACCATTTAGATGTCCAATTGATAATCTTTTAACTCCAGAACTTATTTCATTAGTGTATGGTTGTTGTTGTTGAGTGGGTTGTTGTTGGAAAGATGATCTACCACTTGCAAAATACAGTTGATTAGATTGTTGTAATGTTTTAATTTCTTTTTCTTGTTCCAAATCTTTAATTTTATGATTTAATTTATCAATTTCAATCTTATAGTTATTTAATTGAGTGTCTTTATGATTTATAGTTATCATATTTGATCTAATTTCGTTTTCAAAATTCGATTTCAAATTTTTAATTTCTGATTGTAAAAATTTATTTTCCTCTTCATATTTGTTAAGGATAGATTGATTTGATAAGTGTTGATTTTTGTAATTTTGTATTTCTAATTTTAATTGGTCTAATTCTTTTTGTTTTGCTTCATCAAATCCTTTTATGATTTGTATCTGTGGCTGTAGTTGTTCAATTGGTTTTGCTAATGTGGAAGTGGCAGAAGTAGATTTTGGTGCTCTTAAATTTGGGGTTGTTGGTTTAGCTAATGATCGAGATGTTGTTAATCCCTTTCCTATATTACTTGCTTTTATATCATCTTTTCTTTTAGCTGGAGAGGTTGCACTTCTTTTTGAAGGGATTGTTGATGTTGATGAAGAAGTTCTACTACTTTGTATTGATGAAGTTGTTCTTGACATTTGTGAAATCGGTTTCTTTAAGTAAGAATCTCTTGTTGGTGGAGCACTGGATTTTGAACATTTAACTTCAACAGTTTCATAGAATTTCATAATCTTGGCTTTTCTATTATCATCCGTGTTTTCTAAAAATTTATTTAACTCTCTTTCTCCAGTAATTTTCATTAATGTTCCGATTAATTCAGTAGATGCTTGTCTTATTGGTTCTTGAGAATCTGATAATAATTTGACACCTATTTCCATTATTGAATCAATTTCATTAGATTTTGGAGCTTTGGTGGTATTTGCTAAACATCTTTGTAGAAAATTAGCTGATGAAATTTTATTTTGAGGTACTTTCAATTTCATACCTGCAATTGCTTCTTCTAATATTGAACCACTTAAACCAGATATGTTAAACATAGTATCTAAAAATTCACTCAATGCATTTGCAACACTCGGTTTTTTTTCTTTGGTTCTTTCAATTACTGGAGTTAAAATTAAATTTTGATATTTTGTAAAAGATGGACCTAAAGCTTTAGCTATAAGATTTGAACAGTTTGCAGCTAACTGAACAACTTGTATATTAGCATCTTTCATATTTTTGGCAAAAGTTCTAAAAATTGGTGCATAATCATCAGTTGTAATTAATTTTGGAGTTTTTTGTAATATCAAAAGTACTTCTTCCAAGACTTCAACTCTATCTTTCCATTTTGAAGATGATATTCTTGTCTCAAAATCTGGTGGTAATTTAGATAAAACTTCAATTGGATCAACAAATTGCAATGGATCATATATTTCTTCCTCAACTGTAACATCACTCATTTCAACATCTTCTGAAACTGATTGTGATTCTTTTGCTGCTAGTTCTTCTTTTTGTAAATTGGTTAATCTCTTTTGTTGTGGGTGTGGTTCATTTGCAATCTTTTCAAAAGCTGTAGTTAAATCTTTTTGTTGAATTGGCTTCAAGTCGGGAAATAATATATCAGATAATGAGCCTTTCATCCATTTATATAATTCAACTGTTAATTTTGTAGTTTCAGCTCTAACATTTTTATCAGCATGGGCAAATAATTTTGGTAATGAAGGTATAATTAAATTTGGTGATATTATCTTACAACCAAAATTTTCATAAATTGAAACTAAACATGAAACACAACTTGTGACTAATTTTGGTAATTTATTATTCAAGTTTGGGGTAATATCTTCAATCATTGCAGAAGGTTCATTTATATATTCAATCATCACTAAAATACTTTCAATTGCATTATCTTTAGTTCCTTTTCTTGAAGATGATAAACCTTTTTCACAAATTGGTTGTATAATTCCATTTTTAACAAGTCGATTAATCAATTGTTGTGAACCTCCAAATTTTAAGTAATTGATAAAACATTTATATCCAGCTTCTTGAGCTACAACATTTGAATCAACTAATATTTTTTTGATTAAGTCTGGTGATGATAATATATTAAAAATTTGATCTTGTTGATTACGTGAATTTTCAAATTGTTTACTTAATTCTTCATAAGCTCCTAATCTAACTTTCCAAACTTTATGTTCTAATCTTTCTTCTAAGGGTAGTGTTGAATAATCTATTTCTTCTGACATGACTTAAAGATGATAATTGAGTAAAGAATAAGTTGAAGTAATATAAATTTTGTAATGCTGTAATTAGATATAATTAAATTTAATGTTTATGTTTTGTTTTGATTTACACGTTAATATTAGATTTTGTGTAATTATTATACAGACAATAATTTTTTTCAGAGTATAACAAAAAAAAAAAACAGTACAGAAATCTTTTAATTTGATCTCTATTTTTTACAAGTTCAAGAATTCACTAGTACACTAACACATTATTAATATGACGTTTATTCATTAATTGTACTTTTTATATAATTTTTTTTTCATATTTAGAATAAATTTCATTTAACGGTTTTAATTTAAATCCCCATTCTTCTTCTCCTGGTCTATTTTCATAATATTTATTTAAATTAACTTGATGATAAGGATGATAAGCTAAATTAAACCAAGGCATTATAAACAAAAAAGTTGAACTATATTGAGAATTTCTATTTGCAATATCTTTATTTCTATCATCTAAAACACTTTCATTTTCATGATATGGTAATTTTCCTTGACTTAATAATTTTTTTATCTCATATCTATCTTTTGCAACTTCTCTTTTATTTTCTTTCCAACCTAAAAATCTTTGACTTGAATTTATATAACTTAAATAAAATCCACCAAAAAATCCTATAGCTGTTGCTGCTCTATATGTAGTACCACTTATTGGTAATGGTTTCGTACCTTTACCCAACGATGGTTCTAATCTTTCCCACAATTGTATACTTAATGGTATAATTGCAGTTGATATACCCCAACTTAAATAATCTGATGGTCTAAAATATGATACAACTCTGCCAAAGTATGGATCACCATCTATTAATTCATAATCACTTTTAATTGGTGGAGCTCTTACTGGTTTATTAGAATCCGTATATGACATTTTGGACTATATATTATGTGAATGAATTGAGTTGTTGGAGAGAGTGGGTTTTGATTAAATTGATTAATGTCTAGTCCAAAGCTTTATCATTCGTATTTGCTTAATAATTTTTTCTCTCATTTTTTGATTGGTAAAAGTAGTAAGGACTGTATATAAGTGATTACTAATTTGGTAGCAATTTGGTGTCCTGAATTAACAAACTTTTCCTGATATGTAAGGCTTAATATCCTGTTTTTAAGGGCTGATTAATAAATATAAAATCTTTCTTATCGCCATGCATATATGACAAACACAAAAAACACTTCAAGATCTAACCGATTATAGCCAACTTCAATCAAGGGCAACCAACTAGTTTTTCCTTCAACTAATAATGCCAATCCAACTACCTGATGACAATGAAAATAGACCCAAAAAGAAACCGATACTAGTGAAACTACTAAACAGTGTACGAATCTTCAACATCCCACTAATAAATTTCATAATCATTTTAATTTTAGGAATATTCTTATACAAATTAACAACAAAATATACAAATTTATATATGAAAAGTTCATTAATAACAATAATAATTACAAATTTAGTACTTTATGGTATATCTGAAAGTTTAGCACAACTGATATTAAGTTATAGATCAGATCAACCAATGATATCATTCAAATTAAATGATCCAATAGATTCAATAATTTTAACATCAAATGATGAAGAACGAAACATAACACCCACACAAGATAACGATAATGATTCACTAATAAGTGAAGAAGGATTAGATAGATTTATAGACTACTTAAGAAGAGATCATGATGAATTCCAACCACAACCTGATGAATTAGTGGTATATACTCCATTAACTTATTTTCAATTTAATAGATTAGCTGGGTTTATGTGTTGGGGTATAATTATGGGATTTGTACAATGTTTTTGGTACAAATTTTTACAAATTTATTCAAAAGATCCAAAATTTATAGAAGTTTTACGTAAAGTTTTAACTGATCAATTATGTTATTCTCCTATATCTTTATTTTGTTTTTTCACTTATGGTACAATGGTTTTGGAAAATGGTTCATGGGATGATGCTAAGTCTAAATTATCGAAAGTATATTTGAAAACATTAATTATAAATTATTCAGTTTGGTTTCCTATACAATTTTTTAATTTTTTGGTTGTTCCTAGATCGTTTCAAGTTCCTTTCAGTTCTTCAATAAGTGTGTTATGGAATTGTTTCTTATCTATGAAGAATTCAACAACATGAAATTTAATAATAGAGAATATATGACTACAAAATTTCAAAGCTTTGATAAAATATATCTTTAAATATACATTCCTAGATTTGAATACCCATTAAATTTCCTAATTTTCAAACTTACATTTTTCAAATATTCCTTTTGATTCTTGATATGTAGCAAATTTACCAAAACATAACTAGAATTAATAACTGATTCATTATCTGATTTCTCAAACCCAAATTGACCTTCAGAATTCAAAACTAACAAATTGTATTTTGTTGAAGGTGGCAAATGAGTTATTATTGATGCGTTTATACCGGTTATTGAATGTGGAGGTTTTAAAATTGGGATATCTTTTACTAAGTTGTTGGTTGAAGATAATTGATTTATTGACTGATTGTTGTTTAATGTTGAGTGTGATAGTAAGACCCAGTTTTCAACTTTAACTTTAAATTGAGATATAATTTCTTTTGATAATAAGTTATATGTGATTACATTTGTGAAATGTGGAATATTGAAAGTTATAGTATCTTCAATTTCATAAATTGGTATTTTTAAATTGGGATATTTCTTAAGAATTGATTCATTTTGAATTGATACGTATAATTGTTCATCTTCATCATATTCCTCAATATTCTCAGTATTTATCAACTTCAAATCTTTGTAGTCTATATTGATAATTCCAATTTGTTTTTGATTAGGTAATTGATCTTGTAATAAACTTAATGTATTAGGTACAATTAATATATTAGTGTATTCTTTTAGTTTTGAATCTAAGCTGATAGTTATTTGAGGTATTGGATTCGGTTGTTCGATTGTTTCATCTTCTTCATCGTCTATTATATGACGTGGGTTTCTTACTTCCGTAATTGGTTTAATTAACATTATTGACTGTTGTGTTTGCCTTCGTTATTGGTTAAGTTTAGAAGTTTAGTAAATCATACGTTTTGAATTTTATTTTTTTGTTAGTGAGAAAATTATACCCTACTCTGTTGCAACTTGAATATACATCAATCAAACAATGTTCAAAGTACTAAAACCTAGGTCAATACCGTTAAAAACTATCAGGACGTATCATTCAACTAGTCACATAGGTACAAATAAAATAATAAATGAAAATTTAATAGAATCAAAAATATTAAATAAAGCAGTTGAATATATTCCAAAATATGGATTTAATTCAACAGAACCAATAACAAAAGCCATTAGAGATTTGAGTTATTCAGATTCCATTATTTCATTATTTTCTTCAAATCCTTCGGGAAATTCATTACCTTTCCAATTAACCTTGTATTGGTTGAATCTTAAAAGATTAGAATTAGAAAATTTCGCTCAATCTACAACAACCACTTCATCAAATGAAATTCAAAATTTACAAAATTTAATAATAGAAAGATTAATGTATAATAAACCAGTAATAAATAAATTACAAGAAGCTATGAGTTTATTGATTTTACCATATAATATTCCTCAATCATTAGAAGAAATTATGAAATTATCTGATGATTTAACTTTTTACGCAGGTGATAAATCAAATGATTTTAATTGGTACCTGAAAAGATTTAGTGTTGGTGCCATATATTTGAAAAGTGAATTATTTATGCTCAATGATACTAGTTTGGATTTTACGATGACAAAACAATTTGTTGTTGAAAAATGTGAAGAATTTGAAATGTTGGGTAATGGAATAATTAATATTGAACAATGGGTTGAATTCAATGCTATTAGTTTAGTAAATTTGATAAAATCTCAATTAATTAGGGGATAAGTAAAATTATATATATGATTTAACTTTGTTGAGATGATCTTAATTTTATAATTTCATTCCTTATATCTTCCATTGATTTTTCTTCTGTTTCGATTTTATTCTCAACTCTTTTAATTTCATTTTCAATAAATTCAATTCTTTTACTAACATTAGATGAAGCATCTAAAAAATCTTGAGGTAATAAAATAGGACCTATTAATTTATATATTTTGGAATCTTCAGATAGTGAAGAAAATTCTTCATTTACAATTTTATTTTCTTGATATTGAGTTTCTAATCTTGATCTTGATGATATTAAATCATTTATATTTTGTTGATGTTCTGAGAATTTTAATGATAATGTTTCTAGATTCTTGTTTACTTCTGTCATTGTATTAGGTAATTCTTTAATTGGAAATGTATGATTAAAGTTGGTTTGTTTGAGCTTCTGGGTCTAAAGCTCATTAATATTTTGGTTGTAAATATATTTTTTCTCTATATTGATCTAAGAAAATTATAATTAAATATTATTTTACAACCAAAATTATCTACATCGATTTAGTGGGGATTTATCTTGATCCTTGTTCCTTCTACACTTAGAGACACCAGAGATAGGATTGTTAATTTGTTAAGATCAATTAGGGTATTATTTATTAGTATCAAATAGTGTGTATGCATAGTTTACGACGTTGGATAAATATCTATTTCACTTTCATCAATTAATATATCCGTTACTTTGACTTTATATCTCCTATTATTATAATCACCACCATACCCATGCATTTCACTATAATCCTCTTCTTCTTCTTCTCCTTCCATATCTTCCATATCTTCTTCTTCTTCTAATTCTTCTAATTCTTCATCATTAAGCATATCTTCATCTTCATCATACTCATCATCTATTGCATGGTCGTTGGTTTTTAGTTGGTCATTATTAGTGTTTGTGAAATTAGGTCTGGGTGAATGATAACTTGTATGTCTTCTTATTTTTGTTTTTGCAGTTGTGGTGGCTGAATTTGTCGCGGAAGATAATCTTCTTTCATTTGATTTTGCTTTAACTTGTTGATAGGGTGATGCAAATAAGTCTTGATTAAATAAAAAACCTTGACATTCTCTTAATGATATTATGGAATAATTACTATTAAATCCATTAGGATTATTATTTATACTGTAGTAGTTATTATTTGATTCATAAACGCTAAAATTTTCATTTTGAATCATTGATGGAGAAAGGAAAGAGTTTCTTCTAAACCATGGTGATGACGAATTAGCAAAAGAACTATTTCTTCTTTTTATAATCGTTGGTTCTGGTCTTGGTGATGTAGTTTTTGGATCGGATTTATTAGGGAAATTATTATTTGATGATGATTGTGATGGTATTATTGATCCAGGTTTATAATTATGTGATCTATGATGATGTTTTGAATTAGTCATTATTAATAAAAGTCCCTTGAATATTTTGTATTGTTGAATAAGAATTAATTTTAGTTATAGTGGTTGTAAAGTATATTTTGCTAAATAAATTTAAATATAAAAGTTATTATTAAAGATTGGTTATCAGTAAAAAATCTAAAACATTGATAATGCTACCATATTTTTGACAGCCATGGTTTATAAGATTATCCATTAGAACGAAGAGAAGTACTTACGATGAATTGCTTTAATAAAATATACAAAAAAAGAACCTGTCTTATGCTTTAAAGATTACAAATTTACGAACACTTTTTATAAATAGGATCATTGCATTCATTAAAATTTTTTATATACAAATATTTGAGATATTTACATACTATACATATTTAATTAATTCAAACCTGGATTGATTTGTTAATAAAATAATTTTTACCTTTTTCCTTCATCTTATTCATAACATAAGTTAAACCATCTCTTGAATTATTAATATTTTTGCTGAATCTCTTGTGACTCCATTCTTCAATTTTCGACTTTAAACCAATTAAATTTGATGAAAATTTAACTTTTGCATTTAATTCAACTAAATTAGGTAGTTGATTATCTTGTTTAAAATTTAAAAATTCTTCAACTCGAATAAATCTTCTATGATCTATATTTGAAGTATATGATTTCATTGTTTTTGTATTAGGGTTTATGATTAATTTTTCAATTATCCAAGAATTTAAATTTGTTGAACCTAAGAAGGGTTTAATAAAATTTGGTAATCTGCCAGTTTTGACAATTACTCTTGTTATATTTAACTGACCTCTTGTATCGATATGTGAATCCAAAGTATCTACAGATAATACATGTTTTGCATATGGATTAGGATATCTATTTAAATGAGCTAAACTTGTTGTTTCAAAATCGAAATTGAATTCATTTTTATTTTCAAAATATAATACCATAATTTAAAAAATTTGACTTGTTGATGAAAGAGTAATTGTATGTTTTGTGATTATCTTGTGAGTAATAAGATGTTTTTAATAGGATGAGATATTAACTTTATATTTGTTCTTGTAACTTTTGTGAGTTGAAGTTGAAATTAATCTTAATCTTTTAATCTTCTAATGTTTAATGAATGAGATGATGGAGTTTCAAGGTTGATAATTTAAAAGGGATAAAGATTATTATAATAATATGATTGTCATATAGAATTAATAATCTTAAATTCAAAATATAAAAAAATCTCTCTTTACAAAAATTTAAAGCGGAGAAAGTTTTTTTTTCATTCAAAAGAATAATTCAGAAATTAGTCTAGTTTTTAAAGTTGTTAATAGTAAAGAAAAGCAATTTAGAACATTAAAGATTCATTAAATTATCTTGTTGAAAATCTAATACAATTCATCTCTTTAAATCATTAGTCGTCTACAACTGATTTGATTTCAAAACCTGTTCAAAATTTGTTTATCAATCAATATATTATCTCTGTTAATAAAATCTACTTTATAATATAAAACAAGTACTATTTTCTCGGCCGATACATATTACTATTTCCTTAAATTACTATTGTATTATAAAAAATGTAAGGTGATCAATTAAATATTTAAAATCTCTGAATTTAGTTATTATCATCTTCATTAATATCGTTCAATTATCAATTGATTAGTAATTGTGATTTTGAGCAGATCATTAGTAATGTAATTTCACTACCATTTAAGATTGGGTTGTTGATAAATCAATTTAAAGACGACTTCCAAAATACTTATCTGATTAATATCCTCGAACTCTAAGACAGTTAACGACTAAACTTTGCGAATTTTTAGCTTTGATTGAGAACCAAAACGTTCTTTGATGATTGAAACTGCTGAATCGAAAAATTTTTGATTTCAATATATAAATGCACAAAATTTTGCAACCAAATTTATGACAAAATTTTTGACAACAACACCAAGATAATTTTACTACACACCCTAATATACACTCCTATTAATGATTGGGTAGAAACCGATTCGAACCATTTAAAAGTTCTACAATCAATTGATAATACTCAATTTTAGGTATATACAGCTCTTACCAAGGACGTTAGCGAAAGTAACGATAAAGACAAATTTGATTTTACGAATTCCGTATATTTAACTTTTGACTCTATTCACCTTGTATTAGAAGGTTAGTAATTTTAGCTTAACCAATATTTTCAAATATACGGTTTTTAAAGTATTTGTTTCAAAATCAGCCAATATATGATGTTACATTTTGTTAATATTGGACTAATCGTACTACTTAAGAAATTGTATAAACAAAAAATCAACGCAAGATCTAAAACAGTTACCCCACAAATAATAATATCCCTTAAGATTCTATGATGTAATTGATTCAATTTTAATCACTTTACAACGCACAAGGGTTCATGCTTCAAATGTACTTGACATATTAAATAAAGTCAGACCTCGCAGAAGTTTACTTGAAAAGTAAAATAATCAAGAAAAAAAAAAAGAAAATTTTTTTTTTTGACAGATTTAAGCGAATTACAATAAAACGTATAAAACGAAAGAAAGATTTTTCAGTAATTATCTAACTCAACTTTTCAATTTTCTAATTAGATCGTAGAAAAGAAATTAATAAAGTTTTGAAATAAAGTGACCACGACTAAGTAATTCAACAGTAGTTTAGACATTTTTTAATTCAAACTAGTATCCCCACAATTATATCAATTTCTGATCTGAAACCCTCCATACAAGATCTTGTTTTAGACTGAGATCAGACCTTGATTGATTTTTTCGTATTAACAAAATGCCTAAAGTACATGAGAAATTGACCAAAATTGCCTTAGATTATCGGACTTTTCTACATTTTTGATTTTAGTGCCTTATTTTTTTTTTCTTGTCGGGACTTTTGTTACAAAAACGAAGATTTAAATTCGATGGTATTTGTATCGGTTTTTAAATTCCTATACTAAAAAGATTAAATTTTTTCGGTGAGATGAGTTTTTATGCATTTTAAAAATCTTTAAATATTTAGACTAAAACGGCAAATTGAAGAGACGTTTCACAAAATAAACAACCAGGCTATAAACCAATAAGTTTCTTTGTTTGGATCACTGATATAAAGTATCAATATGGAGCTATAATACGACGCTTGATTGAGCAAAATTAGTATTATATTGCTTTGATTATATGTAAAGTCTTATCTTAAAAGAAAACAACGATATATATACATAATCTTTATCTTCATTTATACGTCTTAATGTAATTTAAGATTATGTAAATTAACTTATATAATAGACCAAGTCATTTACCTGTCAAATTATTGCTTTAAAGACTTCAAATTTGCATTCTTCCCTTAGTAAATATTTTCTAAAACCAGAAATCAGCTCTGTTCTCCATTCACTTGTTGATATAGCTCGAGCTAAACTGAGAATACGATCTATATCTAAGTCTAATCTTAAATCAGCCAAAATTTAGTTTCCGAAATCTTGTGTTTTACTAAAAAAAAAATACTTCATTTTTGTTTTGTGTTTTGTTTCATGCAAGATTTTTTAAATTGCTGCAAAATTTAAAAGAATAAAAAAAGAGAAAAACAAAGTAAAAGAAATTATGAAGAAAAATGGTTTACTAACAAGAAGAAGAAGGTACAGATTAAAATTTTCATAAATCTATTAATAATTACGTATAGTTATATCTACCCCAAATATTATTCACTCATTTGTTGATAAGTGTTTTAATTACGAAATTATTATTTATATATACTCAGATTTTTATCTTATTTATTTTTATTAAGATCTTATTCATAATTCAACTTTTTTACTAAGATTTTAAATCTGATTTCAATTTAATTGTTATGCCATATTAAAACTATCCTTAATTATTCTTTACACTTACATATTCATTTATAAAATTTAAAATCTCAATTTAAAAATAACAACAGCTAAATAAATCGTAATAAAATTAAAAAATTTAAAGATGTCATTAAAACAATCACCAACTAAAGAAGATATAGAATTAGGTAATCTAGATGAAGATTTATATTCATCTTCTTCAAAATCAAATAATCAACCAACAACTAAATATGGCAAATTCATTGATGGGTTCAAAAGAGCTCCTGAATCTAATGTTGTAGGTGGTGAAATGAAACAAACAATATCCAAAAATGAATTAAGATTAATGTCATTATCTACTGGGTTAGGAACTGGGTTATTAGTTGCAAGTGGGAGTAAATTACATACTGCTGGACCAGCAGGTGTATTAATAGCATATTTTATAACCGGTGTATTGATGTTGGTACCCACAGTCAATTGTGTTTCAGAATTGAGTATATGTTATACGGGTTTACCTGGTGGATTTCAATCATATTATGCAAAATTTATTGATGAAAGTTTAGGATTTGCGTTAGGTTGGAATTATGCATTTCAATGGTGTTGTGTTTTAAGTTTGGAGTTGGTTACTGCGGCAATGACTATCAAATTTTGGAATACTTCAGTAAATCCTGATGTTTGGGTGACAGTTTTTTTGGTTGTTGTCATTTTGATAAATTTAGGTGGTGCTAGATTATATGCATATGCTGAAGGTGTTTTCAATTCTTGTAAAGTATTGATGCTTTGTGGATTTGTATTGTTTGGTTTGATTATTGATGTTGGTGGTGGTCCTCAAGGTTTTATTGGTGGTAGATATTATCATAATCCTGGAGCTTTTACAACTTTTAAAGGATTAGCTTCTGTATTTGTAACAGGTGCTTTTTCATTAGGTGGGTCTGAATTTATAAGTATATCTGCAAGTGAAACCAAACATCCAAGAAGTTCTATAAGAGCTGCTTCAAAATTAGTTTGGGTTAAAGTTATTATATTGTTTTTAGGTAGTTTAACATTTGTTGGTCTTTTAGTTCCTTATAATAGTGATAGATTAATGGGTTCAGGAGATGCTGCTTCTCATGCATCACCTTATGTATTAGCTGCTGAATTACATGGTGTTAAAGTTTTACCACATATAGTTAATGCTGTTATTTTAATTTCAGTTACTTCAGTTGCTACTGCTGCAATGTATAGTTCACCAAGATTAATGCAATCAATGTCTCAACAAGGTTTGGGACCAAAATGGTTGAATTATATAGATAGAGAAGGTAGACCTTTAAGAGCATTTTTCCTCGTTGTTATTTCAGGTTTTTTTGCATTTATTGCTGCATACGATAAGCAAGAAACTGTATTTACTTGGTTATTATCAATTTCAGGTATTTCTTTTGTGTTGTGTTGGTTATTTATTTGTGTTTCTTATATTAGATTCAGAGCAGCATTGAAGTATAATAATATTTCCTTGGATACATTGGCTTATAAATCACCAACTGGGGTATTAGGAGCTTATGTTTCAATAATTATAAATTCATTAATTTTGATTGCACAATTTTGGACATCATTATTCCCAGCTGATAAACCTGATGCTAATAATTTTTTCCAAAATTATTTAGGAGCTCCTGTGTTTTTGGTTTGTTATATTGTTCATAAATTATGGACTAGAAATTGGAAATTATGGAAACCTGTTCAAGATATTGATGTTGATAAAGATCGTGTGATTTATGATCCTGAATTATTAGAATTGGAAAATTTGGAAGATAGAGAAAGGTATATAAAGGCTCCATTTTGGAAGAAAATATTGATCATTTGTTTTGATTAGAATGAATAAAATATTGCATTATATAAAGGTGGAGTTTTACTTGAGGTCATGTTCAGGTGTTTGATGATAATGTTTTATGATAAATTATTTATTTATTTATGAACTTTTGTATAGAGTAGATCTTTGTACTTAAATTTGGTATTAAATGTAATTTATATGTTTGAAAATCGAAACTGTAGTTAATATCAAACATCTTTCCTGACTGAGGTTTTGCAACCAAAATTTAAGGAATGTATAGACTATTGGTTTTATGAAACATAATGAAAAATTTGGTAGCCACGCGTAATTGAAAATTTACATTCATTATTAAACTTTTGTAAATAACCAACTACAATACAATTAGTCAAAAATGTCAGGCCAGAATGAGGAATTAACAGCCGGTATGTGAGAGCTAGACAATTGGAAACATTTTCAACTCAATACTAACATTTTCATAGATGAAATCGCGTTATATGATAGACAAATAAGATTATGGGGTATGGCAACTCAATTAAGAATGAGATCAACAAAAATTTTAATAATAAATTTAGGTGCAGTAGGTACAGAAACTGTTAAAAATTTGGTATTGGGAGGTATAAATTCAATTGAAATTCTAGATCCTTCATTTGTCAAGGCTGAAGATTTTACTGCTCAATTTTTTTTACCTAATGATCAATCAATAATTGGGGAGTTGAAATTACCTTTAGTTTATGATAAGATTAAAGAGTTGAATCCCGCAGTAAACTTATCAATCAATACGGGATCAATTAATGAACACATTGGAGATTTAAACTATTTAAAGAAATTTGATTTAGTTATAGGCACAGAATTAACAAAACAACAAATCATAGAATTAAATAAATCAACAAGAGAATTAAATATTCCATTATATGTAAGTGGAATGCATGGAATGTTTGGTTACATATTTGTTGATTTGATCCAACACTTATCAATTAATGAAATGAATGAAAGTTCGATTCCAAGAAGAATCAATATCGAATATTCAAGAAATAAAAAAATTATAAAAGTTGAATCAAATAAAGAAACTAAAGTTGATTCGGTGACGATAAAGGATAAATATTCACCTTTAAAAACCATATTCACCTCAAAAACATTACCGGAAATATTGAAAAAGCGAGAATTGAAAAAAGTCAATGCTTTACCAATAATATTCACTTTGTTTGATATACTGAGACCAGAAAATCCAGAAGATATAATACATCCAACAGAATTAAAAGAAAAACTTAAATCAACATACGAAGACTTATCATTAGATCCATCATTAATTTCTACAGAATACATTGAAATGTTTAGTAAACAAGCATTTACAGAATTCTCACCAACAGCAGCAATATTGGGGGGAACATTAGCTCAAGATGTTATACAATATTTAAGTAAAAATCATTCACCTATAAATAATGTTTTGGTGTTGGATGCAGTTGAAGTAGTTATGCCTATATATTCTATGTAATATCTATTTACTTGGAGTTGCTGTTCTTACTTTTCTCTTTTTTAAGTTTGCATCTTTCAATGATTTAAATGCGTTCATTAAGTTGGATTCTAGCTCTGAGTTTGATGATTTAATTTCGTTTATTTCTTTGATTAGCGAGTCTCTTTTTGATTTGAATTCTGCTGTTTGTTGCTCTTTTGCGATTTCTATTTCATCTAGTTTTCTTTTTGATGATTCTATTTTAGCGTCTATTTCTCCATATTCTTTCTCTGATTCTAGTTTTGAATTTTTAGCATTTTGATATTCTTTGCTTGTATAGTTTTTCTCATCATTTTTAGATATGATTTTGTTTAATGATGATTTTATTTGATTTTGTAAATTCCATATTTCTAATTGGTTTTTGACGTATGTTTTTTGTTTTTCGTCGGTGAGTGTTGATTCGAAGTTTGATAATTTCTCTTGTTTTTCTTTTATTTCATTCTTGATGGATTCTATTTTATCAATTTTTTTAGTGATCCATTTATTACCACTTTCAATTCTTTGTTGAGCGTGATCTATATCATCAAATATTTTGGAAACTGATAATCTCATTTCTTTTTCTCTTCTTCCTACTCTATTTTGTATTTCTTCACTTTCATGATTTTCATAAGATTCTAGTTCTTCTTCTATTTGATTTAATTCAAGAAATGCTGCATTCATTTGTAGTAACATTTTGTGAGTTAATATACCGTTGTTTATATCATTTTCATCATTTCCCAGTATTCCAATAAGTTCATTATATGAGTTTTTCAAAGGATTTGTAATATAATCCAGCTGTAACCTTTTTATTTCATAATATGTAGGTAATGCTTTTTTCTCTTCACCTACTTGACCAGTAATACCATATGGAGTATAGTGGAAATGAGCCTCAGTCAATAATGATCTTTCAACATCAATTGGAGTATATTGCTGAATTATGGGCAATGAAGGTAATGGCCACGAAGGATATACATTTTTATTTTCAAATAATTTATTAAAGAAATTTTCTTTCAAGTAGTTGAGTTTTTGATTGTAGATTGGGAATACGTCTGGCGATAAATTTCCAATATAATCTCGTAGACAAACAACTGATGAAATTAATTTATATAGGTAGTCTTGTAATGATTTATGATTTTCATAATGTAATTTGACATGTTCAACTGTTTTTAGTGGTATTAATCGTATATTGACCGCTGGTTTTTGATCTGGTTCATGATTCTTGCTTTTTAGTGATTGATAAAATTCTGACAGAGTATCCACTCCTCCATCCATTGTTATTAGTACATCAAAGTTTGCTTCATCAAATAAATCTTGATCTCTTTGAATATTACCATCTGACGGTATTAAATGTATATAAGTTGGTGGTGAATTATGATCTACTCCATTATTTCCATTCCCGTTGGTCCCATTCCCACCATTACTATTTAATTTACTTTGCTTTTTAGATTCTCTTTGAATATTATTACCCACGTATCTTCTCACACTTTTATTACCCACACAAAGTAAAATTAATGCTTCTATTAAATCAAATAATTTTAAATTGTTACTCATTACTAACCCAATATTTTTTTCTTTCGCTGGGGTTTTACTAGTTATAATAACATTCAATAAATCTTTCAAGACATTAAATTTCCCACTTGTTTCAGCGATTTTTGCAGGCATGTCCTTTTGAGCTAGATTTTTGGGCATATAATGACTTATTAAAAGGTAAGGATGAGTACTAACAAGCATACAATTTTCAATACATGTTTCTACTGATTTTATTATAATGTCTTTAAAATCATTAATTTCACAAAATTTCAAAATATCTGGATAATGTAATGATATAATTTGATCAGTTAATTCTTTTTGATATTCATACATTGGACAGCCTAAGTTATAATCTCCACTATGGTTTAATTCATTTAGTTCTAGCTCTATTATTGGTGGTTCCGGTGTAGTATCAAGAATCTTTAGTAAATTCATCTTGACTTAAAAGGTAGCTAAGCTATCAAAGTAATTCAATTTTTAATTAATTTTTCAATCTAACTCTATAGTTTTGTTTTTGTTTTACTTTTTCGTTTCGTAAATTTATTCGAGACAGAAAAAAACTTAATTTACCACAAATCTTAAATTTTTATTATTAATAGAACTAAAGAAAAGAGAATGTAACCAAAAGAGAATATAGATCTATCTATAGAATGAACAAGTTATCATAACCTAATAAACTTAATGTATATCATTTATTTCCATAATTTAACAGTACGATCCCAACCACTACTTACTACTGTTATATTATCATCTTTTGTAGTTATATCACAACTCATTACTTTATCATTATGACCTTTTAAACTATTTACTTTAATCCAATTATTAGTTGACCATAAATTAATTGTACCATCATAAGAACTACTTATTAAAATATTCCCATTTTCTTCTTGGTTATCATTTTTTAAATATTTCAAATCACTAATTAATTTATTATGAGCAGGTATCGTATATATTTCATCACCTGAATGATTTAATTTCCTCATATCCCATATCTTTATGGTTGAATCTCCGGATCCACTTGCAAAATTATAACCATTAGGTGACCAATCGACTCCATGAACCCCGTTAATATGTTTTTGTAATGGCATTAAGCATCTACCTGATCTTAAATCCCATGCATATATAATACCATCTAATCCACCGGATAAAAATAAGGACCCATCTGAGTGAATTGATCCACAATATATCTCTTTCGAATGGCCCTCTTGTTGATATAATTCTATTTGTGTGTTTAGATCCCATAATTTCCAAGTTTGGTCAAATGATGTTGATATTGCGTATTCGTTTATTGGATGAAATATAGTTTTAGTAATTCTATTTGAATGTGCGTTTTTGATTGAAAATTTCGGTTTTAATATTGATTCATCAGTGTTGGTAATATCCCATAAATTTAAATTACCTTCACCACCTCCAGATATTAGGTAGTTCTGATCTTTTCTCCAATCTAATGCTCCAATTTTTTCTTGATGTTGATTATTTGATAATTTTACATGTGTTGATAAGTCTACTTGATTTAGTATATGAATTGAACCATCCCATGAACCACAAGCAATTAATTCACCATTATAATTGAATTTTACACTTGATATAGCTCTAGTATTACCTGTTAAAAATTGTGATCCATATAATTCAATTTTGGCAATTTTGGAATTTAAATCACGTCTTTGTTTTAAAAATGTTATAAATTCTGGATTATTTTGTAATATTTGTCTTTGAGTTTTTAGTCGATTTGATGATCTTTGTAGTGAATCCGATAGTATTCTACGCCTTATATCGTATAATTCTTCCGATGCTGGTGTATAAAACTCTTCTTCGTCATCATCTTCTTCTTCATCCTCTTCATCATCATCATCCTCCTCCATATAATCATTATTGTTAAGTAAGTTATTTAATCGTTCTTCTCTAGCTTCATCTGTTTCCCCATTAATGAAGACTGGTTGACCCAATCTTTTCAATTGTTCTCTTATATCTTCATCTTCATTTGATATAGGCTTGTCATTAATTGTGGGTATTTCATGAAATTCCATTTGGTGTTGTACAAATTTAGAGTTGTGTAATCTTTAGTGCGATATTTTTGTAAGTTTTGAGTTTTACAACCAAACATCAACTACAAATTTTTTATTTAAAATTCTATGAACATTTTATATATTATGGTTGTAGTCAATGATTCTCTTTTAAGATTCTATCAGAATATTCAGCAAAATTTTCATATTCATTAATCTTCTCATTTAAATTCGGTTGACAAAATACTGCCAAAGTATTTCTTGCAATATTTTTATGGTTTGTACCTTTAACAAAGTGTGGAACTGCTTTGAATTTACCTTTTGAAACTTCTTGTAACGCTGAACCTGATTGGAAAGCTAAACAATCTTTCGGTATATTGACTTTTATGGTTTTATTATCTCTATTTTTGATGTACAATCCAGCTGATGGGTCTGGTGAATTTTCAAGTGAGTTTGTCAAACCTTTCGATTCATCTATGAATAATGCTGATGTTAAACCTGTTAGACATGAATGATCTAAATGTTCTCCACACCAGTCATCATCATTATCACTTGAACCTTGGGAAGGAAAATAATGTAATAATCTCGCCTTGGTACACGTTGACTCCTTAACTATTCTCCTCAAATAACCGTCTTCATAATCACTGTATATGTTCTTGATATATTTGTCACAATTCAAAGCTACTAATTCGGCAACATCAATAATTAGATTACACAATTTTTTCAAATTTAATTTAAACTCTATTAAATCCTCAAATTCGATCGGCCATTTATTAGACTCTGTATATGCTTTATGATTTGGAAAACTATCAACCAAGTCCTTAGTTGGTCCTTCTAGCGTTTCATCCTTATGAAAAGAACAATTCACATAAAATGAACCTTTGTTATAATCTGGTTTACCAGTTGATGCTAATTTTTCTTTACCACATGACCATCCAACAAGCCACATTGCTTCTTCAGATTCCAACTCTTTTAACTGCTTCTGAGGTAAATTAGCTAATACTGACGCAGATTTTAGTACTTTTTCTCTTAATTCTTGAAAATATTGGGGTAAATTTTTCACAACTATTATACCTAAAGAATTCGGACCAAATGCCTTTTGTAGCGTTATATCATCAATACCATGTTTTAACTCTTCTAACGTTACAGTGACTGGAGCTTCAGTGATTCCTGACATTTTACTTATTATTTGACTTTTGATGTTAGTCAAAACCCTGTCTAAAAAATAATTTGAAAAATTTAAAATAATAAATCTTAAATCCGTTCTGTCTAATTTACAAATCCGATGAAAAGTTTGAAAGTTGATTCTAATGTATAGCTCACTATCAGCTCATGGCCTGAACTAATTCTACGATTATGAAACTTAGCTTTACAATCAAATCTTAAAAACTAAATAAAACAAATGTAATTATTCTAAAAACAATCAAAAAAAAAAAAGTGTACAAATTTCTACTCTATAATTTACAAATTCTCTAAATTAAACCCAATAATAATAATAAACCTCCCAAAATTCCACCATAAATATTGTATGATAGATTCATAAATTCATTAATTGCTTCTCCCTTTGATGAAATTGTAGTTTGATCATAAGATCTATGACTTCCGATTGATCCACTTATTGAACCTAAACCAACAGCACCACTACTTACTCCATCATTATTTGCTTCTGAATAAGTACTCATAAATGATTGACTATATAAAGTTGAAGCAGTTGTTAATTGACCACTTATTGTTGTTGTTATCCAAACTATTGTTTGTTCACTTGTTTTAGCACCTTGACCATCACCTTGATCTGCTAAACCATAAATTGAAGAAATGAAAAATGTAATGAATAATAGTATTTGATTAAAATGCATATTGTAGTATAGAATTTTGGATTAATGTATTAACCTTTATGAAATTAATAATTATAAAAATAAAAAAATAAAGTTATGTTGTCGAGATAATAAATGTAAATTCTATAATGATTTTTCTCTTCTATAAATGAACAATCAAAATGATCAGCAGCTAGTTAAATGTTCTATCAAGGTTCAAAAAAATTGAAATAATAATCTTTAGTTAAGATAATATGTTAAAATAATAATATCAAAATCTGAAAAGAAAATAATTTATTATAATTTTTTTAAGTTTATTCTATATGTTTATTTTTTAACTCTTTTATTTTTTTGTTTCGAGAAAGAAAAAAGCAAAAGAAAAAAATCTAAGTATTAAATGGTCACATGATCTTCTCTATAAAACTAGTATCATAACTGTAATACCTTTTGCTTATATCGATACTAAAATATATACATTCTTCTCTGGTAGCTTTGGTTGAATACTCAAAATCTCAACAGAAATCACTTATTTGGTAAAGTGTTTTGTACAAAATCTATAGATTCATTAATAGTTCATAATTAAATGATAGGATTGAAAATCGCGCGTATTTGTGAAACTTGTGTGGTAGCACTGCCACAAATCAAGTATTCAGTGAATGAAATTGATATATGTTCCTTTAAAAGGTCGTATGAAGGGAGTTTATGAATCAAAAGTAAAGCAGAACTTGGTGAAAATTTGAATTGTGACTGTTTGATTTCGGGAACTGCATGAAATTTGGATTTTTACTCAATCATCATTGCCGTACTAACTTCTAGGTCGAGATGTCGCCTTAAACTAGACCAATATTTTTTTCTTACACAAAATATGATAACTTAAAAAAATTAAGTTTAAGATGGGATTTGTTTTAAATTTTACAACCATATTTCAAGCAAGTACAACTTACAATTTCAGACATGGCAAAAAAGACGTTAGCTGATGAAATTGCCAATTTTTATAAACCTAAAAATGATTATGATATAGAAGATTTTGATTCAGGTAGATCTCAAAAGGATTTATTTCAACATAATGATGAAGAAGATGATGAGGAATTGAATTCAGAAAATGAAGTATCAGATGAAGAATTAAAAAATCAACATTATGTTGAATCACTGAAATCAAAGTTGAGAGATCAACAAAATTTAAATTTAGGGGAAAAATATACTGGTGATGTAATAAGTAGAGATCAATTATATGATGAGTCTGGTGATGAAGAAGAAAGCGAAGAAGAAGAATTGGAAGAAGAACATGAAGACGATGATGATGAAGAACAAGAAGAAGAACCAGAAATAGAAGACGAAAGTGCTGATGATGAAGAGGAAGATTTAGACTCAAAATTATCTCAAGAATCACAAGATGAAGAATCAGAAGAAGATTTCGATGAACCCACAAAATCTTTGTCATCACATAAAAATAATATAGTAAAACAATTATTAGCCAAAGAGAAAACTCATATAATAAACAGATTATCACAATCAACTGTGAATGACGTATTAAAAGGTTATTCAGTACAACAACAATATAAAACTTATGAAAAATTAGTGGAATTAAGAATAAAATTTCAAAAGTCAATAACTAGTATAAATCAGTTACCAATAAATTCTAAGACATACTACGAAAATAAATCTAAAGATAGTGATGAATTATTAGAAGATGCAAAATTTCAAACTCTAGAATTATTGAAAAATATATTAATTTTAAGATCAAAATTAGAAAAAACTACCATTAAACAACCTAAAAAGAGAACATACGAAGCATACTCAAAAACCACTGAATCTGCAGATTCGAATTTAAATGCTCAAAGAGCTTTAGTACTTAACAAGTGGTCATCAAAAATACAAAATTCTTCTGGTAATTCAGCTATAAATAATAATAAATTTAAATCCATTAACCAATCTTTCGAACAACAAGTTAAAAATAATTTATCAGATATAGATAGATTAGTGAAAAGAACTAAATTGAATAGAAGACAAGTCACTCCATTGGGGTATTCAGATGAAGCACCAACAAATGAAGAAGAACAAAACAATGATGATATACCACAAGAAAACAATATACGTAAAAAGTCTCATGGACAAGAAAATCAATTTATATTCGATGATGAAGATTTTTACAGAATTTTATTGAACGATTTAGTCGACAAAAAAATCCAATCATCAGAATCATCAACCACTTCAAATATAAATATGATAAAATCAGTTCAAAGATCAAATAAATTGAAAAACAACATAGACACAAAAGCTTCAAAGGGAAGAAAATTAAGGTATCATATTCAAGATCAAATTGCAAATTTTGAAACTTCCACTGGTGGTTGGAAATGGAATGATGATCAAATCGATGAATTTTTTGCTTCGTTATTAGGTCAAAAAGTTAATATGAATGAAGATGATGATGCAGATGAAAATGAAGAAGTTGAAGAAGAGAATATTGAAAGTAATGGTATACGACTCTTTGGATAAATATATAGATAATAAAATAATGCATTCAAATATATTAAGTTTAGAGTATTGTAAGATCACTAACGCTTATTGTCTAACAAAATTACTATATTCCAGTAGTTGAAATGACCTCTTATAACTTTAATTAAAACTCAGTCCAATTTCATTCGAAATTTGTCAAAAAAAATCACAATGAAACAAATCCTTCAAAATTATTATTAATTTAGTTATAATCAGATATAAAAAAATAAGGTAGCTTGAGTTTTTCCACACCGACATTACGTCTCGAGCCAAATGCACTCACGATCATCATTAATAATTAAATAATAATAAAATTTCAAAGGAAAATTGTTTCTAAATATGTGGATATATCAAGTGGTATATACATAGATTTAACCAATTGTTCGAACAATTGATAACACTGTGCTAGTTTTGACAAATATGTGATTGGTCTTAGACATTATTGAAGTAGTAGTTGTATTATTGTAACTGAAGTTGTAAAAGAAAAGTGGTTGAAAAGTTGTAAAAAAATTTTATTGTTCATTTTCTTTATAAAACATCGCAAAAGAGTTTGGATTGTAAAAGTTGGGTCGCCAAATTTTAAACACGACATTATAGATAACTTGACATTGATCGACTTTATCTCGAAATATGTTATTATCAATTAGGTTGTTGTCACCAACTCAATCAAACATTACCCATCATGTCTAATGATAATAAATACAAATATCGAATAGAGATCCAACAAATGATGTTTGTATCAGGTGAAACAAATGATCCACCAATTGAAACAACGAGTCTAATAGAAGATATAGTTAGGGGACAAGTTATTGAAATATTAATTCAAACAACCAAAACTGCAAATAGTAGAGGATCTAAAAGTATAGCACCAGAAGATGTGATATTTTTAATACGACATGACAAAGCAAAAGTGAACAGATTAAGAACTTATTTGTCTTGGAAAGATGTTCGTAAAAATGCAAAAGATCAAGAAGGTGGAGGTACAGAATCTTTATTAGAAGGTAATGCAGATGGTTCAACTAATGCAGATGGTAAAAATCTAAATACAAATGATTCATCAAAAATGTTATCACGATATAAGAAATCTAAAATAAGATTACCTTGGGAATTACAATTCATGTTTAGTGAACAACATTTGGAAACAAATGAAGAAAGTGAACAAGTTGATGAAGAAGAAAAAGCTGCAACTATAGCATCGCTCAAAAGGTTGAAAATGGCAGATGATAGAACAAGAAATATGACTAGAGAAGAATATGTCCATTGGTCAGAATGTAGACAAGCATCATTCACATTCAGAAAAGCTAAAAGATTTAGAGAATGGGCATCTATGACTCAATTATGTGACTCAAGACCAAATGATGACGTTATTGATATTTTGGGATTTTTAACATTCGAAATAGTATGTTCATTAACAGAAGAAGCAATGAACATTAAAAATTCAGAAGATAAATTAAATCAAATTCAAAAGGAAAAAAATTTGAAAAATCTTAATGAGCTACAACAACAAAAACAATTAAAAAAGAGAAAATACTTATTTGATAAACCAGATGAGTTAGCAAGTCCCTTATTACCTTATCATATCGAAGAAGCTTGGAGAAGATTACAAAAAACAGATTTTAAACATAAAGCTGCTAGATCTTTTGGTGGTGGTATGGTTAAAACTAGAACTAGATTAATTTAATGAGATAATGAAAAAGTTTTTTAATAAAACGGTTTAGATTGAAACTCTATTCATGTAGTGACGTTTGACTCAATTTATTTGAAATTTTTCAAGAGTTCTTGTAAGAGATTACCTAAAGCTCAAGACATACCTCGTAAGTCACTTATTCATGAAACTAGGCTATCATTGAAACAAATGGACCTAAGACAAATTAATCCTTCTTTACAAAGTCAGTTTGTCGATTCACAATATTAACGACTATTTACAGAGTGTAGTACAATAACAAAATATTTAGCAATATTTTACTGATAACCTCCTTTCATCAATAATTCAGAATAGTCTGTTTCAATTAATCATATTAACAATTAATACTCAGAAAATTTGCAGGGTCATTCTCCTTCAAAAACCATCATCAACTCTTCCTTCAGTATCCATGATTCTTCCCTTGTTTTGTAAACTACCATAACCTTTAGCATTCAATTCAATTTTCCTTCTCAAATCGGCAATTCTTTCGTCTTCTTCACTCAACTTTGGTCTTGAGCTTTTCTGTGTAGTGCTAGATTGTGCTTTGTCTATTGTTTTTGCAAGAACCAGTCCAGCTTTCAAATTAATTGCATTTGCTGCTTTTAAAGTTTGTGATTTAATATCTTGAATGATTGGTTTTTTACTACTTGCCCATTGAACTGTTTTGTTTGCTTGTGATTTTATTGAATAATACCTTGCAAAATTTGCAATCCCTGATTTTGCTGCTGTCATTGTAAGATTTTAAGCTATTTGAGATCTAATAAGAAGAGTGATATTTGCTTTGTAAATATCTATTTTTTGAATTATGAGGATTTTGCAGTCATTTTTGTATTTTCTAACTATTTATTTTCCACCCTTAATGCATTTACATACATATTAATTGCAATTTTTAAATTTGTATAGCAAGCTCTAATTTCAAAAAAATATGCCCTGGTTCCAATTGCTTATGTTGAATATGGTTAACAAACTTGACTTGGTACATTACATAGCTTGTGACAAGTAAAGAAAATCAGTTAAACATTAAGGGTAATATCTAAAAAAAGATGAAACGGTTCCTTAGGGGGCTTTTTTGAATAATGCGGACAAAACTTAAATGTTGCAAAAACTACTCAAAGCGCTTATGATTGGTGGTTGAGAAGTATTCTAGTCACCATTAGTTATTGCTCAATAAATTATAGAACACCAAACTAATAAAAAGTCTCCTACGCCAAGAATTATTCAACGGCGAGTTTTAATATTTATTTTTATCTAATCCTAATCTATTTTTCTAAATCCTTTACATTAAATCAGAAGTTCTGTTTTGTATATTTGGAACATCTTTACCTTTATCTTGAAGGTCTTTGTAACCAGCAGCATTCTTTTCTACTTTTTCTCTAGCTTCTTCAAGTTCACTTTCAGTATGTTCTTCATCTTTTAAGTTGTTGTAAACTTTTTCACCAGTTTCCGTAGCATCAGCGATAGCAGCACCTGTCTTTCTATTAACTTGATCTGCTGCTTGTTGGGTTTTATCAACACCTTCTGCTAATACTTCACCAGTCTTTTTGTTGACTCTATCAGCGGCTTGATAAGCTTTATTTTTTAAATTTTCAGTAGTTGATCCAGTACCATCTATAATGTCATGAGTATCTTTTGCAATTTTATCCCCGGTTTCCTGTGCAGTATTTATAGCATCTGCTAATACTTTTCCAGTTTTCAAGTTAGCTTCTTCCAATCCTGACTTGATTTTATCTCCAAGTTTCTCTGTATCTGCTGCAACGTCTTCTCCATCACCTAATACATCTGCAAATCCCCTACCAGCTGACATGTTGGCATCATGTAATCCATCTTTAACATCTCTTTTGGCGTCCTTGGCGTCTGTTTTGATATCTCCGGCAATTTTTTGTCCTTCCCCTATGTCTGAGGCCAATTTTCTGCCTACATCAAGGTTAGCTTCTTCCAAATCTCTTTCCAATCTTCCCTCTTTTTCCTTTTTCTCATTTAAACCTTTTTTACCGAAAACAGCTTGAGTTGCAGCATCGACAATTCCATAATTTCTAGTGACAATTCTGTTTGAATTAAAAGCAATTGATGGTTTAATTGATCTGATTATTGTTTGACGTAACATTTTAAACTAATTGTAAATTCTTTATTGATGTAATTGATCGAAAATTTAATAATACTATTTGGGGTAGAAAATCATTGCTATTTATAAGATCATATGATAATTACACAAAAACTTAGATTTTTTGCAATTTAAATTATATGTTCACGCAATAGCAATCCTAATATATTTCATGGAAAAATGAAGTTATTCTATATATTCTAATGTAAGGAGTTTTAAAAAATCTTCGTAATTATTTTTACATATTTGTTACGAAGTCTGACTTAGAAAGAAGATAGATTATGATTTGAGATGATATCACCAGATAAATATTCATTCGCTACTTACAATTTGAAGTGACTCTCGAACTTCCCTAGTACCAGTCTACACTCTTATCCTCAGTCATGGAACTTATTATATATGTATTGTAATATAGTAATAAAATCGTTATAAACGATGGTATACGTCATAAATGTCAATTCTACGTGTATTTTTTTTCTTATTCAAGATTTTGACTCTTGATTTTTGAAACCACTACCAACAAGTATGCTGTCATTCTAACAAGCACTTTGCAATATAAAAGAGTTCATCTACAATGAACTAAGTTACATACTTACATTGGTAACGAAAGTAAATGACCAAGCAAAGTCTGAATTACTTAAATTTATAAAGTTTCGCTATCTGTAGAATCATTTAAATCATCAATATTAGTAGTATGTGGAGAAAAATTAACTCTTCTTGCACTTCTTGAAGAATCATTTGAAGCACTTCTTCTTCTTCTTCTTTCTTCGTTCCCTTCTAATTCATCATTAAAGTTGGTATCATCATTATTATTATTTGTATCATTATCATCGTTGTTGTTGTTGTTGGTGGTGGTGGTGGTGTTTACACTAATTGTGGTGGTAGTAGGAATATTATTTCCCATATTAGGGTTTGGTGGTCTAGCTCTCCTAACTCTACGACTATCTCTTGTTGGTCTACGTATGGATGATAATCTTGGACTAGTTCCAAATGAATCCATTAAGGGAAATCTTTTTGGTAAAACTAATGATGGATCTCGTGAACTATTTGGTAGTGATTGATATGGTGGAGTTACCCAATCTTGATGCATAAATGAATCTGTAACAGGAGTAATTGAGGGATTAAAAGGACGTCTAAATGGATTAAAAACATCAGTTGAATAATTTAGTATATGATCAACCATAGTACCTTCATGATTAAAATTCGATACAGTATTGTATTCAACAGTTTCTTTTTTCAATCTTTTTGGATCATTCTTGTTAGCTTCAACTTCTTTTCTACATAATGGACATGAAACATTAGCTTTTAACCATTCAACAATACATGATAAGCCAAAAATATGTTCACATTCTGGCATTTTTACCGCAATATGACCATCTTTCTTGTATTGTTCTATCTTGTTATCTTTTATTGTTTTTTCATCACCTTTATAACCTGGAAATTGATCTTCAATTGTAACTTTTTTCATATTTGATAAATTTCTTTGTGGAAACCGACTATATGATGTACCTCCAACATCAGTTGGGAAAAAAAAATAAGGATCATTGAATTTGGAAGTATGTTTTAAAGTATGTAGGTTGTAGTGGTAATCTTTGGATAATTTATTTTTAAAAGTTGAATCTAAATTTAAGTTTTGTTCATTTAGTGCAGTTTGTACATTTTCATTATTAGTGGTTTCAAATTCATTAGGTTTAGTAAGAAAAGCTTCATAACAAATAGAACATTCTTTATCAACTAATTGATTAACATCAACTTTAATTAAACTTGCAATAGCTTCATCAGAAGCCAGTCTATTTCTTCTTAATCCAGCTGTATTTAAAGCTCTATCAAAAACATCACGTAACCAAAATGGTACATTTTCAGTATTACCATCTGATATTTCAAAATCTATTACCATAGGAGAATCCATGATTGATGATAAAGTACAAAGTTATACTCATTCAAGATAAGTTTCATATCAATTATAATAAATAAATTAATCTATAATAATTGAATTTTAGTTATGCGGCGTATTGATCATATTCACACTACCACTACAAAATATATTTATTATAGAATTACAAACGATAAAATTATTCATCATCTATAACAACTTCATCTAATCAACACACACGATGGCCCTTAAACCTATAAACTCTAGTGTCCTCTATGTTGGACTGTTACCTTATGATTGGGATGAAAACATAATAAAAAGTGTCGTAGCAAATTCTGGTAATATAGTTGATGTTAGATTAGGATTTGATTATGAAGGTAAAAATAAAGGATTTTGTTTTGTTGAATATCAAACTGTTAGAGATGCTCAAAGAGCTGCACCTTTATTAAATCAAATTTTAATATTTCAACAAAATGGAAACCCCAAAAGGTTAAAAGTCGAAGGTTCAAAAGAAGGATTTAAATCAAATAAATTACCATCAGAAAGTAAAAGATTACTAAATATTACCAATATGAATATACCAACAAATGTTAGATTACCACCAGAAATGTTAAGTAATAGTAGAAATAATTCACCTTTACCACCACAGCAAAGACATATGACCCCACCTCAACAACAAAGAATAATGACACCACCCCAACAACAAAATTTTAATCCAAACCTAAATACAAATATACCAACAATGTCACAAGAACCACCAATGCCAATAAAATTTACTCAAGCTTCTAAAAATTATCCATTTGTATCAACATTACCCTTCACAATACCAGATAAGATAAATGAAACATTAAGTACAGTACAACCAATACAATTAATTGAATTAATTGCAAATATGAAAAATGCTTTAAGAACTGATTCAACAAAAGCTCAAGAATTTTTTCAAGCAAATCCAAATTTTGCATTATGTGCTGTACAAGTTTTGTCATTAATGGGGTTTGTTGATGATGATGTTATCAAAAGTAGTATGGAATCTGTATCTTCATCAAATACTCCTCAACCAAGTCATCAACAACCAAGTATGTATCAACAACCACAACAACAACAATATCAACAATACAATAATTACAATAATAATATGTATGGAAACAACTCACCTTACATGAGAAATCAACAAACCGTATCTGGTAGTAGATGGCCACATTTCCCAGAAGAAACTCAACAAAAATTAATGAGATTAAATCCAGAAGAAGCAAATCAAATGGCCTCAATGTTATCACTTCCTGAAAGTAGTTTTAGAAACCTAAAGGAAGAAGCTAAACATAAAATTCAACTGTTTAGAGTTCAATATGGTTTACCTAGATATAATGATAACTAAGATAATATATATATTACTAATTTCTATACAACTCTTTCAGCTCCACTTAATTTTACAGCAGCTCCGTATTTTTGTAATTTAGTTAATAATCCATCACCTTGTTTAATTAATAAATGATATTGATTATTCTTGTTGTCCGGTCTATTAGTTTCAATTATACCATTAACCTTATCAATTACGCAGTTTAATTTTTTGTTTGGAATAAATTTACATAAATCTTGATCCAAGAAATCTTCACTTATATTAAATTGAGTAGCCATTGATTTTAATGATAATGATTTATAACTCTCTAATAATTGACCATAAGCTTTACATCTCATTTCTCTCAAAAAGTAATTAGCATGTGGTTGTAAATATTTATTTGGAATTAACAATTGATCATATGTTTGTAAAAGGTAACTGAAAAAACAATTATATTGACATGTGTATAATGAATTTGTTAAATTTAATAATGGTTCTAATTTTGGTGCTGATGAATATATGGATAAAATTTCTGGTGAATCAATAATTTTGGATTTCAAATCAACTCTACCTAAAGATATAACGCCTGCAACAATTGCATAATGAGCAATTTGTTCATATGAACATAATTCAGTTGAAGTAAAAGTAGCTAATGAATCGATTAATAGTTTTGCAGCTTCTTCAAAATTTCTATTTGCTAATAAATAAATCCCATTATAAGCTTTAAATCTATTTCTACGTTCCCAATCACCACCTTTTTCAATTAAGTTTGATATTTGATCTAAATCTTTACCAACTTGTGGTAAATCATTGAAAAAAAAATTAATTCTTGCTAATGTTAAAAGGTGATCTATTTTTTTACCTGTATCTGATGTTAATTCTAAAACTTTTTTGAATGTTTCAATTGCATTTTCTCTATCAATTATTTTGGTGTAGTATTCTGCTAATTTGGTGGTTGTGGTAGTTACATCTAATTCAGTTTCTTCTTCTCCTTCTGCTTCTTTTATTTTGGTTTTTAATTCATTGATTTCTTCTTCGTTTTTAGAGGCTAATTGTTGATATAATGAATCATCATAAGGAAAGTCTTTAATCTCATTATGTAAATATTTGTAATATGGTGCAAGATTTTCTGATTTTATAGTATCAATTATTTCATTTATGATTTTATTTCGTTCTTCATTTGATAAATTGGTATGTGTTATTAAGAATTGTTGTTCTGATAATTTATGATTTGGAATTTTAGGTATATCGGATTCAATCTCCATTTTTGTTGTATAAATACTTTGGTTTAATGAAAGGCAAAATAATCTTGAAGTTGAAAAATGTTTCGTAAATTCTAAGTTGAGTGTCGTAAAAAAATAACAATGACATAAAATTCAAAATATTTTAAGACAGACCTTAAAAGCGGAAAATTTTCAAACTCCGAATCAAATAATAATTTTCCATTATTTTTGTGGGGAAGTTGTTACGAATATAAAAATCAACTTTATTTGAGTTAATAAAGATTTTTAACCTAATTGATCAACCAACAAGATGTCAGTTAAAGATGAAATACCAGCTGTGTTTTTAGAAAAAATCTCACCAAGAGGTCTTGAAGCTATTCAAAAAACCAAAGATTTCGTAAATGATTATTGTATACCAGCTGATAAAATTTATTATGAACAAATTTCCACGGATCCAACAAAAAGATGGAAGGAAATCCCACCAATAATTGAACAATTAAAGACAAAAGCTAAAGAAATAGGATTATGGAATATGTTTTTATCAAAACATTACAAAGAAGGTCCTCAATATACTAATTTAGAATATGGTTTAATGGCTAGATACTTGGGTAGATGTCATGTTGGACCAGAAGCTACAAATACAAATGCTCCAGATACTGGTAATATGGAACTACTTGCAAAATATGGTACAGATTATCAAAAAAACAAGTACTTAAAACCATTATTGAATGGAGAGATCAGGTCCGCATTTTTAATGACGGAAAAGGGAACTTCATCATCTAATGCACTTAACATTTCAGTGAGTGCTATAAAAAATAATAAAGGTAATTATATTTTGAATGGAGTCAAATGGTTTGCAAGCGGTGCGGGCGACGTCCGTTGTAACTTGTGGTTGGTGATGTGCAAAACCAGTGACGACAAGGAGAAGCCTTACAGAAATCATACAGTGCTTGCAATTGATGCTAAAAAGGCTTTAGCTTCTGGGAAAGCCAAATTAATCAGACCACTCTCAGTTATAGGTTACGATGATGCTCCACATGGTCATTGTGAAATTGAATTTAACGATTATGAAATACCATCTGATGAAATGCCAAATGTAGTATTGGCGGGTGAAGGTAGAGGATTCGAATTAATTCAATCAAGATTAGGACCAGGTAGAATTCATCATTGTATGAGAGCAATAGGAACTGGAGAATTTGCATTAATGAGAATTGCTCATAGAGCTAATCATAGATTAATATTTGGTAAACCAATGAATCAAAGAGAAAGTTTCTTATATAAATATGCACAAAGTAAAATTGATATTGAAAGGTGTTTCTTATTAGTTTTAAATGCTGCTCACAAAATAGATATCTCAAATGCAAAACAAGCTCAAAGAGAAATAGCAATAGCCAAAATTGAAACACCAAGAACAATTAGTGATATTCTTGATTGGGGTATCCAAGTATTTGGAGCTGAAGGTGTTTCTCAAGATACTGAGTTAGCTAGAATGTATGCATTAAATAGAACTTTAAGAATTGCTGATGGTCCAGATGAAGCTCATTTAGCTCAATTAGCAAGAAATGAAGCTAAAAAATTTGGAGAAATTGATACATATTTTGACAAAATGGAAGTTAATCAAAAAAAATTAAATAAATTATAACCTAAATTAATATAAATCAGATTTATAAAAGTCATTTATTAATCCCTTTTGTAAATAATTTTTAGTCCTTCGTCTTTCATTTTTTATCAAATTTTCATGCTTTAATTTTAATTCTTTTTCTACTTGTTCAAATGGTATTTGTTCAATTGTTTTTAAATGATCATCTTCTTTATCAATATCTAATTCTCCCATCATAACAACATTTTCTCCTCTTACCATAAATACTCCTCTATATATTTCTCCAAATTTTTCATTTTCTTCCGTGGTGTCTGATTTCAAATATATTCTTTCAAATGTATCCTGTAGTACTAAATTTGCAAATTGATCAAATGTTCTTAATATACCAAATAGACTTCTTCCATCTCTTAATAAAACAAATATTTTTCTATCTACTGATCCAACTATTGCTGCCGCTGTTGTAAATGCATAACTTTCTAAATATAAATCTTCCACTCTTGTTGCTAAAGGATCGTTTGATTTTTGAGGTTGTTGTTGAGATTGTTGGTTCGGTACCACTTCTTCACTTTGTGGTTGTGTTGTTATACTGGACATTAATTTATCTTTATTAGTATTATGATGGTTTGTTCTATGTGCATTAGCTGAAGTACTTTTTCATGATAAATTCGTTGAAATCTCTTTTTACCAAAAATGTTTAATGTCGCACGACTTTGGATCTTAAGTGGTATTTTATTGAAATCTCAGCATTAACCAATTTACTATCTCAAATACTGTTAAACACTACTGCGTTTATATAAGAGCTCTCTAAAATTTATCTGCAAAAGAGCTACTAGATGGGCTTTATTTTTGTTTTGAATATGTATTGTCTAAGTAAAAGAAGATGTTTTATATAAAGGTTTGTGGTCCTTAAATATTTTACTTGAAAAGTAGCTTTAAATTTATCTCAACTGTAAAATCAGTGGGTTAAAGGTTTTGGACTGGTTTGAATCAATTTGTCTAGTTAAGGTGGTTCTATAATAAACTTTGACAATCCTAATTTTGCAACTGTTTCATAATTTTGTGCTCTCTGAAGTTTCAAATTTGAGATGCGAAATACGAGAAAAAAAAAATGCGTACAATACTAATACTCACTTTATTTGATCTACTAATTTGTAGTCATATTTCATCTACAATAATTCAACATCATTATGTCATTTTTCGAATACAAAGACTATATAGAAGAAGGTGATTTGGTGTTGGCTTTTATAAATAGAACTTCAATTAAACCGATTTATATAACAAAGGGAGAAATACTAAATACAAGATATGGTCATTTTCATCATAATACAATGATTGGTATGAAATATGGTTCACAAATGCCAGGAGCAAAAGGATTTGGTTTCATTCATTTATTATTTCCAACCCCTGAAATGTGGACTTTGTCATTACCTCATCGAACTCAAATTGTTTATACTCCAGATTCATCATATATTATACAAAGACTAAATGTTACTTGTGGATCCAGAATAATTGAAGCCGGGACTGGTTCAGCTTCTTTCACTCATTCGTTTGCAAGAACTGTAAGTAAGAAAGGGAAAGTATTTACATATGAATTTCATGAGCCAAGATATTTAGAAGCTAAAAAGGAATTGGAACAACATGGACTTACCAACACAATAATAACTCATAGAGATGTATGTAATGATGGATTTAATATAGATCAAGATGTTAATGGAGATGTTGTCTTTTTAGATTTGCCTTCACCTTGGACAGCGATACCCCATTTAAATTCAGTAATCACAAAAAACAAAAGAGTTGGAATCTGTTGTTTTTCACCGTGCATAGAACAAGTAGACAAAACAGTTAAAGCATTAGAAGAAAACGGATGGACTAATATAGAAATGGTAGAAGTTGCAGCAAAGAGATGGGAAGCAAGAAAAGAAATGAAAAGAGATGTATCAGATGCAATAAATAGAATTAAAGATATACAACAAAGGAAAAAAATTGGAGTAGAGAGTATGAAAAATGGTGAACCACCTAAGAAATTATCCAAGACTAATGAAAATGGTTTTAAATCTTCAAGAAAGAGTGCAAAAGTTAAGGAAGGTGAGGAAGGTTATGAATGGTTAGAAGTGACGAAATCAGAAAATGAAATAAAGAGTCATACTTCGTACTTGACGTTTGCATATACAATAGTTAATGAGGAATAAGTATAAAATTCAATAGACATGATTTATTCCAATAAATCGTAGTATTTAACTCTAATTAATATTTAAGTAAACTCCGGCTCACTTGCTATAGTCCAAAAATCAAAAAAATGGTAGCGTTTGTCACTATTGATTATCGCCTGTTGAACAATTGAAATCTATAATTAAGTACCGAAATTATACATCAAGGTTTGAAGAATAACTCGCAAAAAACCATTACATCATTAACACAACAAAAATGAGTTCACCGATAGGTATGTTGAGCTATTACAAAACCAATCGATAAATTTAAAGTTTAAAATACTAACTTTTTCCGATCTTTAGTTCTTGATCAAGGTACTGGTTTTGTCAAGATTGGTCGAGCAGGAACCAATTTCCCTGATTATACATTTCCTTCAATGGTTGGTAGACCTATATTAAGAGCAGAAGAAAGAAATCTTTTGGTACCAGATGACATAGAGATAAAAGATATAATGTGTGGGTCAGAAGCAAGTCAAGTAAGATCATTATTACAAATCAATTACCCCATGGAAAATGGTATTATAAAAAATTGGGAAGATATGGAACATTTATGGGATTATGCATTTTATGATAAAATGAAATTAAATCCTCAAGGTCAAAAAATATTATTAACTGAACCACCAATGAATCCTTTGAAAAATAGAGAAATCATGTGTCAAGTTATGTTTGAAAAATATGGATTTGGAGGAGTATATGTGGCAATACAGGCCGTGTTAGCTTTATATGCACAAGGTTTAAGTTCAGGGGTGGTTGTTGATTCAGGTGATGGTGTTACACATATTGTTCCAGTTTATGAATCAGTAGTATTAAATCATTTAACAAAAAGATTAGATGTTGCAGGAAGAGATGTTACAAGACACCTAATCAACTTATTGTTTCGTAGAGGATATGCATTCAATAGAACTGCAGATTTTGAAACTGTACGTCAAATTAAAGAAAAATTATGTTATGTAAGTTATGATTTAGGATTTGATGCAAAATTAGCTAATGAAACTACTACATTAGTTGAATCTTATGAATTACCAGATGGTAGAGTTATAAAAGTTGGTAGTGAAAGATTCGAAGCTCCTGAATGTTTATTTCAACCTCATTTAGTAGATGTTGAACAACCAGGTGTTGGAGAAACTTTATTTAATACAATACAAGCAGCTGATGTTGATGTTAGATCATCACTTTTCAAAGCAATTGTATTATCAGGTGGTTCATCAATGTATCCAGGATTACCTTCAAGATTAGAAAAAGAATTAAAACAATTATGGTTAACAAAAGTATTACATGGAGATCCAACAAGATTGGAAAAATTTAAAGTAAGAATTGAAGATCCTCCAAGAAGAAAACATATGGTATTTATTGGTGGTGCAGTATTGGCTAATATAATGGCAGATAAAGATCATATGTGGATATCAAAACAAGAATGGGAAGAACAAGGGCCAAGAGTTTTAGAGAAGTTAGGACCTAGATAAATACTTGAAAAAAAAAATTGTAAAATTACATTGTATTAGCAATTATATATACGAATTTGCTCTATAATATTGTTTACCATTGAATCATAAGCTTCCGTTGTTATTCCCTCTCCTGCTTTTCTCTTATTGTAACCCAAATTAATACTTTCATGAACAACTTTACTAATTATATTTTCATCTACTACTTTGGGATTGAAAAAATCACTTGCCAAACATTGTTCAACTGTCCATCTATCATCAGGATCTCTATTTAAACAGTTTTTGATTAATTTGATGACACTTTGAGGAACCAAAACATTTCCGATTCCATGAGGTGGATACTGTATTTTAAATTGTGGATTCATTATAGCCAATATTCTCTTGGTGCCTGCCAATGAAGCATATGGTGGTCTTCCATAAATAAATTGATATAGTATACAACCACAAGACCAAATATCTGAAGGTCTCCCAACTTTCCATGTGGTATTTTTCGATTCAACTAAATTTGCTTCCTCTAAAGCTTCTGGTGCCATATAATTTGGAGTTCCAATTTGTGATTCTCTATAAATATTTGATGTATGATCGGGTACAGCATTTGCTATTCCAAAATCAATTATCTTTAATATACCTCTAACCATTAAAAAATTTGCAGGTTTCAAATCACTGTGCACAATGCCAGCATCATGAACATCTTTTACGCATTTAAACATTTCTGAAATATGATATCTAACAAATTGTAAATCTAATGGTAAGTTCATATTTAATCTATTTTGAAATAACATTGCTAAATCTATATCACCTTTTTCCATTATTAAGTATAAGGATGATTTTGTTACTTCACTATCATATAATTTGACAACTCTCTTGTAATTTCGTAGTTTTTTCAATAAAGCAATTTCTCCTTTGAAACCTTCTATATCTTCAAACTGATTGAGCATTACTTTTTTGAGTGCATACTGATGACCATTTGACGCTTTTATACGATATACTTTTGAAGATCCACCTCTACCTAATAATTCCATTTTCTCATATTCTTTCCCATTTACCACAAATTTCTTTCGTGACTCTTCATCATTTGGTTGTGGTTGAAATTTTGGTACTGGGGGTTCGTATTTAGGTACTGAAGGTGGTTCGTATTTAGGTATTGGTTGTTGTTCGACAATGGGTATTTTAACAGGAATATGTGGTTTTCTAAATACATTTGGTGATATATTGCTTAATGGAATTCTTTTCTCTTCGAATGGTGATTTTAATGGAGTTTTAAATTCGATTTCTATATTTTCTTGTTTAATTTGATTTTCAATTTCAATTCGTCGTTGTTGTTCTTTTCTTTGCTCAACATTTTTTTTAATTAGTTCTTCATCAATAGGGATTGGATCATCTTCTAATATATTAATTTCTGATGCACGTTTTGGTTCACCTAGTAGTTTCCCATATTTTCTTTTTCTCTTTAATTTGTTATCTGTCGATGTTGTTGATTTTGAAGTTGATCCAGATTTTTCATCCATTATATCATCAGCAGAATTATGAGTGTTAAATGAATTTTGAGTTGATGCGGTTGTTGTATGTCCATATGTTGCTGATAATTTCTTTTTCAACTCACTTTGTCTATCTGCAAAATCTTCATTATACTTCCCAGTGATTGAGGATCTATTCGATGTTGATTTTTTGGAATTTAATACTTCTATACTATAATAACTTAATGATGGTGGTGGAGCAAATGTTTGATCATCTTCGAATTGTCGCTTTGTGGAAGTGGAAACACCAGCTAGTGGCGGAGATCTTCTCAAAAAATGCGATTTATATATTGAATCATATGACATCTAAATACATTTATGAATATTGATTAAATAATTAATTCGCTGATTTGTTTTTATTTGGTTTGTTTATAATTTTATAAATATTATATTTTTGTTTTCGTTTTTTGTGATTTGAAAATAATTCAAAGTTTTACAATTTTATTTTTTATCATAACTTCCAACAAACTACCTCGAAAACTTTCTTTATAATCGCTCCACTAAATTTACTACTCATAAGACCTACAAAAGATCAAATATGTTGTATAAAGCAACTAATTTGTCTTACATAGCTTGTTTTGTGATACAAGCTTGTCACGAATAATTTTATAGATTTATGTTGGAAAAAAGATCTTGAATATGTTCATGATACTTTTTCTTTTAGTTAGTTTTTAGTTTAGTTTAAATCAAGCTCAATATGATGGTTCATACGTAGACTACAAACTCAATTTAGACCTCGACTAAGGTCACGGAGGACTTTAGAAGAGAATTCCACTCCCTCATCAAAAAGAACTAAGTTTACACAACAAAACCCAGAAAATGACTGGATGGCCAAGCTGGTTAAGGCGTGTGACTGTTAATCACAAGATCGGGAGTTCAATCCTCCCTCTGGTCGTTACAATAATCGTTGAATTTGTTTTTTTTTTTTTGAGAAAAGGCTCTTTAAGCTCGCAAACATAACATTGCCAGTATCTGGAATACATTTTTTTTTGTTGGTAGTCAGAAATGGTGTAGACAATAGAGAGCAAATAACTGTATAGATGTTGAATTTGGAAAAAAAATTTTGCAACAATTTTGCGGCAAATTGGTAAGAAAAAAATACCATGACCCAATCCTAGTGAGCAAAGTCTTTAATATGATCTTCAGTCTTACAAATAAGAAGACCAGCAAAAGCATAACCAACGATTTGACTAAATTTCACATTGAAGTGATGACAAGCTATAATTAACTCGTGTTCAAGTTAAGGAGAGTAAAAACAACACATTCTCAAGAAGCACAGAGAGAGTTTTTTTAAAGGCGAATGAACTAATCCGTGTATTCATTTTCATTCGGTAAAGTCAATGAGTACATGCTTATGTCTTGAATTAGAAAATTTTGTTAAGGGCTTTTTGCTAATGCAAATCAAATATCTATTATAAAAAACTCCGTAGGCACAACTATATTACAAATTGAAATTCATTACACTAATTGATCAATACCAGATTCTCTAATGATAATCATACTTATTTCTTACCACTTTTTTTAATACCCCCACCAACCAAAGGACCTCCTTTTTTAGCTTTTTCTGCCATTTCTTTACGTGCTTTTTCATCAGCTGCCTTTTTAGCTTTAAAAGCAGCAGCATCTTCATCATCTTCTTGTTGCTTTTTCTTTGGTGCTTTTAATGGTTTAGCTTTACCACCTTGACGTCCTGACATATTATTAATTGAGATTTAATGATGTAATGAAGGTTGTAAATAGTTTGATTGATTTGAAAAAATATAAAAATGTCTAACATTTCTTGAAATGCATAATAATTTTATTTTTTTAACACCTTTCAAAATCAGTATAGAGTTGTTTTCAAAATTAGGATTTTTTGAAAAATTATAATTTCTTATTCAAATTCTATTCATTTTCTATTAACTTCTTTTACAACTCAACCCCATTTAATTCAATAAAAGTATATCAAAATGGTTGTAAATAACCCAAATAATTGGCATTGGGTAGATAAAAACTGTTTAACATGGTCAAAAGAATATTTTGAAGAAAATTTACTAGGATTAGATGCACAAGATGAAACTAGTAATGTACACATAGTTGATGTTTCATCAGTTGAAGGTGACGTTGATGTATCTCAAAGAAAAGGGAAAGTCATATCGTTATTTGATTTAAAAATCGTATTATCATTCCATGGATATAATGAAAAAGACGATGATATATCTGGATCAATTACAATTCCTGAATTAGCTTATGATAGTGAAGAGAGTGATTTAGTATTTGAAATTTCAGTTTATAATGAAAGTAGTGAGAATACAGGTATAACAACTTTAATCAAACAAAAATTGGTACCGCAATTGAAATCAAAACTATTAAAATTTGGACCTGATTTAATTGAAACTAATGTTAGAGATATTCAAATTGAAAAAGATAAAGTTACATCAACTTATACTAAAGGAAACTTATCACAAGCACCAGCACCTGCACAACAACCACAGCAAAAGAAAGAAGCCCCAAAACCAGTAGCAAAACCAACCACCACTGTCCCAAAAAAGGAAGAATCAAAGACTAGCGGTACATCTAAAATTCCAAAATATAACACAACTACATTACATCTTGAGCCATCTTTCAACACATCTGCAGAACAAATTTATATAACATTATTAGATGAATCAAGAATTGCAGCATGGACAAGATCATACCCAATAATAGAAAAATTTCCACCAAAAGAAGGTTCAACTTTTAAATTTTTTGGAGGAGCAGTTCAAGGGAAATTTTTAAAACTCGTACGAAATGAACAAATTGTAGAATTATGGAGATTACAAGATTGGAAAGAAGGTCATTATGCTGAATTAGATATGAAATTAGTACAAAGTTCTGGAGAAACTAAATTAGTGGTTAAATTTTCAGGTATACCTATTGGAGAAGAAGAAAGAGTTAAAGATAATTTTGAAGATATGTATATTAGATCTATAAAAATTACATTTGGATTTGGAGCTGTCTTATAGAATTAGATAGAATAAGATGTATTAATTGAATAAATCTTGTAATGTAATGTTTGAATCTTTTCTTCTCAACCCAACAAAGAATATTTCACTTGATTCAGATCTACTTGCATCAGGTTTCATTCTAATTAATTTTTCAAATAATACTTTCATTCTTGATTCTAGTATTTTGATTTCTGATCCGTTCCATACTTTCATTACAATTTTTCCTCCAATTTTTAGTTGATTGAATGCTAATATAAGTGCTGCATTGCATAATTCCATACTTCCGATATGATCATGATGATCATGACCAGTGCAATTGACCATCATATCACTAATTATTAGATCAAGTTTCTCACCTTCAAAAAATTCCTCAATTTTATCATGAGTTGATTTTTTCGTCACATCACCTTGAATATAATGACATCCTTTAACAGGTATAGCTTGGTTTATATCAACCCCCAAAATTTTGTATGGTATTTTTTGGTCCTGAACTTTCTTAACAGCCACTTGACTCCAAGCTCCTGGAGAAAAACCTAAATCGACTATATTTTTAGTCTTTGAATCAAACAACTTACATTTTCCATTAATTTCAATTAATTTAAAAGCAGCTCTTGATCTATAAAATTCACCTCTCTTTTTATTATTAAAAGGATCATTATGAACTTTTTGTAAATGTTTTTTTAAACTTGATGATTTAAATCTTATTGATACATATTGAACTTGTTCAAACATACAAATTCAAAATCATTTAGATTTGAAACTTCGGACTTTTAAGAAAAAGCCATCAAAAGATTTGGTAGCTTAAAATTTTGAATCATTGCTTTCTTTTTATAGAAGATTAGAGATCATTACATAAAAACCGTTGTGATAAAAACTAGAGAAGGAATTTGAATAAATTATGCCCATGCTAAGATCTTTTCATATAAATACTACTAACCATTGATTTAGGTTTATCCCCTTCTTTATGCCCAGTTTAAATTTGATCCTGTTCGATTCTGTTGAACTAAATAATATTCGAATTATTAATTTCCTCATTCCTCCCTCCCGCGTCTTATCACATAAAATATCCGACGTAAATTTATACCATTTTTAGCAAAGATAAACGTTGGAATTTGAAAAATTTATATAAATAAGTTTTTAAATTATTGTTTTTGCTTTTAATAATTGGTGAACAATTTTTATGAACTTTTTTGAACTTTTCTGAATCAATTGATCCTTATATTCTTTTACCAATTGATTATATAATACAATTAAATATATAGAAATGTCAGATACCGCAGAAAAAGTATGTTTAATTTATATATAGCAATATTTCAACTCAACTTTAGTAGTTATTAGAACCTTAATAGTTACTAACTTTTTCAATTTTTTTAGCCAATTACATGTAAAGCAGCTGTTGCTTGGGAACCAAAGAAGCCATTAAGTATTGAAACTATTGAAGTTGCACCACCAAGAGCTCATGAAGTCCGTATTCAAATTATTGACACTGGTGTATGTCATACCGACGCTTATACACTTTCAGGAGTAGACCCTGAAGGAGATTTTCCAGTAATTCTTGGACATGAAGGAGCAGGTATTGTTGAAAGTGTTGGAGAAGGAGTTACAAATGTTAAACCAGGTGATCATGTTGTTGCATTATATACACCAGAATGTGGAGAATGTAAATTTTGTAAAAGTGGTAAAACTAATTTATGTGGTAAAATTAGAGAAACTCAAGGTAAAGGAGTTATGCCAGATGGCTCTTCTAGATTTACTTGTAATGGTAAAACTTTATTACATTTTATGGGTTGTTCAACTTTTTCACAATATACTGTTGTTGCTGATATTTCAGTTGTTAAAATTAATGATAAAGCACCATTTGATAAAGCTTGTTTATTAGGTTGTGGTATTACCACTGGATATGGTGCTGCTACTATTACTGCAAATGTTCAAAAGGGAGATAATGTAGCTGTTTTTGGTGCTGGTTGTGTTGGTTTATCAGTTGTACAAGGTTGTAAAGAAAGACAATGTGCTAAAATTATTGTAGTTGATATTAGTGATAAAAAGAAAGAATGGGCATTTAAATTTGGAGCAACTGATTTTGTAAATCCAAAGAATTTACCAGAAGGTACCACCATAGTTCAAAAATTATTAGAAATGACTGACGGTGGATGTGATTATACTTTTGATTGTACTGGTAATGTTCAAGTTATGAGAGATGCATTAGAAGCTTGTCATAAAGGTTGGGGTGAATCCATTATTATTGGTGTTGCACCAGCTGGAAAAGAGATTGCTACAAGACCATTCCAATTAGTTACTGGTAGAGTATGGAGAGGTGCTGCATTTGGTGGAGTTAAAGGTAGATCACAATTACCAGGAATTGTTGATGATTATTTAGATGGAAAATTAAAAGTTGAAGAATTTGTTACTCATAGACATGATTTGAAAGATATAAATCAAGCTTTCGAAGATATGCATGCTGGTGATTGTATCAGAGCTGTTGTTAAATTATAATTTTGACTAGTTATCGAAATAAAGAACTTATTTTTTCCGTTTATTTAATCTACTTCTACATCACTATTCTGTTGTAAATCATCTATATCAGGAATATCTTCATCATCGTCAGACTGAATATCAGATTCTTCGTCTTCTTCTTTGTCCTCATTAGGTATTTCGTCTTCATCTATATCTATCTCCATATCACCATTAAATTGAGCATCATCAAAATCTTCTATATATTCCACATCACTATCTTCTTCAACTTCTTCTTCTACTTCTTTGGACAAAATATCATCTTTTAAATTCGTTTGATCATATAGTAAATTGATTCTACCTTGTAATTCCAAAAGTTTCGGTAATGTGTCAGCTTTTTTACTCAATACTGAATGTAATGCAAATAATTTTGAGTTTAAATTTGGTAAACTAGCAATAACTGAGCCATGGATTACCAATATCCATTTCAACCAATAATTTAATTGATTAAATCTTGATGCTTGTCTCTGAATTTTTTCACTTAATCTATCTAATAATAACACTGATAAATATGGATTTAATCTACTTATAGTATTTTGTATTGTTTGAGGATCCCTGTTTTGTAAAACAGTTTCTAATAATGTATGATCATTATTTTGTAACGATTGTGCAAGTATAACTGATAGTGATATACCATTTCTATTATCTTGTAATTTTCTTTTACTTTGACTATTCTTACCCATTGCTAATTTTTCTAATTTCTCAGCTATTGTTTCTTCTTCTTGATCTGAATCTTCAGTCTCCAAGTCTTTTATGTTTGTTCCATCTTGTACTATTGCATGACTTGCATTATATAATTTTGATGAAGCTATATCATGTCCATATGTAGTTGATTCTTTGTTTGCTTTTAGGTCTGCTTTGTTTTTGTAAATGGTTTTGTTTGAGTCTATTAAATAATGTCCCGCGTCAATCCATCTTATGGTATCAAAAAACGGAATAGTCGCATTCTCTAGCCAGGTGAATAATATATTTTCATCTTGTATTGTTGCTGCATTGACAAACAAATTTGAATCTTGTGGATTTTTGATCTCGTTTTTTGATCTGGATATATTTACAATTGAATTTGATGAACGTGAACTAGTTCCGACTTGTCTTCTTTTCTTTTTGGGGGTTGGAGTTGATGGTTGTTGTGAGGCTAATGGATCGTTGAATACCTCTATATTTCCGTTCTCATTAATTGCTGTTAGCACTGATTGGTTTTCTTCTTTGATCCCTATACTTATACTTATAACAGATGCTTGAGCAACAAATATGGCTTTTGCAGTGATTTTGTTTAATTGGTACAAATTTATAAATCTATCTCCCTTTGCACTTGTTAAAAATAAATCACCTAAGGTTATGATACTACTTATTGGTTGAATATGTCCAGGAAACGTTTTCTCTATTTGTTTGGTCTTAATATTGAAAAGGTATATTGAATTTGCACCTAATAATAAATGTGGTTCTTGTTCATAAATACAACTTGATATTTGATAGATTGATTCTACACTTTCAATAAAATTTCCAATTTTGAATTGTTGTAATAATTTATATGACACCATATCCCATTCATACACGTTACCTTCTACGTCACAAGACCAACCAGTTGAAGTGAATTTTGAAAAATGAAAATCAAATACTGACACATTTGAAGTTGTATTTAACTCTGCAATTATTCCATTTGAATGTGGTGAATATATAAGTATTGTTCCTCTAGTTAAACAAACTGCTATAGAATGTATTGAATCAGTTGTATTGTACCAATTTATATTCGTTACTTTATTAGATTTATCTAAATTGAATAGCGTATTTAATGATTGTTGTGATGTATTGATGGAATGAACTTGTATTTGGTGCGTATCCAACGACTGAATTACTGATGCTAGATATCTATTTGATGACTCAAATTTCGAACATAGTATTGGCGCAGGCATAATTGTATATGCCTCTTTATGTTGATTTTGTCTTTAATGATGCTTTGTATAGAGATGAGTTTTAAGAGTTGCAAAAAAAATTAAAATTCAAAAATCACAAATGATTTGGTAGCACAGTGAGTTTATGCGGCTTGCATTTATACAAAAAATACGCTCTTAATTTTAATTTTATACATATTATCACCACTATTTATATTATCAAGGAATGAGTTTATCACCTTCATCATCTAATCCAAATCAATCAAAAGAAGATTTACCACCTGAAACAGAGTCCTCGAAATTATCAACCAAAGAATCACTACTAAAGAAGCTAGATGAAATCTCCCCTGAACAATTGAAAGAAATAATAACTAATCAATTGGATTTAGAAATAAGATTGAAACATAAAGAATTAAATATGAGTGATAATGAAATAAGCAAAATTGAATCACAGCTACTAGTACTACGAAACTTCCTCAACATTCAAAATGATTTAGATTTACCAGATCAGCCAAATGAATTGACTTCAAAATATTATAATCTATTAAATCAACAATTAACGGCAACTTATGATAAATTCAAAAGTATACCAGATGATGCGTCATCATTTGATAATTCTACTCCAAATGTTGCGGTTGCACCACCACAATCAAATCATTCATACAGAACAAGATCGACTACTTCTTCATTACGACCAACTATAGCAACAACGGCTACTCCAAAACATGTAAATTTAGGTTGTCTTTATAGAAGAACAGATGGAGTGGTGGTTCGTTTGATATGTCCAGATTGTCAAAGATCAAATTTTTCATCAGCTCAAGGATTTTTAAATCATAGTAGAATAGCTCATTCAAAAGAATACACTTCACAAGATGCAGCTGCTTTAAAATGTGGGGAGATTACTCCAGAAATACCACAGGATTCGGTTGGTGAAGCTAGTTTGAAAATTTTGAATGAGAAGGGTTTGGATCCAGCAAAAACCTTAAACATCAATGAAATAATATTTATGCCAACTACCACACCTACTACAACTGATTCAAGATTGGAGCAACTACCTAACTTTGAATTTCCAAAAAGTGAACCAACATCAAAAGAAGCAACTAAAGAAGCAACCAAAACCAACACCAACACCACAAAACCAACACTGAACGAATTAATGAAAAAATTAGTAAGAGAAGGTAAGATGAAATCAACAGAATATGAATCTTTACTTTCAGAAACAAAATTACCAGTGAATAATGCTCACTTATTTGACGATGAGGAAGAAAGTGAAGCCTCATTAAGCGCTGGTCCAAGCTCAACTTCATTAGATAAATTAAGCGATAGAAAAAGAAGACAAAGTAGAGGAGGAATAAATATCAATATATCGAAACCTGAAGGACCAGATGAAAAAAAACTAAAAAGTAAATAGTTTATTCAATTTATTGCTAATACACACCAATAATTTGTACTAATTTTGTTTAGTTGAACCTGTGGTGAGTTATCACAACGTAGTTTGACATGCATAGGTAGGTCAATATTTCTAGACTCTGTATTAATGGCAAAAGGAATTGATATCCAGTTAGCACCCTTCTCGAAATAATCATCCATATTATCTTCCGTAGCTTCTTGATACATTTTCCCACCTTTTCTCAAGATTAATTCAGATTTTGATTGAGTTGTAGAATGGGTCAAATATGCAATAGGTATAGTTTTAATCAAGTTAGATATTTTTGGTCCTAACACGAAATCAGTAGTTGTTATATCAACTGTGCAACTATCTGAATTCGAAATTAAAATTTGAAAATGTACTTTTACCTCTAGTGGATTTATGAAGTGTAATAGATAAATATTTTCAGTTAATTTTGTGGTAGATATATGTGGTAAATAATCAATTGCAACAAAGCTCGTAAGAACTTTATTAGTCGTTGGTGGTATGTTTTCAACTAATGGGGCAAATAAGGTACTTTTACAATCCAAACAGTAAACAATTTTCTTCGTAGTTAACTTGCTGGGAAGTGGATATTTCTCAATTGTAAATGGTTCTTCCATCTCTTTTGTCAAATTTTTGTTCATCAATTGTAAATTTTTAATTGTTCTATCACTTAATTTTTCGGCTTTTTCCAGTTTTAACACACCATTCCTAATGTCTTGACATAATTTATTGAATGAATCCTTTTTTGACTCATTTATTATATTAGTCAACAGTTGGGGCTTGTAAATTACAGAAGTCTTGAACTTATATTCACAATAAACACATTTAAATTTAAACGATTTACCATTATTATCATGATTTTCAAATGATATACTTAAGTTGGATGAACATTCAGGACATACAAAGCAATTTTTTGAACAAGTATATTGATCTTGACTTTTTGTAAAATCAGTTAAACAGTTTGAGCAAAACTTGTAGTTTACTTTAAAAAATGTTTGATACAACGCTCTTGGTGACTGGCATTCTGGACAGTAGTATAAATCAATTTGTGGGAAAATGAAATTTTTATCTATTTCTGATATGTTGAAAGGTACAGATGATGAGCAGTATATTGAGGAGTTATAGTATATGTTTGACATTAAAACTTATAGTAGGTATTCAAAACATCTTAAGGTTGGGATACTGTGACTTTTATCAAATTAAATTAATCATAAATGTATTTTGATATTTCAAAATAATATCTCAGTTGCAGACCATTTAAGTCGTGTCATTCAAACAATTTTTGTGACTTTTGAGCGGTATGTTTCAGAAATCTATAGTCTTAAAATTCAAGGTTCAGCTTAATGTATCATTTTAAATTAGACTACACTCTAAATCTACAGAACCTCTTCAAAAAAATCATTTACTAATAATTTACTTGTATCTTGTTAATTCGAATAAAGTTGAGTTGCTTTTTGATCATTCAATTAATAAATTACCATCAACTTGTGGTTTAAAAGGCAGTCAACAATTATTTTTAAATTTTCTGAATAATCATTGTAAGAACCAATATACTCAACACGTGTCAACATAAGATCAAAAAAAATTATGGTCTTGTAAATACCAACATGTAAAGGAACTAAGACTGTTGTTTAAAAAATTTAATTATACCTTATTTTGAAAAAAACACTGAAAAGAAACTAATTAACTGAATCAATAAACTAATATTAAATTAATTCAAAATGATTTTCTTTTAGATAATATCAAAGGAAACTCAATAAAAGAGATCGATATAGATTTGAATCATCATGAAACAACTTCTCATACCGACTTCTATTATAAAACAAATTTTATACTGTATAGTGAATATAAAATCTGAAATTTAATAAAATTTTTCAAAAGTAGACTTACATTTAATTGTAAACAAAATTTGAAATTTCAACCCAATAAAATATATTATCAAGTAATTACTTTAATCTGAGCTCAAAATCTTTAAAGAGATTTGTCATACGCACTTTTTAATTAAACAGCTAATTTATACCCTATTTAAGTGTAAAGTGTAAGTTATATTTCTCAAATTTCATTGCAAGTGAGTTTAGGTTCATTCAATTGTAAAATCTTTGAGATTAATAGGGAAAGAAAACTTTTGAATTAATTAATGCAGTTAATTATTTTGCAATTTGAATACCGCTCCTTTCATCTTTTAATTGCACTTTTTTACTACCAGACTCTAGATTAACGCTGAGATTGAACTTACATTTGTCTCAATTAACGCAACATTTTTCAGAAATAGTAAAAAAAGAGAAGATCTACAATTTTGTTAATGTGTTTTAAATAAAAGATACAAAATACAAATTTACATTTGAACATAAATCTATCTTAACACCCACTCCAAATTTATCAACTACCTTGAATCAAATTTATCAACTACCTTGAATCAAATTTATCAACTACCTTTAATCAAATTTACTAACTACCTTTAATCAATTTCAAATTTCCTAAAGATCAATCATCACTATTATCTTTCAATAATTTATGAGATTTATGAGGCATGAACTTATTAATTTAACATAGACCAATCAAATCTATTAATATAATCGTTTCAAAAAGAAGCAAGTTTTTTAATAAATTCTAAAAGAATATGTCTGTTGAATTAAAATCAAATTGATATTAGAAAAACACAAAGGAATAGTGGATTGTCATGCAAAAATAATGGATAATAACACTAATCATTAATTCTTACATTGATTCAAGAAAAACTCATCTTCAAGAATCATAGAACTTAATATAAAATTATGTTTATTATCAAGTAAAAAATAGAAACCCTCATGGTGAAATAGCAGACATCCAAATTGATCATAAAAATTTGGAAAAATTTGTCTATACGGTTAATAAAATAACTATACTTAACAACCAAAGAACTCAATATAAAATATAATTTATAAAGTAGTCCGAAAACTAGTCAAATCTATCAAATATTAATTTGATCAATTAAAAAAGAATCCGTATTCAAATGATCATAAGTCATCAAATATTTTTAAAAAGAAATATGAAAACAAATTTACTCTAATATAAAAATAGGTTGAGCAAACTCACGAAACTTATTATAACAACTTCTGACCAAGGTTTGAAAATTGATTTCTAAAAATTTTATTCAATTTTGTACAATTGTGAAAATTCATAATATTTATATACTCCAATTAAATTGTAATCATTAAGATTTTAAACCCCACAAAATTTAAAGTTATCCCAACAATTTCAACTTGAAAAATTCATATGCAATATAAATATATTCAACTAGATAATTAAATTAATTAATAATTGCAATATAACTTATTTTATTATTTAATTTAATTTGATTTGATTTATTTTTAGAAAAAAGTTTAATTCTGAAACAAATTTTTAAGCAATAGTAAATTTACGAGTAAAGTGGTAGCTTTGGCTCGTATTTATTTCTATTTTGTCGGTAAATAATCTCCATTGCACGTGTTACGAAATTAGATAGGTTCGTAAATAATAAAAACGTAATCAATAGCTTAAATACAGCAATAGACTTTCACTAATGACAATGTCTCATTTGAATTCAATATATATCAAAAATTGTCTTTGCATTTACATAGTTATGTCAATCACAAACTCAACTCAAATTTAATCATTTTACTCAACATCTGCCCAATTAAGGTTCAAATATAAAATCATTTCTGTCGAGAATTCATGATCTCTCAATTTTTAAAATGCAGTGTTTCAATTTACCAACTAAATTTTCATGAATCTGAAAACACGTTATCAAGCATTATTGATTTTTGAGGAAGAAGTACACATACTGGACAAGGCTCATCAACTGCGGGTGATTGAAGGAAGTATAAAGTATTGGAAAGATAGTGAACAAGGGGATAAGGTAATAGTGTGGTTTTGATTTTCTTACAAATACTTCGTGATTATCTGGAGCAAATCGATGTGTAGAAATTTGAATCAAGTACTTCCAGATCAAAATTCGAAGAGATTTGTTACTGAATTCAAATAAATTCTATTATAGATTATTAGGTCCTCAATCGTTAAACAGAAAAATTTGGTTAAGAAATTGAATAATCATTATATTTCGAAGTAAAGCAACACAACGAGCTCTTTATTTTGGAGAACGATTGAGAGTCTAACTGCTTAGTTTACAAAGTCTATTTTTTTATTGTCTTTAATCGATAGGTCCCTCACAAAACGTTAAATAATAGGGTTTTGATTAATGAATTGAAGCTCTTCAATTTCATTATGACTCCAAATTAGTTAAAAGTACATTTTGGGGGAATATATTATAAGACGTGGCACATTTCATGAAAATCATTTTCAATACAATTCTGAAACATTTGATAGTCGCATTATTGGAAAATTTAAAAAACTTTAAAAAGGATTTAATTTTCCTCAATAAAAATAATTGGCAACCACTTTTTAAAAAATCATTACACGTAATATATTCATCAACTTATATTCAAACATTCTACAACAAATAACTCAATTACATATTCATTTTTATATTCACAATTTTATTGACTCATTTATGATGAATATATTTCTTAATTTACCAGAAGAAGTATTAGCATTAATCATTAAATATGTCAATAATAAATCAAAGCTTGAAGAATTGATTTCCATTCCAGCGGTACAACAATATGCATTACGTGAAAGATATTCAACTTATAAAATAGAAACTTTGAGTGGAACCAATGATGGATCAATCGAAAAGTTGTGTGAAATTTGTTTCCAATACAATTTCAAACCTTCAAAAATAACAGGAGAGTTGTACCTAATCACACAACTTATTGAAGCTTCAAAACCTAGATCAGCATCAAACAGGAAAACAAGATCAAGCGTTAAAAATGTCAATCAATTCGTAAATACTTTCGATTTTGGTCAAGCAGAATTTGAAGTTGTATTACCTAATGGACCTGTTTGTTCTGGGTTGAGCTCAGTTGTCAAAAAGCTTAATGTAACTGGAATACATATGAGTAATCCACGTATTACTTTTCAAACTAGACCTGATAATAATCAAAGAGAATCATTTTTGGAATTGATAAAAACAAGTAATTTAACATCATTGAGTACAACTTATCTGGATTCACTTCAAATTCAACCACCTGAATCCCTAAAAGAGTTAACAATTTATAATCAGCTGTATCAAAATTTTTGCTTGAATTTAAGTACATTATATCTTCAAAAATTCATTTGTCATGACTTAGGGGGAATGGATTCATTAGATGGTCTTCAAATTCCCAAGTCAATCAAACATCTAGAATTGCATTCTTGTGGAATGCAAAATGTAAATAATTTAGAAAGTTTAATAAAATTGGAAACACTTGTTATCGAAAATTGTTCTAATTTCACTGGTTTTATCAAGTGCATTTTACCTGGATCATTAAGAAATTTTACTTACGTCAATTCTATCACAAAAGAAAAAGTGAATCAACTATATAATGAAGTTAAAAAACTCGAAAATGATCAATATGAAATTTCAGATTTTTCAAGCAATGGTAGATCATTAATTATGGGTGCTGATTTCATTTTTCCTCCAAAGTTATATAACATGAGTATCCAAGATCATTTGGGTACTTTACAATTAGAATCAAAATCAAAATTAAAAGAACTTGATACACTAAATTTAAATGGTATAAAAATTTTCAATTTAAAAGAACTTTTTCAATTATTACAAAAAGAGTTAACTTCAATTAGTATCAGAAATTGTCAAATTTTTGATTTTTATGACTGCCAATTTCCTTGTGTAAAAGAATTAAAATTTTCAGGAAATACGATTAATACGGTTTTCAATTCAAACTTAGTTCAAATGGGTTGTTTAAAAGATTTAGTAATTGAGCTGAATACTTATGCTAGTTTTTATGGCGTGGATCCTATCAAATTTTTTACTAGTGGAAATACTTTTGTTGATTTATCTGGTACACCAAAGAAGAAAGTTGCAAAAAATGTTGAATTGTCGTCAAGTGACCAAGCTGTTTCAATTAATATGCCAAACTTACAGTTTTTAAGTTTGGATAAATACATTGGAACTTGGGGAAGAAGAAATAATTTTTATATTGAAGATATTCCTCCACCGGTAAATTTCAATGGTTGTAAAAATTTAGTTTCGATAACAATGTCCAACATGGAATATAAAATTTTGAATCTTGACTATTTACCAAATTCGTTAAAATTTATAAAATTTATAAATCTCAAATTTTTCTCAATTGTGGGTGTTTTTAATAAATTTTCACATCTAGAAAACTTAGATTTGAGATCTAATGAAATTAGCTATTCAATGTTATCAAACCAATCATTTCCAAATAGTTTAAAAATTTTAGATTTATCAGATAATAAACTTGAAGATTTAACTTGCTTATATCTTTCTAATTGTACTAACTTAAATTGTTTGTTTTTAAACAAAGTAACCGGTCTGGATAATCCAAAAGGTGCAATGGAATTAAAAGAATTATTTTTAAAAATTAATATTGATTCAAAAGAAAATATAGCTGAATTAAGTCATCGTAATTCGAGAAAGATTTTTAAAATTGTCAATGGTAAAGATGTTAGTAGAGCTGCTAAAGGGGAATCAAAATCAAGGTCAAGAAATAATGATGATGATCCAACTTACAGAGGGTAGCTAATAGGTTCTGTTAGTTCCCAAATAATTGGTTTGTCTATACTTATTCTTGTTACTAATGCTTTAGTTTTATTGAATATATTCATTACTAGTTTATCAGATAAGTACTATTGTTGATCACTCTATTATGTCCAATAAACTCTGCCAAAATAACAGCATCACCCAATTTCTGCCCGAAAACAGCATGCTGATACAACTGATGAGCTTCGACTAATCTAGTAAAATTATCAAATGAATAGATTTAAGTCAAAAAGTATCTTATGATTCTAATTTTTTTTAAATGTACCGTCTGAAATTTGTTGAAGTAAATCTTCGTAATAAATTGCACGAACAGTTTTAAATAATTGCAACAAGATAGCACTATAGTAGATCAAGTTACCCATATTTCTAGTGTCTACTAGCAACGATGTTTTGCCATATGGTTCTTGTAAATTAAAATATAAAGAGGGTGGGTTTAAGGATCAAAAATTTAAGAAGAGATTGGTATATTCACATCTCTTTGTTTATTCTAACTAAAGAGCTTTTGACAAGTTATTAAACTTCAGTCAGATTATTCACTTCCAATAACCATTGATTGTAGTCAATTTTTGTATGAGCTGTCAAATACTTTTATTTAACAATATTGTCTAAAGTCTAATTTTTTTACTTCAGGTTATAAAACTTTAAATAACTAGAGGAAAAAAATTATAAATAGGTGTAGGATAAAAAATCATAGCCCAAGATTTTTGTATCATAAATACATCTAGTCCGGGTATATGAATGTAAGGACAGAAAGTCAAAATTTTACTAAAGGAGACTGATAGTATACACAAACAGAATTTTAAAGTTTGTAAAACATAAGAAAACTGAAACGAAACACAAAGTATCTCAAAATAAATATTAAAGCAAATTACTAGATAATTTAAACTTAGTAAATCAAGTTGTAGATGTAGCTGTCATCAAGTCAGTGAAAAAGAAGCATCCTTAGTTGGAAGCTTCTTCATATTTTTACCAAGGTTTTATCGATAATGAATCTAAACAAAATTGACACATATTACTTGATACAAGGACAAGAAAAACTAAATATTTAAAAACTTACCCCTTAGTTTGGAAACTCACAAAGATTTTATTTGCCAAAAAAGTAAAAAAATATAGCTTTTTGGGCATCAATGAGTTCAGATTAATAAGTCCACATGAGATAATCTCCAAACCGGATTCCCACGCAAATAATAGTTCTAGCTTTATATCGCAGGGCTTTTAAGTTCGAAATTAAACCTAAGAAGTTTTGTGGTTATTATTCTTTCTCATAATTGTTTTTAAATTTTTTGTCAAAAATTTAATTAACTCTACTAAACTAAAACTAAAGTGTGCATGTTACTAGTTTGTTCAAATTTTAAGTTCAAATTTTAAGTTTTAGTGATTAATAGGAAATTGAAAATAAATGACAGGTCATAAATAATAGTCTAGTGTTTGAGCAATTCACTGATCCACTTGAATTAAATTTGTTCTATATTTTGATTATCGCTCCAGACGTTGCAATTTTAATTCTCAATCTAAGGTTAAAGTACAATATTTACCAAAAAGTTTCACGGCTCGAATTCATATCCTTACAATATTGATTTTTAGTTTTTATTTTTTAAATCGTTGTATAGTTATGAGCATGATAGTAACAAAATAATAAAACTAACTAATTATTGTAAATGTTTATCTTTAAAAAGAAAATATTCATTGCAATTCTGCATCAAATAGAGCCATTTATGAATCCATTACCTACAGCTAAGAGTTTTTAAAATCATCTTCGGTGTATTATTGAGTAACAATGACTTTAATTACAATGTATTTTGCAATAATTCTCACCATATATATTTTACCATTCGCTTTTTCTGAGGACTCAATGGACTATCATAATATACTTCAGAAGATTTCAATAGGATCATTTAGAAAAGAAAAAGATACGAAAGGTGCATTAATCGCCGAATTAGATCCTGGTCATGGATGTCAAATCAATGTGAGTATGTACTCGTTTGATAATTATGAAATTTTAACAAAGGCTTATGAATTATACCAACATGCAATTGCCCATGAACGGTGGGGTGATGGAGTTTACTTGACTGAGTTCATTTATCATAATGGTGTTATTACAAATACGAGTTTGCATAGAGATATTACAAAAATATTAACTGAAAGAGCTAATAACGACACGAGTATGATCAAATTATGGAAAGAAACTACTACAAATAAGAACTTGGAAAACTATTTTGCATCATTACTTGAAAAAGTTATAAAAGACAATATCCGTTCAACGATCACAATTTGTTCAGATGCTAATTATGAATACTTTCATTCTACATTTGACAAAAGAGCCAAAAAAATCAAACAATGTCCCATTAATTCATTAATTAGTGACGCAGACAGGAAACAAATTAAAAAATTGAAGACGTATGTTTTATGCTTTGGATCTGAATGTTTATCTTGGAATATAGGATCTCGTAATTTGAAAAGTTCAGAGAAATTTATAAATTCAAATCTATTATATAGATCAGTAATTGCCTAAAATCACATATAGCTTGATTTGAGTAGAGAACTTCACATCTAGTTATAGTTCCACATTAAATTTGAATTTTAAGAGCCTAACACATTTCAAAAGTAAAACATGATTTTGTGTTAATTTAGTAATGATTGTTTTCTTAAAATTGCATCATTAATCAAGGTCCACGAGGTGCGAATCCTCAGTCTTGTTCCAATTGAAATTTTGATACATTAATTGACAACCTTATTGTACTCTACAAAGACTTCACTTTATACTTCTTATTGTTTTACTTTCACTTTAATGAAACACATTTATTTAATTTACACGTGTAAGATTGTATGTAAAAAAAAATTATTAAACAATACCCACTAAGGTTTAATAAAAATTTTTAATTATTTTTAATTCATAATACATTCAATTATGCAATGAAATAATTATGTTACGATATATTCTTAAGATTTGAAAATTTCGAGAAAAGAGATCATATAAATAACTATTGAAATCTTGATTTTAAAATCAATTAATTCATAATGCTTTCAAGAATGATGTTATTTGCTACTTCTTTATTAACTTTAGTGTTTTCACAAATCGTACTTGGTGATAATAAATCATATACTTTACCAAAATTTGAATCATCAACTCAATATTTCGAACAAAGTGATTCAAGTATATCACCATCAAATGTTAACTATACTAATAATTTTGGATTAAAAGATCAATATTCATGGAACGATGTATTAGATCAATTGGATGAATATCATAAATTATTTTTCATCATAAGACATGCATTTGGAGTTCATCAATGTAATACCCCATCTACTGATTGGACTTGTTATTGGCAAACATTAGATGGGTATAATGGTCAAGTTTGGGCTGATGCAGTTTTAACACAGCAAGGTATTGATCAAAGTAAAAAATTATCACAACAAATTAAAAACACCAAAAATTTCCCATATCCAAATCATTATTATTCAAGTCCACTTAGAAGAACTTTAGAAACTTGGGATTATGTTTGGAAAGATTTAACTTCAAAAGGTCCAACTATCAAAGAATTTGCTAGAGAAACTTATGGTATTCAAACTGAAAGTAAACGTCATGATAAAAACTATATTTCTTTGAATTGGCCTCATGCTACATTTGAAAAGGGGTTCACTTCAAATGATGAATTATGGTCTAGTACAAAAAGAGAAACTGGTCAACATCGTAAATATAGAGCTGCTTCTTTATTAAATGATATTTTTGATGCTAGTAAAGATGATAAAGTTGTTTCAATTGTTTCACATTCTGGATTGATTGGATCGATTTTAGATGTTGTTGGTCATAGAGATTATCCAGTTGATAATGCTGTATTGATACCAGTTATAATTCAAAGGAAAAAACATAAAACCAAAACATATGATTTAGATGATCCTGATAAAACTTTTGCTGATATTTGTCCAGATAAACCTTCAACCATTACTGAAGGGCCAGAATTAACTTGTAGTGCTGGTCCATTTGATGAGAAAGATCCATCAGGTAATTAATTTTGTTAATAATTTTATTTAATTTTATAAACTATTTATATAGACACCATGTTTTAAAAAGTTCAAAAAGTTAGAATTGAAAAAAATGTAGGTTGAATCGGTTGTGACTAGTCAAAGCTTAAAATCCCTCTATATAAGTAACAATAGAATTGATCACAATCTTTATTATTATTTTTTTTAGTTGCGATACATTGTTCTAATTTAATCATTGCTTCTTTGTTAAATCGCCCAAGAAAAATTAACAAAGACTCTTACCCCAAGGTTCAAAGAGCTCAATTTTTCAATTTTTTGATTAAAATTCATTTGAAAGTGTCATTAAAAAATTTGAGAAATTTTGAATGTAATTTGTATGGCGTCAAAAATAAGATTGCTAACAAAATTAGGTCGTTTTTGACCAACTTAAGGTGAAGTATTTTCCTGCCTACTCTATGCTAGCCTATTGTTATAATAGACAGATCTTTTGAAAAGAAAGGCTTTGATTTGGTCAAAGCCGGAAGATTAAGCGAAGTTCGTCTAAAAAGATTTAATACGTAATCAAGCTCAATTTAGGTAAGATAATATTCACGTCTTTTATGATCAATGATTCGGACTCAATTGAGTTTTACAATAAAAATGTATAACATTAATAACTCACATAACTGTATTAAATTAAACAAAAAAATATGAAACTATAAATTACACACTACTTGATTCTCTGATTATTTAAGCATTTGAAGCAATAGCTTGTTTAATAGCACTTGGATTAGCACCAATAACTTTTTGAACTTGTTCACCATTTTTGAAAAAGATTAAAGTTGGCATTGAAGAAATTTCGTATTTCTGAGCAATATCACTTGAATTATCAACATCTACTTTTAAAAATTTAACATTTGAATATTCTTTTGCAAATTTTTCTAATAATGGAGCAATCATTTTACAAGGTCCACACCATTCTGCGAAGAAATCAACAACTACTAAACCATTGAATTTTAATTCCTCGTTGAAGTCTGATAATGAAGTTACTACTTGAACCATTTTTTATTGAATATTTATATATGTATCTGATTAATTGGATTGATTATCAATTGATAAGATTGTCGAATTGATCAAAAAATTGTGAATCAAAAGAATTGAAGAAAATCGGATTTCATTTATACTCGTTGAAATTGAGAATAAAAAACGCATTCATTATTATTCAGCAAATCACGTGAAGAATTTGCAAGATACTATGTGCTTATAAATTTAGCGATGCATTCAGACATGTGACTTGATCAAGTCGGAATTCTAATTCATAGAGTAAAAATTTATTACTAATTCAAAATATTTGTTCTCGAATCTTCAAACTTTAGTTTCACTATAGATCATTCAACCAAATTACAATATTATTAATCAATCTATGTTTGTTTACAATTATTGATTACTCATATGTAACGTATTTATAAGATGCAGATAATAAATGACCTAAGAATCAGGTGTGAATCCATAAGTAATGAAAAATTCATCAGTTTGATCATCTGTGTCATAACTAATTGTTATCTCCAATTTAGTATTATCCCTGGGTATTTCATTGTTTTTCAATTTTAAGACAATATCATTTGTTTTTCTATCTATATCAAAATATGCATTATTTGGATTGTTATGGTTTACATAATCCAAAATAGGAACTAATGTAATGTTTGTTGTGAAGTTATCTTCATCGCCTTCTTCTTGAATGGCTTTAGGTATCTCTAATGTTCTTGATGTAAGAGCCCTATATATTTGAAAAAATGTTTGATAAGGTAATAATTCTTTTATCCTGACATCCGGATATAGTTCTGACAATCCCGACATCAATTCATCATATTCACTTTGTAGTAATTGATTTAATTGATTAAAGTGTTTTATTTTTGGTTCTTGTTGTTGAGCCTCTTCTTCAGATGGACAATATGTCGATGTATTGGATAATATTTGTAGATAAGTATCAAATTCTACTGAGGGGGAATTGATATAATAATCAACATTACCTTTGTGACTATTTCTATAATTTTGTAAAATCTTCAATCCTAATAAATATGAGAATATGATAATAGTTTCTGATTCAGGTTGAAGTATTTTTAAAAGGTTGTTAATTAATTGTGATTCGATAATTGGTGCATCTTCGGTATGTTGTTTATCCCTTTTTTTCAATTCTGATAGTAAATCAAGTAGTGTATCCATGTTATATACTGAGGTTGGAGGAATTCTCAAAATTATTTGATCTTCATCATCTTGCACTTCTTCTGTTGATTCATAAAATAATCCTATTCCACCTAATAAACTATGATCAATTGTTAAGTTACTTTGACATTTGGAATCAACCCATTTTGCAAATTTATCATTATTATCAATACCAGGTATTCTCACATCTTTTGATATTTTGACTGGCATATTGTATAATCAACTACTGATTTACATCATGTTTTGTCATACCCGAAACGGTAGTCTAGTAATAGTGTGTTTATATACAGGCTCAAAGTGATGTATGTAAAAAAAAATTATTTTTTTATCTTCAAACTAAATAGAAGATAAAGTTGATATAACCATTTAATACATTAATAGAATCATATAAATAATGGCATCTTGGGAAGACGAAGAAATTTCAGATGAAGAATTTATAAGTAATTGGGATGTTGATCCAGAAGAAGAGGAAAGAAAGGAAAAAGAAGCAAAAGAAGCAGAAGCTAAAAAGAAAGCAGAATTAAAAGCAAAAGAAGATGAATTAAAACGTAAAAAAGATAAGAAAAAACAAGACATGGAAGAATTCGATGGATTGGATGAAAGAACAAGAAGGGAATTATTGAAAAAAGCAGAATTGAATGCTGATTTAAATAATGCAGCAGATTTATTTGGAGGTTTGGGAGTTGCAGAAGATGATAATGACGAATTTGATATAAATGAACATCCAAGAGAAAAAGCAAGAAAAGCTGCTATATTAGAAGCAGCACAAAAAAGACCAGTATTAACAAAAGATACACCATTAGAAGAACATCCTTTATTTCAACCAACTGATAAACAAGAATATGAAAGATTGAGAAAAGCAGTTGGTGCATCATTAACTGCATTAAATGAAGATAGTTCATTATTATATGCATCAAGTTTAGCAATTGATTTAATTAGAGATTTAACTCAACCATTATCGGTAGAAAACACAAGAAAAGTTATAAGTACGTTGAATGTTATAATAAAAGATAAAGAAAGATTAGAAAGACAAGCAAGATTGAAAAAAACCGGTGGGACTGCTACTGGTGGTGCTGGGAAAAAGAAAGCCAAACCAGCTGCAAGACCTAATGTTGGTGGTTTTAAAAAGGATGATATGGATGATGGATTTGATGATTTTGATGATGATGATTTCATGTAATAGAATCAAGAGAAGAAGCATTAAAATGTGAAGAAGAGAATAGGATCATAGAGAAGATTTAAATTTCTGGTCACTGCTATCGTAATTGTACAAGACTAGTTGTTTTACTACTTGATTATACTTTCTTCACATTTTAATAAATCCATTGAATCATAAATCATTAGTTTAGTTGAATTTGAATTACTTCTTTCAATTAAAACGACATTCAAATATTGTTTCCCTCTAATTTTTTCACTTTCATTTTCAGTCTCGTAATCGTTGTCATTATCATTATCATCATTGATTTCCGTATCACTACCACTTTCATCTATGAATAATTGTTCCTTGGGTTTTTTTTTGACCTTGTGTTTATTTTTTGATTGTGGCTGATGTTCTTGTTTTATGTTAATTTGCAATTTGTTGTTATCTATTTCATCTTCTGAATAATAATAACCACCCAATTCTAACAACAGTTTAGTTGTGTTTGTTGTACTTGTAGTAAGAGCTGTATCATCCGATTCTTCTTTCATGTGAAAGGATTCTTCGTGCTTATCCTCTTGTTGTTGAAAAGAATCTTCGTTACCATATTCAAAATCATAACCAAATTCAATTTGTGGTTGTTCGTGCGATACTGGATTTGCATTACGACCCAATTCCGGAGGTTCTTCATAAAATTGAGGGAACTCATCATTTGATTCATTCATAATGTAGTTGATTGAATGTTTTTCCGATATAGTTGATAAAGAATTTCTAGTATTAAAATTAATAATTGGTCTTGTTGGAGTATAATCAATGGCTGCAAAAGTTTTATTTCTTTGATGATAGTATGGAGTAGATATATTTTTTGATCTTAGATTTGAAACAAAACTGTTGTGATGACCTAAATCAGGAGTTCCAACTTTTCTTTGATGTTTAAATGGAGAATTGATGTTGTAAATTCTTGATTCTTTAGGTTTTGGTTGAATTGGTTGTAAAATTTTCGAAGGTACAATTTTTGATTTAACTATTGAATCAAGTAAATTATTAAAACCAGGTATTGGACCTTTGGTTACCACCTTCGGCTTTTTGCTTTGTGGCTTAGATGGTTTACTTTCAGGTGAAGCAAAAGGTAAATTTGTAATGTCAGGTAATGTTTTAACTTGTTTCTTAGACTTCTTCTTAATAATATATTTTTTAGGCGACTTTTCAAAACCTATGGGAGTTGAAGTAGCTTGAAATCTAGGTGGTTTATCTTTAAGTTTTGAATTATCATCATTGAATATATCATGTAATGTTAAAGATTTTCTTTGTTGTTTTTTGGATTTGTACATACTTGTATCAAAAAGTGTTGCAAAATAAATACCCCTCAAAATGTTGATTTTGGTAGTATTCAATTATTATAATTGAGTAAATATTGTCTCCATTATCTTTTTCTTTTACTAAAATACTAAACATTAATTAAATAATCCAAGTTTTTACCAATTTCAAAATTATAACGTTATTGGTAATCTATAATATAAAATGTGTAAAAATTATCTTCCTTATTAAATTGGAAAATTTCAAATAAGTAATGCTACCAGAATTTTGTGAATCCAAATAAATTTATAGATCAACTTTATTATTATCAACTTAAACCATTACATCAATCACATATACAACACATACATATGTCTCATAATATAATACCCACGAGCTCAAACTATAGCAAAAGAACTCAATCACTAAGTAATATCAACGTACTTTCGAAAAAACCAGAAATAATTAACCTATCATCACTATCTTTCTTATTTAGTGCAATAGTAAGTCATTATCATCAGAAATCAATAAATATACAAGATTTGGAAAATAGATTGAATGGAATAGGGTATCAAATAGGTCAACGATATTTAGAATTAATAAAGCTAAGAGAGGGATTCAAATTAAATAAAAGGGAGATTAAAATTATAGGAATATTACAATTCATACATGGACAATTTTGGAAAACAATTTTTGGAAAGTATGCAAATGAACTAGAAAAATCACAAGATATAAATAACGAATATATGATTATAGATAATGTACCACTATTAAATCGATTTATTAGTATTCCAAAGGATTATGGAGATTTAAATTGTTCTGCTTTTGTTGCCGGTATTATTGAAGGAGCTTTAGATTCTGCAGGTTTCAATGCTAATGTTACTGCTCATAATGCTTTTACGGATGTAAATCCTTTAAGAACTGTTTTTTTGATAAAATTTGATGAACTGGTCATGATAAGAGAAAGTTTACGATTTAGTTGAAAAATATGAAAATGTTAGACTTACGAATAATTAATTTTTGTAGACTCCATCTCTCTATCAACTCTCTTTAAGCTCTACTTTTTAGTTACCATTGTCTTTCTTGACGTTGTTGTATCTTTTGGATATTATCTCTTGATTAAATTTCGCAGTAAAAAAATCGATTGAAAAATTTAAAAATATGATTTTTCGAGATTCAAGTACATTTAATTTGCAGCACTTTACCAAAAACCAATATTCCAACTCCAACAACAGCAATGGGTATAACAATTCGTCAAGCAAATATAACAGATGTGCAGGCGATGCAAAATGCAAATCTACATAATTTACCTGAAAATTATCAACTAAAATATTATATGTATCATATATTAAGTTGGCCACAAGCTTCATTTGTAGCAACAACTACAACAAATTTAGAATCTGGCGAGGAAAAAGTTGTTGGTTATGTATTAGGTAAAATGGAAGATGATCCAGAAGCAACAGATAAAACACCACATGGTCATATAACATCATTATCAGTAATGAGAACATATCGTAGAATGGGAATAGCAGAAAAATTAATGAGACAATCATTATATGCAATGTGTGAACTGTTTGATGCAAAATATGTTAGTTTACATGTACGTAAATCAAATAGAGCTGCATTACATTTATATAGAGACTCTTTACAATTTGAAGTACAACTGATTGAAAAATCTTATTATCAAGATGGTGAAGATGCTTATGCTATGAGATTAGATTTAAATTTAGAAGATTTACTACCTTCTTTATCACAAAAGGGAATAGTTGATGATTTAACAAAAGATTTGCTAGAAGATATACTTGTATAAAGAAAAATACATAAACATTACAATCAGGAACTTAAAAATATCAATATGTTATTTCTAAAAATTATTTCCATTCTAATATCTTTCTTTCATTCTACTTGCAACAGTTCTTAAATTTCCATAAACTTTACCAGGTGGTGATCCCAAAATCAAAGAAACAACGGCTTCTCTTGCCATTCGTATATGAGTGAAACCTCCTAAAATATGAATCTTGGAATCAGCTAAAACAATTCTTGTTCTAGTAGCATTTTCGATAGCAAATTTGGTTTTACCATCTTTACCAGCAATTCTACCAATAGCTCTACTTAAATGATCACCAGTCAAAGTTTTAACATCTTTTATTTCAAATGTTTCAATATATAAATCATCTAATCTTAGCAAAGCAATAGCATCATCAACATCAAAACCTAAAGTAAAAGCTTTTACAAAATCTGCTCCCTTTTGTAATGCACCTGGATCAGTTGTAAATTTATTAGTTCTTAATTCAACAGTTTTTGTTTTTAAATTCATTCTAACTTGTAATTTTAAATGATCAACTAATGGTGGATATATCTTAGTCCATACATTTTTTAATGGAGTCATCCTATGTGGTGGAACTGGGACTTTCCTACTTTCTAGTTTAACTTTCATATTTGTATTTGATTCTGATGTAAATTTAGGTTTTCCCAGTTCATCTATGTCTGCTGATAATGTTGTGGATTGTGTGTTTGGTTCGTTGGTTGTGAGTGGGACTAATTCTGTATCTATGAGCATTTCTTCATCATCGTCTTCTTGTTGTTGTGGATGTGAGTTCGAAAATTGTGATATTATTTTACTTGTTGGTTGTTCTTGATCTATTTGATCTATATCATCTGTAGGTTTTAATGCAGTTGGTGCACTCATATTTTGAATTTCTTAAGTATGTGTATATGAGTTTGTATTAATAATAATCAGTTTATATAATATATGATAGTGTCTTGCAATAATACTTAGAATTTATCTATTTATGAATTGTTCTTGTTGTTGTAGCTCTTGTACCTTTACTTTCTTCTTAATAATTCTTTTGTCTCTTCTCTTCTTTTAATTTTTTTGATAAGTGACACAAAAACAAAAATTACAAAAATAGAATTAAATGCGGCTCAGACCAAATTTTCAAATTTAAGAAATTTGACATGTCATAAAAGATTGTTTCTTTTTCAGTTTTGACATCAAAAGTTCGAGACATTCAATTACAATATTATAGGAGGTAAATCATAAATACTAAGCTGCGAACATGATAAAAGATAACTAATTTGATTTAATATGAATAGACTAATCTCTTTGCTTTACTCATTACTTTTTCAATAGGAATGCAAATTTTGAAATCATTTGGTAGTTCTCAATAAATTGCTAAAATAAAATTAAAGTATGAAAAAATTTAAACCAGTTAGATTTTTATTTTTGTAATTTTAAATTGCCCCATATTTTAGAATAAGTTATAAAAAGTAGCCATAATACTTGTTTAAATTCAACATTTAAACTCAATAATTATCAAGTTTCAACAACCTTTAAGTATAGTCTTCATTAACAATGTTATCCAATATTAGAATACTACGAAAAAATCACGCGAATATCATAAAAATTTTAATACCATCTTTTGGCAACCAAAATTATTTATCAAGATCACATAGTATAATAAGTCCAATATTAATACGGCATTTCTCAAAATCCAATAAATCAAGCATAAATTCCTCGAAACACCTTTTAAATGAAAAATCAAACGGAAAACTAGGTATTAAATCATCTGCCGTTAATACCACCTCTGCTACAAAAGCAACACTTTTAGCTCAAACAAGTTCAAGATTACAAAGATTATGGCTAAATATCAAGTGGCCATTGATAAGAAATGGTAAAGGTTCAAAATGGGATATATCGTCAGCCTTCATTTCTACAATGATTATGGGAAATTTATTATGGATTATTTTGGGAACTACGACTTTTGGTTTAGTAGTTATGTATTCTTTACATTATTTAGATAATTTGTTCTCAGATACAGAAACCAAGGAAGAGAAAAGGCACAAAAATAGTGTTTTTGGTTATATAACAAGTAGTATATTGTCAAATGGATTAGGATTTAATTTACAATTTGAAAAGGGAATATTACCAGAATTTAAAGATGGGAAATTACGATTCAAGAATTTTAAATTAGTATCTAAAGATAATAGTCAATTAAAAGTTACTGCAAATATTGAAGCAATGGATTTAACATTATCATTTAATAAATGGTATGAAGGAAATGGATTAATTTATGATTTAGAAATATTTGGATTAAATGCTAAAATCGTTAAGAAATCAGATACAAAGGAAGATTTAGTTGATATTGATAAAAATTATCTTTTTGAACATGTTAAAATTTTTGATTCATTTTTGGAGATATATGAACCAAATTCAGATGAACCAACTAAAATAAATATTTTTAGTTGTGATTTACCAAAATTAAGGGGTGATCAATTAGTTCTTGATTTTTTCAATGCAAACAATGCATCTGGAGCTATAAATAATTCATTATTTACTATTCATAAAAGACAAAGTTTAGATCCTCAAAGTAAACCTGATGATAAATTAATTAGATTTAAATTAGATGCAATTGATTTAGGTAACATTTCAAAAGTTAACCCCAAACTGAAATTTAATTGGTTAGTTAATGGTAAAGCAGAAGTTATAGCTGATATAACATTACCTAAAAATGAGGAACATAACGAATCAATAAGTGATTTAATCACAAAATTATTTAATAATATTTCAAATATGAATAAACCAACTGAAAAATCCAATGAAGATTCATTATTAAAAGACGCAATCAATGCTATATATTATACTTTTAAATCATCAGATAATGAAGAAATACTCAATGAATCTTATGTAATGATTAACGTAAAAGTTAAATTTTCAGAATTACAAGCAAGTTTACCACAAAATTTACCATTATCTTCAAATTCAGTTCCATTCATATCATTATCAGATTTAAGGTCAATAATAGGTTTTATAAATCATGAAAAACAACCAATAACTTTAAAAACCACAATAATTGAAAAAATTTCAAATCTTTATAATATTGAACATTTAGGTCAAACTAAAATGTTTGATTCAATAGTTGCTGATATGTATGAAGAATTAATTGGAATGGTTAAAGAAGATGAAAAAAGAATTGTTTCTTCAAAAACTTGGACTAAAACTATTGCTACTCAATTAATACTTTTGGGTTTAGGTGCATTAGCTTAATCTACAAAACTCTGTATATAATAGATAAAAAATATATGTCTGTACGAATGTCATGTCAATTACTAGTTACTTATTGATTTTTCGTCGTTTTATCATTGGTTTACCATTTGATTCTTGATTTTGTAAATCTTTTGCTAAATCTACATCTATTGGTTTTGCTCCAATACCTAAAGTTATTCCCTTTTGTCGATGTCGTATTTCTTTACTTTCTTTTTTATTTTCTTCTTCTGCTTCTTCGTCTTCTTCCTTCCCATCCCATCCTAAACCTCGTAGAAAAGCTGCACCAAATTCTTCTGCTGGTATATTTTCGTTCTCGGAGTCATTATTTGATTCATCGTCTGATTCATATATTAACTTCTTAACGATTGATTCTTCTTCATTTGTGGTGGTTTTAGTAAATTCAGTAACTCCATATTTCAATTTCTCTTCCTCTTTTTTTGGTGTTGGTTTTACATTTATAGAACTACTTACTTTTTTAGGTTTTATTACCCATTGTTTAGGTGGTGGTTCTTTTGAATCTTCTTTTGAATATGAATTAATTAATGTTTTTGTCGTAAATTCTTCTTTTTCATCAGCCAAAGGTTTCAACTTCTTTGTACCTAGTTTCTTTTTCAAATTGATTTTCAAACCTGATGACATTTTTATTGTTGTGTTATATCATTTGAAGGAATTATATAATTTGATTTGTAAGATTTGATAGTTATAATAATTGGGTATAGTTTTTGTACTATTATAAAATTAATATGCTTGATGATCATTTCTATGTCAGAATTGGCTACCAAATGAGATACTAAAATTAGATAGAATTTTGATTACAGCTTTATTATTAACTCAGAACTAATTGAACTACTTTATAGTATTCTTTATCTGATATTAATCTCAATTTATCAAATTTTTGCTTTGCTCAAACTTATCAATTCCAAGCTTAATGTAATATTGAATTAATGATCTATTATTTTGTGAGTACAGAAACTTTTTGTAAATAAGACGCGTTTGTTTCATAAAAAATAATAATATATGTTAACTAGTAAAGTTTTATTTATTATTGATCTTAATTTGCAACACATTAATTATATATATCATCAAAGATCAATTATTATAAGTACAAAATTACATGGATTTATATGGACTGGAAGATGTCAATAATAAACAAGTTAATGCAACAGATGATGAAAGAGAATACGAAGAAGAACAAGAATATATTAATACCCCAGATAGTAGTGATATAACAGACGTTGATGCAACTCCTCCAAGAGTAATGGATTTACATATGTCAAGTATAATATCAGATTTAGAAGAAGAAGAAGAAACCACAGTAAAACCACCACATCAGTTACTTTCAATATTGACAGGAAATCAAAAGAAGAGGAAAGTTTTAAAAGAAGAAATAACACAACCAAAACCTGAAACATTAGAAGATTTAGAAAAGAAAATGTACTCCAAGATTAAATCAACAAGTATAAAAGATTTATTTACATCATATAATAAAAAAGAATTTAACTCAAACATCACTATAAAAATAAGTTCTGAAAAGCTTAAGAATATACGACCGACTCCACCAAGTGAAAAAAAGCAACCGCCACTAGTCAAAAAACCTGTCATTGATCATGAATCAAAAATCTTTGAAAATGCTAAAAGAACAACAGCAAGAGATTTATTCAACAATTTTAAACCAAAAGTTACAGAATTACTACAACCAGGTATTACCACCTACCCAGTCATCATCAAATTAAATCCAAATCAATTGGCAAAATTTAATCTTAATCCATTAAGAACAAAAGGAAACAACGTCAATGGAACTTCATGTAAATCAGTTTTTGCTGAAATGATGACAGCAAGTAAGAACAACAAACTCAGAACTACAACACAAATTAAAGAAATGAAACTACCACCACTTTCAAAAGATCAATTTCACGTTTTAGATGAATTCATATCATATATTCCACCACTACCTAAAAAATTGCATGTACAACCAGAAGAATTTTCTGGTATTGTACCACCTCCAAATATTCCAAAATCGAAATCAAAATATTCATATACAAATTATACTGTAAATAAAAAAGAATTTGCATTAAATAAAATACCTATTCTACATAAAGCTCCACAACTTCAAGCCATTTTCAATAAACTTGATCAACAACAACCAGAACCAAAATTACCATGGGTAAATAAATATCAACCTGAACAAATGTCAGAACTAGTCATGCATAAACATAATTTGAAACATATAAAAAATTGGATAGAAAATTCATTCTTAAAATTAAAATCTCAAGCACCAGTTAAAGACCTTAATCGAAAATTAAAGAAACGGAAATTAGATTCATTTATATTAGATGATGAAGAAACAGAAGATGAAATATACCTGCCTTTTCTTATATTACAAGGTTCGTGTGGTTCAGGAAAATCTACTGCTGTTTTTACTGCAATGCATCAATTAAAAGGGTATGTGCATGAGATAAATACCGGTAATGCAAGAAGTAGAAAAGATATTCATAATTCATTAAAAGAATTATGTACAACTCAATTAGTTAATGATACAAAAGAATTCCAAAAGGGATTAGTTTTATTTGAAGATGTTAATATACTATTTGAACAAGATAAAACATTTTGGCAAGTAGTTCAAGATATTATAAATGTTTCTAAAAGACCTATAATTTTAACATGCGAAGAATTATGGAATATTCCTAAAAACTTAATACAATTTGCACAAGATGATGATTCAATTATTTTCATTGATGATTATCCTGTTTCCAAAAAATTAGTAGCAGATTATATGTGGTTATGTTGCTTGAATGAAGATTATGATGTTGATGATCATATTATTGATGAAATTATTGATGAAAATTGGAATGGTCATAACTATGATTTGAGAGGTTGTTTGAATCAGTGTGAAATGTTATGTAAAATTGATCATCTACCAGAACAAGTTGTGAAAATTACCAAAATCGTTGATATGAAAGTAGACGAATCCGAAAATTTAGAAGTTCAAGCTCAACAATATGATTTGAATTCAGCAAGTGATGTCATTTCAAGTTGTTCAAAATCTCAAATATTATCAGACATTCAAGATAATGAATTCATAGATTTATATTATATCGATGATATATCAAGAAAGAAATCTACCCAATTTTATGAGTTCAATTGTGGTGAAGAAATCAAGTCATTATTAAATCTTACCATAACCGATCAACCACAGCCAAAATTCATGTTAACAGACTTAATGTACGAATGTCAAAATTTTATAGGTTCAAGATCCAAAAAATTTTCTAAATTTTTTTATCAACATATAGATCATTCAAGAGCAACAAGATCAAGTAGTGATTTATCAAATCCTTATAATGAACCAACTACAGGATTACCAGAAACTTCATTTTTATATAATATATCACCTGCACCTTTTGTATTAGATTTATTACCATTTACTAGATCTTGGCAAATTTTTCAAAATGAAATTGATAAATATGAATTACAAAATTTAAAAGATGGTAATGCTAGTGTAAAGAAATTTTTACAGTATAGAGATTTTCAACATAAGTCGAGTTTAATTGCTACTATTCCAGATGTAACGAAAATGAACTCCTATAATGAAGTGGGACACAATCCTCAAATAGGTCTTAATGAATAAACAAAAGTAGAGTTAATACAACGCTATCTCTACAATTAACAGAAATTCTCTAATCTATTAAAGTAAAAGTAAATAATTATATTTTATTTATTAAGGTAAATTTTTAAATTCTTGTAATAATTGATCAGGTTTTACATTAAAAGGGTCATTAAATGGCATTTTATCATTATTAGTTTGAGGTATTATAGGAGCTGATTCAACTTGTTTTAAAGGTGGTTGTTGTTGATTTGTTGAAAGTTGAGAAGGTGCAGGTAATTGAGATTTTCTTTCAATAACAGATAAATAATTTGAAGGTACATACCCAACTTTACCTGATCTTGATCTTACTTTCCACCATTTTGATTCATTTCCAACAGGATCTAATTTTGATAATATAGCAACTAATTCATTTGGTTTTAATTCAATTTCAATTTGAGGATTTTCTGGATTAAATTCATAAATTGCTTTTGCAAATTGTAAATTTGTTGGATCAAATGATGAACCATTTGGATTAATTCCACCATTTAATTGTTGTTGTTTTTGTAATTCCATTTGTTTTCTTTTATTTTGTTCATTTAAAAATTGTATAGCTTTACTTAATAAATATGGAAATCCAATTGATGCAGCTAAAAATAAAAGTAATGGTTTTAAAGAAATTCTTGGTTTTTTAGGTTGTGATGATGAATTTGATTTTCTAATTTGTTCTTCAATTTTTTTTTGTTTTATTTCAAATTTATTAAATTCATTTATATTTAAACCATTATTAAAAGATTGTCCAGTAACTTTCCAAAATATCTTTTTTACAAATTTAATTAATGCAAATATTCCTAATAAACTACCTAATGCATTTTTTAAATTACCAAATTGTTCAGCTAAATTAATCATTGTGAAAAAAGATGAATGAGTTGCCATATATGTAGCTTCCAACATTTGTGCAAATCCACCAACTGCACCAATTATACTTTCAATTAAATGGAAAGTAGCTTGAGTACCTTCTCCAAATCCATTTTGCATCATACCATTTTGATTTCCATACATTGAATTTCCATACATTGAATTTCCATACATTCCACCTCCATACATTGAATTCCCATACATTGATGATCCATAACCTCCATACATTGATGAACCATATCCTGATCCATAACCCCCATACATTCCTGATCCATAACCTGATCCATACATTGATGAACCATAACCAGATGAACCATATCTATTTCCATAAGTTGATGATGATGTTCCATAAGCATTTGTATTACCATATGGTGAAGTTTCTGCCATATTATTGAAATCTGAAGTTAATGAAGTTGGTCTATCTGGTATACTTGGATTTGTTGATGATTGTGCTGTATTAGTAGTAGTAGTAGTTGACGGCTGTTGTGTTTGTTGTGTTGAAGCTGCTGAAGTACCTTGTGAAACTTCCCATGGTTTCGTTCTTGGCTGCGATGCTGACATTTATGTATTATGTGAGTGATATATATATATATATTATTAAGTAAAGATGATGATTATGATGCTGTTTGACACAGATTAAATTAAGGTGGGGTTTAAATTAATTAAGTTGATTGTGTTTTTTTTTTCCTAATAAAAAAATTCTATAATTTTTAATATTTGAATGACAAGTCTTAAGATTGAATAAAGTGACAAACAATTCTATATATTAAATGTGAAAATTAAAATCCTAAATCAAAATAAAAGATAGAATGAGATTATTATAAAGTAAAGAAATGTTACTTGATTTTATTATATGATTTTAAAAGTAAAGGCGTTGATTGCAGAGAGATGATTTAAAAAAATTCTTTGAATTATAATATTTCTTTTTCATTTAAATCAATTAATATTACAATTATTAATTAGATCATTTGTTTTCTCTTCTGTTAAGTAAAGGGTGTAAAATTTATTTATTGTCGCATATTTAATTCAGTCACAATTTTTATGACACACCTCTTGTTCCTCGGCATTTGGATTATACACGATATATCAAACATACAACAACAGCATCAACAACTACAGGAAACATCAACAAAACTATTACTACTATTCCTATTTTTTTTTATTAAAAGTACTATACCAAATTAGATAAATAAATTATATAACTAACAATACAAGTAAATGAACTTAATACAATGAAAAAATAACTTATTTTACAACCTTCTAATTTGGATAGTCATGGTAGGGGTTCATTTGAACTACTTAATCTATTAAGATGTAAATAAACATCAGTTCCATAACCTTCCATTGAAATTAATTTCAAATCTCCTCCAAAATATTGAGCATATAATCTACTTATTGGTAATCCATAACCAAATCCAGCCATTGGAGCTTTAAAACTTGTTTGATTATATTCTGGTTCCAAAATTGGGGTTTCATTAACTGTTGTATATAAATAAGTCCAAATTAATGGTAATGAAGATCTTGGTATACCACCACCTTCATCAGAAATTTTTATTGCAATATCTTCTATACCTTCTGATATTATAACTTTTATAGATGGAAATTCTAAATCATTTAAATCAATTTCTTCATATTTTATATTTGGATTTTCTTCCATATATTTTTGTTTTAATTTTGGTATATTAAATTCAATTGTTGCTCTTAATGAATTTTTTAAAGTTTCAAATAACATATGAATTAAATGACCTGGTACATACATAAAATTAATATCTTGATTTGGAGCAATTAATTGAATTTTAGGAGCTTCAAATAATCCATAATATTCTTCACATATATATTTTGCTGTTTCTATTGCATCTTCTGCAATTTCTCCAACATTACAATCTGTACATATAACACCAACATAATTTGATCTTGGGGTTTTAGCACCTTGTGATCCATTTATTATAGTTGATATTCTTTGTTTTGTTGGTGAATTTGTTGTCATATTTAATGCAATATGTTGACCAATTAACATTCTAATTCCAATTCTTGACATATAAAATCTATCTAAAAAAGTTTGAATTTGAGAATTTACTAAAACAGTTTTATTTTTAGTTTTCCATTCTTGTACACCTTGGGCCATTGTAGCCACTGTTGCATCATGTCTTTTTTTAATTTTTTCCAATGCTTCACAAACTAATTTATTATATTCATAAACTTCTTTTGGCCATATTATATTTAATGGACATGGTTGAAAATATGTCATTCCATAAGTTGGGGATTCTGTTCTTATTGTTGTATTATCATTTGATTTTGAAATTCTAGTTCGATCTATTGTATGATTATTATGATTATGGTGATTATGATGATGATGATGATGATGTCGAACCACTATTCCATCATCACTGAAAATATTATTTATTGCAGGATTATCATCTAGCAGATCAGGTATTTTATGAATTTCTTCTCTTAGATGTGGTTGATCATCTAATGAAGAATTTATAGTGGATGAATTATCAGTATTATTAGTATTGGTAGTATTTGAATTTGATTGATATAGTAATTTTTTTAAATTATCATCTATAATTGGCTTTTTTAATTCAGTTAATTCTTGAAATGACTGAGCATACCAATTTTTAACTTTTATAGTAGATGGTGATTCATTTAAACCTAATGGAGCTAATTCTAAATCTTTTACTTTTTTAGCTAACCTTATTGGTAATTCTTCAACTATAAATTTTGATGCTAAAAATATTGAACCAGGAGAAGGTGAAGGACCAAATTGTACCATTTGTCTTAAAGATACAGGAGTTTGATTATATAATGCATATTTAAATATTTTATCTTTTAATTTAGATGTTAATTCCCATCCAGTACCCATTATGTGAGTAAATATATATATATATATGTAATTGATTTAATTTAAATTTAAGTATAGTTGATTAATAAATTGAATAGGTAGTAATTTTTTAATGATTAATGAAATAAATCTAACAGTTTAAAAGTTAACAATGAATATATCTTTGAATAATTAATCAATGAAAAATTTTGTATTATAATAATTATAGATCTAATGTCTAAATAATAATTTGTACTCTTAATGTTAAATAATAATGTATCAATTTAATTAATAATAATAAATTAATATTTGATATAATAAATTGATTAAATCAATTGATTGATTGATTGACTGAATAAATTATAATAATAAATAATTCAATAATAATCAACTCGTATTATTTATTTGAAATAATGTCTCTAACATTTATGGAGAACAACAACATTAAAAAACACAACATAAATTATCAAATTTTACACTACCTGGGGTAGTTTTAATAGTTAGTATTCATTAAGTATTATTCATTTTTGCAACATATTTCCAATTCATATATGACTAAATTTATTAACACAATATTGAAATTGATCATATCATTCATGAATTGAATTGTATACATATATGAGTACAAATTCATGATTATATAAGTAAATGAGCTGAATGCAATTTTTCAAAATCTAAATAATCTACTACAAAGATAAAATAAAATTGAAATTTTCATTTAAAGTAATATGTAGAAAAAATCATTAAAAGTTTATAACAAATACAAAGAATCGAAATATGAATGTAACTAAATTGTAAGTGTTTTGGTCAAGTTGATTTCAAATAGCAAATGTATATAATTTGCATCAAACTCTCCTGTGATCTTCTACAAAGCTCTATTGTATTAAAAATAATAATTGCAATTTTCTTTTGTATAATGAATTTTCTTGTTGCAAAATATAGAAAAATGATAATTTACAATCTAAATAGTGACTGATCAAAACTTTAACTAAACCCAGGGCTCAAATTTAGTAAAGTTCAAATGGTCAAACGGATTATCTTATAAACCCGTGGGCTTAAAGATCAAAGTGGCTTCATTTGTATATACTAACAACAATAATTATTGTTGCACATTATTTTAATACCAAAAATTTGCAATAAATTATAAAGGTTGTTTAACAACAATTAGACCAAACAATAATAAAGTTATGGAACTATAATTAATCCATCCAATTATTATAATTAAGGAATATCCAGGGATAAAATTGAAACAATAAAAGAAATAATTATTTATACTAGACTAAACCAAGTTTTAATATAATACATCAACTTTGCAAAAATAAAAAGATACGATTAATTTAAAAAGTTGAATCATTTTAAGTTGTCAAAAATGTTTAGACTTTGAAAATTATTTATTATATAATAATAACTATTATTGTAGTTCGGTTTTAAGGGTTTTTGAAGGCTAAAGAAACAATTTTTAATTAATTTGAAAAGGATCATAAGATTTTTATTATTAAGTTTATTCTTAATATAATAATTTCATTTGTAATAATAATAAAGTTTGAAAAATATAAATTTTATCATCGGAATGAAAATACTTAGTTTATTGTATTTAGTTGAAAATTAAAATGATACAATAAATATTTGAAAAAACAATCAACATATGAAAACAATCAATAATTAATCATTTGATTATAATAATTTACAATAATAGAAATTGGAATTCAGTTTTCCATATATCCATTAAGAATATCACAATATTAATTTCACACTCTAATATTTTTGAAAGAGCAATTTTTTATTTTATTTTGTACATTATGATTCATAGCCATTTCATCTCTCTCCTTAAATATTAAACATTTATATTTATTTTAGGTCTATGGATTTTAATCTCCGTTCGACCCAAATTTAAAGTTTTATTCGGATTAAGTAGAATTATTAGAATTTAGGGAGATAAAAATTATTAAATAATTTTCAAATACAATAACAATAGAAAAAATTAATTATTTGAGAACAATTAAAAAAATAACGTCATAATAATTTAATTTTTCAATTGTTCGGAGATTTATTATTTTTCAAATCAGCCTTACTTTTTTTTCAAATTTTTTCATAAGATAAGAAATAATAATAATAATTAGAATAACTAGCAAATTTATCATTAGTAAGTATATTTTCTCCTTATGTCCCACACCCCCCTATTTATTTCATTCTTCGATACATTTTTATTATATCCTTTCTTATTCAATTGATAAGTTGCTCTAAATTAGAACGAAATTAACAGAAGAGAAATTCCAGAACGGATTGTTAAATAAATGAACATAATAAAATAAAAAAAACCGAGCTATAATTTTTTTTCATATGTTTTTTTTTTTAAAAATTTTAAATCCATTTTACCGGCCGTTTGTCCTTTTGTGTAATTTTATGATGATTAATGATTAAACACAATAGTACAAAATTTCATATTCCCCAGATTTTAACATTAAGAATTGTTAGTCACTTTTTTTAATTTTGACAATTTAGAAAATTAATATAAATTTAAATCATTTTTCCTTTTCAAATCTTCATTTCAAATCCTTTTTTTTTTAATATTTTATCATTACAATCTTCATATTTTATATCAACTCAATATTTACTAATAAATAAATAAATATTATTTACTACATATTCAATTACTTACTTATATTACTTTACTGTTAGAAACTTAAATTTATACAAATACAAATACAAATAAACTATAAAAAATGGTAACTCAAAGAATTTTGAATATATCAAATTTAAAAACTGCTTCAAGATGTTGGGTACCAATAAAGCAACAATTAACAAAAAACACTAAATCATCATTAAATAATAATCATATACAAATTTCACAAAATATATCAAAATTAAATCATCAAATTATATCAAAACAATTTTATTCTTCCAAAATAAGATGTATAAATTTTAATAATTTAAATGATTCTATATCATTAGTATCAAATGATGATTTATTTAATAATTCTTCAACTTCAACTTTATCATCTAGTACTTCAACAACAGAAGAAAGTGAAATATTTGAACCAACTATTAATTCATCTGAAGATATTTTCACTGCTGGTCCAGTTAATAGAGCTTAAAATTTACTATTGAAGTTATTTTTTAAGTTTAGGTTTTTGCATTTTACTTGTTTTTATCATGAGGAGTTATTTTAAATCAAATGGTTGATTTATTGATGTTAGTTTTTTACGATGTTACGCTTTTGACGCTTTTTTCAATTCTTTACATAGGGTAATTCATTATTACCCTACTTTGTTTATAGTATAGTTTTTTCAATAAATATCCTTAACATTGAATATTTCAAATATTGTAGTAGTAAAATTACATCATACTCTATTATTATCAATAATGCAAAAGTTTAATTTTGTCTTGTGGGATATTTAAACTCAAAATTGTTAAAATAAATTTCGGTTTAATGGAAATATTTATATTCAATTATGAAATTTAAAATTTAAATTTTCATTGATTCCATTCGACCGTAAGAAGTAAGAGAAAGCAATTTTTTTACATTAATAACAAACTTATTTTATTATTGTAAACTAATAGACTAGATTTAATTTTAAACCATTGAAAGAAGAATTTTAATTAATTAAATTAATAATTTGAATACTGAATTGATTTATCAATTTGATATTAATTAATTCGTGTTATCGAATAATCTTTTAAACTCATATAATGTTTTATTAAAGAAGGATTCTCCAAGTTGGAATTTTTACTCCAATTTTCTTATCGATTTCAAATCTTTATCAATGTAAGTTTGCTTTTATTGCAAAAACGTTTGAATCAATTGATTAACAATTAATAAAATGAGGAGTATTTGATCTACAATGTTGCAAAATAAAAAAGAAAGTTTGAGATGAAACATTGCAAATTTTAGTAAATTGATATAAACGCAGAAGAAATTTGAAAATTGTATGTTACTCCAATGATTAAAGTTATAGATCTACGATAAGCTTTTACTTTATATTTAAACAAAAACCTCTATATTATAATTCACCCAAAACATCACTCCTTCTATGATTTAACAAAGGCATATTAGTTCTAATTTTTTCTAAATTTTCAAAATCTAAATCAGCATAAATTATTTCAAAATATTCATCACTATTCTTGATATCATCTTCTGATAATTCATTATATTTTTGTCCACGATTTAAAACTTTACCCCAACCATCAACAATTATGGAATCTCCATAACTTATTCTTTCAACAATATCACCCTTATCATTTGTACCAACATTATGTTTACCACATTGAGCAGCATTTATAATGAAAGATTGAGTATCTAAAGCTCTTGCTTTTGTTAGTGTTTCCCAATGTGCATCACCTGTTTTAGTAGTAAAAGCACTTGGAAATGTTATAATATTTGCTCCCTTTTGTCGTAATTTTAAAGCTAATTCTGGAAATCTTATATCATAACATATTGCAAGACCAATACATGCTAATGTATTAGGAATTTTTATAGGTTCTATTATTTCTTTACCTGCTTCTACTGAATTTGATTCTTTTAATATTGGACCTTGTGGTACATCTACATCAAATAAATGTAATTTTTGATATTTTGATATTATTTCACCTTTTGGATTTATTAAAATATTTATATTTGAAACTTTTTCTTTAGTAGTAGAAGGTAAATGAATACCAATTGATATATATGGTGAATTTTGTAAATCTTTAATATGATTTAATAATGGAGTTAAAAAATTTGAATTTACAGTTTTAGATAATTCAATTGAATGTTGAGCATTTTGAGATATGTAATCTGTTGCTTCTGGTAAAAATAATATTTTTGTTTGATTTTCAATTGCTTTTGAAATTATTTTTTTAACTGTTTGTAAATTTTTTTGTAAATTTGATGATGAACATAATTGACCTACTGCTATTTTCATATTGAAACTATTATTTGATATTATTAGGTTTGGTTTGTTTGATTTATTAGTTGATAAATGAATTTAATGAAATATTACTAATCTTAGAACGGAATTTTCAAAATACGTAATTGATAGACTTTTTACGGAAATCCATGCGGCTTTTAAATTCTTAAATTCTAACTGAAAACATTCTTTTGGTGTTAAACTCGTTAACTTAAATGAAACTACATCCAATATTTCAATTAATGAAGATATTCAAATGCCTACTGAAGATGAGTATTTTAAATTAGGTTCACAGTCAACAACATCAAGAAGTGAAAGTTTCAATCGAGAAAAAGAAGAGGCTAGTACTTCAAATCAACAAAGTATTCCAAGACAAATTGATTATTCAAAATTTGTTCAATCCGTCAATAAAACAATAAGAAAATTTGATATTGATAAATGTGACGCTCCTTTAGATGCAATAAAAATAGTAAAAGATCACAATAATTCTGTTTTACCAATTCATAAATTAACCGCTTATGTTGGTGATATTGCTAATGAATTCCAATTAAACAAAAAAAACTTAAAGATTATTTTGAAACAAAATATAACTGAACAAATTGCATTAATAACTAACGAACTCGATTAATATATCTCCAGATTTTGAGAAATACAAAAACCATTGGGCTCAAAAAGAATTGGAAAAATTACCAGAAGCTTCAAGAAAGAAATATCATGAAATTCATCAAGCTATGAGATACAAAATTTATTTACAAAACACTTTAGATTATGGTTTGACCAATCAATTTAGTTTTGTTTGTTCACCATTTAGTTATGATATGATTATGGACAAGCGTTTTGTAAAAATGAAATCAGAATGTATCAAATTCATTGAATCTATGCATTTTTATTTCCAAAATGGTGAAAAGAAATTTAATTTAAAATTCTCAACAGAAATAAAGAAATGGACTTTAGTTAGTCTCACACTTCATTATACCGAAAGATCTAAAGCCCCGAGATTAATTAGACATCACTTAACAAAAGAAGTTAAGATAATTAAATTTTATCCAGCTCCTGATGTAGAATATGATGATGATGAAGATCTTGAATACTTACAAAATAATATAGGAACATTATCATTAAATCCCGAGATTCCTGAAGTAGATGATATAAACAAAAATGTGAAAACATATTTCATTATAGAATTAAATAATAAACTTCCAATTAAGAAATTGAAAAAACCAGAAAATGAAGAAATAGATTCATTCGAAGGCCAGGTATTATCTATTATTAGTAATTTCTAATACTAAAAAAACATGAACATATTATATCAGAAATTGTATGAGAAAAACTTAAATGAAGGATATGGTTTAGCATGTATAAAGAAGTAAAATAAGTTAAATGCCTTTGTTTAATAACTCGTAAATTTAAGCAGTCGTCCACTCAATATGGTAAGAGTTACTTCTTTATGTAGCAGTAATTTACTTTATAACTTACTGTTGTAGAATTAGAATGATCTCGTAAAATATAATACTATCAATACCTGATTAATAGATTTCCAATTCAAGTAAATTTCGTGATTTTTATATATAAAACCCACCTAAATACTCTATTAACTTTTCACTCTGGTTATTTTATTGAAATCTATTTAATATATCTTGTAAATTATTAGCAACATCATTAATATTTACATTATCTTTTAAATAATTTAACCCTTCACCAACTAATTTTTCATAATCAACATTATTTGAAGAATATTCATTATTGCTAGAATCATCACCAAATTTGGATCTTATATAATTTAAATAAGCTTGAGAATCATCCATTGATTGATCAAAAGATTCTGGTTCTTGATGTGTGGATTTCACATTATTTAAAAATGAACCTAAATTACCTAGATTTATCAAATTTAAAAAATTCAATTTATCATCTCCTTGTAAATTTGAACTTAAATTATATATACCAGATACTGTATTTTTTAAAAATGGAATATCTTGATTTATAAATTTATCCCAACCTCTTAAATATATAATGAATACTAAAAAAATGAAAAATAAAATAGTAAATGTCTTGATAGTCATTATCATAAAATTATACCACATTTTAATAGATCTTATAAATACTTTATACAAAATGTAAATTCCAATTAATATAAATATTATATTTGTATATTCGGGATAATTCTGATGTGCTTTTACTATAAATGTTATTGTGTTTGAGATTGTGAATTGAAGTACTGCTATTACCCATGTACCTAAGTACACTAGTATATCCTTGATGTCCATTTTCGGTGATTATGAAAAATTATTAATTGTTGGTGTTTGATATTTAGTATTTTGGTTGTAATTAATTTATTGATTTGTTGTCAATAAAAAAAATAATTAAATTTCTAAATTTGAAAAAAAAGTTTCAGTTTTTGTGGAGTAATTATATACAGGATAAAATTTATAGACAATTTATTTGAATTTTTTCATGTTGTTATTTAGATGTTTAAATGATTCAAGAATCTTACCATGCTCTATTGGCTGTAGCAGATTCCCAACTTTTGAAGAGCAGAAAATCATACTAATCTTATTAAAATGTTTGAAAAAAATTGGTAGCTCACTCTGTTATTGTAGAGAGAAGATTATAAAATTAAATTTAATTTGAAAATTTTTTATTATTGTATGTTTTTCCCTTTTCTTTTTCTTTTCTTCAGAAAGTTGACCTCCGAATTTTGAAATTTGACAATCCTTTTCAGTTATGATATAAAGAATCAGGAAATAGTTTACTATTTTTGAAAGTGCAAAAAGCTCATTATGATTTTCGCCTATTAAGTTAGGGAATTTTAGAATTTTTTAATCGTTTGATTTTTTATATTGTTGATTCATTGTTGATAAATGTTCGGACAGATCATTGATTGTGGTTAAAAAGAATATTTTGAAGGTTTGAAACTTTAAAGTATCCCGTTATATCACTACATTTGATATTATTTTTGTATTCTGAAAGCCAGTTTAATTGTAGCCAAAGTGTATTTAATTTGTATGTGGAATTGAAAAATTCAATTTGACTTCCTATCTCGTAAATCTGTGCGGCTGTGGACTTTTTTTGAAGTATTTTTTTTAAGGTTTCTTGAATACATTCAAAGAATAACGAAAGGCTAAGCGAATAATAATGGACAGAATATAAACAGTCTTTTTTTCATAATAGCTACTCTAATCGATTCAGTGTGTATTTACGAATGAATTAAAGATAATTTTTATGACTTTTTGAAGTAATTGTGAACAAGTCATAGTTACATAGAGATCCGATGTCAAATTCAAGATCGTTTGCCTTCAACAAACGGAAGAGATCTAAGGAGTAATACAGATCTTATATACTCTGAAACAGTAACGAAAAATTCTTTAAAAGTATTCAGAAACAATTGTAGTCTTTCTTTCTTAAGATAAAGGAAAGTTGGGAGATAAAAAAAGTACAAAAAAAAAAGTTTGATTAAATTTAGAATATTAAGATTATTTAGACAAGAATACTTTAATTTAAATTCAATTTCTTTCATATTTATAGCTTATAGAATTCAATTTTATTTCAGCTCAATTCAATTAGATACTATCAAGTCAATCATTTCGTATTGTTTGTTTTATATTATTATCATTGATACCCTACTTTCCTAATATTTAATTTCATTTTCATCTATAGCAACTACAGTTTCAACACAATTCAAAATTTTATATGTTTAGAAAAAAACCACCACAAGTTACAGTGGAAGAACTACAACAAACTTATAATGATTGTTGTAATGAAACAATTAAAAATTTAACATTGGAAGAAGATAATAATGTCGATGATGCTTTAAAAGGTTGGAAAAGTCTACATACAACTTTATTATATAAATTAGATGTATTTGAAAAATGTACAACAAAATTAGATTCTGAAGAAAAAACTTTACTTAATGAATTAAAGGGAATAAGAGATGAAAATGTTAAACACCTTATTAGAGTTCAATTAAGATTAGATGAAAAAAATAGAAGACTTAAAAGAGAAAATGATCAAATTAATGGGGTTCCTCCTCCTCCTCCGCCAAGAGCAGTAAGAGATAAAAACATTCCCTCTATGAGACTGAACCTTCCAATGAATACTTCCATTCCAAATCCATCAAATCAAAGATCTATGATGAAATCTTTACGACCTCATTCAAATGGTCAAGCAACTACTCCCAAAGCACCAACAGCTAATTTAAAACCTACATCCGTTCAACAAGCATCTCAAGCAGCGTCAAAGTCCTGGTCCAAACCATCAATAAAAAAATTTGAACATTCAACACCTCCAAAAATAGATGTAACAAGTTATTTTTCAGATTTTGATCAAGATACTTATACTTCAAATAATAATTCTACAAACAATAATTGGGAAAAATATGACTCAAGATCATCATCTGGATTATCAGAAAGCTCAGAGGATCCCAATTTAATAGACATGGATAATGATATAGAGGAAGAACAAGAATTTCATCTCGATCAAAATAGTCTTTCAAAATCAATGGATGATATAACTATAAAACCAGTTTCAGAAAGTCCACCACCTCGTACAAAACCACAAAGAAATGGATTAAATGTGCCATCAATAGAACATATATCGAAAAGTACAACAGATGTTAGATCTAAAACAAAACAACCATATATTTATAACAAACCTAAACCTTTAAATTTACAAAAATTAATGCAACAACTGCATCAGAAAAAAGCATCAACTACAGTTACAAAACCAAAATCTAATATCTCCTACAATTATGTAAAACCAGCCACTGCAACAAAAAAATTAGCAACAAAACCAAAGCCAATTGCAACTACAAATGGAAATGGTCACACCAAAAGGGCCGTTGCCAAAAAGCAAGAAATGGAAGAAAGTATAAGCTCACCAACGATGGATGATTTATTGAGTGGATATGATGATACAAATGGTGTTGAATCCGCGACAGATTTAAATACTTCCTTAACTAATCCTAAAGAACAAGATAAACTTATTGCATCCATACGAGGTATTGATCCAACAGCTGCGAGAAATATATTAAATGATGTTGTTGTACATGGAGATGAAGTTTATTGGGATGATATAGTTGGTTTAGAAAGTGCCAAAAATTCATTAAAAGAAGCTGTTGTTTATCCTTTTTTAAGACCAGATTTATTTAAAGGGTTAAGAGAACCAACTAGAGGTATGTTATTATTTGGTCCACCAGGTACAGGTAAGACAATGTTAGCAAGAGCTGTAGCAACAGAATCTCAATCAACTTTTTTCAGTATAAGTTCATCATCATTAACTTCAAAATATTTGGGAGAATCTGAAAAATTAGTTAAAGCTTTATTTTTATTAGCCAAAAAATTGGCACCATCAATTGTATTTATGGATGAAATTGATTCACTTTTAAGTTCAAGAACTGAAGGTGAAGTCGAAAGTACAAGACGTATTAAAAATGAATTTTTAATTCAATGGTCTGAGTTATCAAGTGCAGCAGCTGGTAGAGAATCAAATGAAGATGTTTCAAGAGTTTTAATATTAGGAGCAACAAATTTACCTTGGTCAATTGATGAAGCAGCTAGAAGAAGATTTGTAAGAAGACAATATATCCCATTACCTGAAGATGAAGCAAGAAAATCACAAATTATAAAATTATTACAATATCAAAAACATACTTTATCAGATGAAGATTATGAAAATTTAATTAAATTAACTGATGGATTTAGTGGTAGTGATATGACTGCATTAGCAAAAGATTCAGCAATGGGTCCATTAAGATCTTTAGGTGATAAATTATTACTGACTCCCACTGATCAAATTAGACCAATAAGTTTAGAAGATTTTGAAAATAGTTTGAAATATATTAGACCAAGTGTTTCAGAAGAAGGTTTACAACAATATGAAGATTGGGCAAATAAATTTGGTTCAAGTGGTGCTTAGAGTATAATGAGATTGTAAGATTGTTTTATTTTAGCATAAATAATGATTCATAGTAATGTACAACAATAAAGTTAGTAGTTATAACTCTGAATACATAGTTTCAAACTTTTTGTTTGAGAGTGTCAACATTTGTTGAGTCCTATAAAATGGGAATTGCCTAGTATAGAATGTTCTTCAGGTAAAACCTTTGATACGAAATTCATTCAAAAAGAACTGTACAAGAATATCCTATCAATCATCAATAAAGTACAGTCTGAGATAACACTAGAGAGTTTATTCGCGGAACATGTGGATCAAGTAATTTCTGAAAGATTTAAGATCTACTTTGGCAAAAAACTACCAATACAAATTACATTTAAAGAAATAGCAATAGCTCAAAACCAAACTCGGTATCAACTAAGATATTTATTAAAAAACTGAAATAGTTGAAACCACTGATGATGGTAGATTCTAGTGCTTCAAAAAAACACAAAATGTGTCACAAAACAGTGTTTCACTTTGCGGCAAATTAGTGTATTTAAGAAAATCTTACAGGGCAAACTTTATTCTTTGATATTAGCATTAACTAATCTATAAATAAAATTATAGCAGACCTGGTTCTCACTGCGTCAATCTCACATGTATCGATTGGGTAAATAATATCGAATTATGCACTGAATATTTTAATTTTTACATACATGTATAATAAACATACATACATATATATTGATGGCCTGATATCGCTTAAAGCTTCTGCATCGTTCTATAAATTTGATGAGTTTTCAATTAACATATCATACTTTTTAAAACATGCAAGGAACGTTAGATTTTTATCATCTTTTCGATATTTCTTACCCTCTACATTAATACTTAAAACATGAGACAATTACATTTATTCAAGTAATGTGTATGTATAATGCAAGTTAATTTCATTTTTAATTTTACATTTCACCGAACAATAATATCATATGTAATTCTTTCATAATCAGTCATTCAAACTTCGAGAAAGATCAAGTTTCTCTGATTATTTATCGGAAAATTCAAGGCGATGTTTATATGAAATTTTCACGGAAAAATGAAACATTATAAACTTTGAATGCAAAATGGTTTAAATCTAAAACTTAAAGTTTCATTGCTAATTTGAGATTTTATCTTTGTAGAGAAAGAAAATTTGGTCAGGTATTCCACAAGAGGCAAAATCCTTTTTGGATATTTTCGAAATTTAAGATGATCAATTGAAATTCCCAAAAAATTGGAACTCATGAAAACCAATTGTGTGATTAAAGATTTGAATTATACTGAAAATCTACAAGTTTTGTAACTCCCTTTTGAGTAATAAAAATACGAAAGGAAATGGAAAATTGATTTTGAAATTAAAAGAATGAAAAATCGTAATTAGTTTTATGGAATTCGAGAATTCAGGACCTTCACTAGAAAAAAAATCTCATCATATTGTATTATCAGATAAATTTGTATATAAATCGAAAAATATAATCCTGATATCATCAAAAAGCTATCCTGTCAAAGAGTGAACGAAAACTAATAATTAAATTTAGATTCTGACATTTTCGTCTAATTGCAAGCTATAAATAGATCAAAAAGGAAAAATAAAAAAATACTAACATTAACAAGTACATGAAAAAAAAAAAATGACATGAATCCATAATAAAATCCAAGTTTCAGTTTAGAATGGAATTTAAAACTATTATTAATAAAATAGTACATTATTCTTAAACGGTTAAATTAATTATTTGGCTGAAGTTTTGTAACTTTTTAATTTTTTTATTTTGATTATTTTTTCGGTCTAAATTATTTATTAACTATACAATATAATTTTAATCAATAATGCATTCAATCAAACAATAAGTTTATGTTGAATTGTTTATTTTCAAATTTTTATAATTCAAAAATAGATTTGAAATATTTTCATGTACTAATGATTAAATTATTTTCTTAACATTATAATTTTATTGTGTATGTAATTTATTTTATTCGTTTTCTTCTAATAATTGTTTTATTTTTCATAATATTAAAAAAAAAATATTGTACTATATATATATATATATATATATGTATGTATGGATAATATCATTTTCAATTAATATAAAGATCTTATTTTATATAACTGTTCAACTGTTTTCTTATATTCACAATTTTAATTGCCTCAAATTTTAGTTTCAAATTGACTCAACCGTTAATTCATTAAATTTTCATTTTTCCAAAAAAAGGTAAAAATTTCAACCCCCGTAAGATAAAACTATCAGGGAAAACCAATTAACAAATTTAGTTATTCCAGTTCTTCAATTGTTTGAAATTCTATCAAATTCAGTAATCAAGATCCTTAAATCATAAATTAAAACTTAAGAAAATACTCAGGTAAACAGTCAATAATATTTAATCTCAAATTTGCAACAAAATCTTCAAAACATCTTCAAGAATAACCAAATTTTATTATCATAAATTTTTTAACATATGATAAGGAATAAACGTTACTAGTTCTATCATTTAAAATCTAATTATTAACTTGACTTATTACAAACAATGAATTGATATGACTACTATTTTATTAATGACAAAATCAAATAAAGAGAAATTTATGAAGAATAAAGATAACAATCCATCAAAATCTACAGAATCTTTGACAGATATAGATGATCAACCAAGAAATTTACCATCCCCAAACCAATCACAATTATTTCCTGGTTCATTTTCAACAAATTCAACCTTGAGTGACCCACCAAATATACTGTCTCAAAGTGACAATGAATCTAGAAAAATTAGATTACCAAGTCCTTCTTCGATCCTCAAAATAAATGAAAGCTCAAATATACAGACGCAACAACAACCGCAGCTTGGTTCAACTAACTATCAACAACAACAATCACCTAATCAGTTACCAAGCTTGTCGTTGTACTCATCCAATCCAGAATCAAGTTATATTCCAGTTAATTATCAATTACAACCAAATCCAGGAAATTTACCACTCATAAACCAGACACAAGCTCAATACGCACAATTTCCACAACAGCAGCAGCAGCAGCCTCAACCGCTACAGCCTCAACCGCCTAACATTGATTCATCCTCAATAATAAGTGAACAACGTATTTACTATCAGCAACCACAAGATAATCAACCTATGTCAAGTTCAAGTCATTCACAAATTCCACAACAAACATCATATCAACAACATCATCAGAATTTTTATTCGTCCCAGCTACCACAGCAGCAATTTCAGCAACCACCAAATCAAATGTATCAACCTCAACATAATTATCCTACACAACACCCTCCATATCAATTTGAAAGTCAATCACAGCAGATTTATCAAAATCCCAATTTTCCACAACAGCCAAATTTAATCTCATTAAGAAGAAAATCAAAACAATCCACTACTTGGACACCAGAAGAAGATGCACTATTAAGATATTTAAAAGAAGAATTGAAATATGGCTGGAGTCGAATTTCATCGTATTACGGAGGTTCTCGTAGTAGTTTTGCATGTCAATTTCGTTGGAGAAGAATAATTAGCGCTGAGAGAGCTAACTTAAACTCAAATCCTAATGCTAAACAAACCACTGATTTTACAAATGAAGGTGATAATTTACAGCAAAATTTGTTAAGGGGTAATCCTTCATTAGAAAATATAAAAACAGACGCTACCACTCAAATTTTCGAATTGAGTCAAACTCAAGCTCATCATCAATCACAAGAGATACATCAATTAGATAAGGTTAAATTGGAGAAAAAACGTCCTAGCAACGATGATGAGAATGATGAAGATCATGATAAAAAAAAGCAACAGCATAATATTAATTTTTTACTAAATTGACTTAATCAAACTAAAAATAAAAGAAAAAGATTTACAATACATTAATTGTATTATTTGCTTATTAACCGGATCGGATCATATATTTAAGGGGTAAAAGCAAAATAAACAAAAAGGTAACTCAACCAAAAAAACAAAACTCCTGCAGTATGTAGACTACTCGTTAAAATTATCTTATTTATATTGTATAATTCAAACTAATGATCATTAATTAATTTCTCAATGCCGCTCGATGCTCTCATAACACTATCTAATCTATCTGCAAAGAATAAACAAGACGTCATGTACAAATAGGCTTTTACAAATTTAATCTTCTATAGTTATACGTTTGTATTAAAAGATATGTAAGATACAAAATTTTCTCCAAATTAATTTAATATACTTGAGAATAGCGTCTTTTGACCCCAAAAACTTTACACACTTTAGAAATTGTAACCGATCAATGCATAAAATCATAAAATTTATTTTTTATTCAACAAAAGAAGTTATTGTAGATAAATTTCTTAATTATGGTTACAAACTTAGATCAGTGCAAATCAAATTTTAAACTATAAAGCCAAATCTAAAATTTAAATCTAATTTTAAACATATAGTCATTGCATTTGATATATTACAAACCAGCACATTTGACTAAATTTAATCATTTGCGTATAATGTAGAAGCGGGTACTAAACTGAATCAGTAAATCCAAAAGAAAAAAAACATATCAAAAATTGCTAAATTTGAAATCAAAGTTAAGGAACCCAATAAACCTTACTTCAAAAATATAAAAAAATACGAAATAGGAAAAATTTTCTGTAACAAATGTTAAATATAGTATTGTAATTGTGAAACTGATAAAAAAAAATCAGATGATTTTTTTTGAATTTAGAGTTCTAATCTAGATTTGAAATAAATTTTAGCGCAATTCAGCAAGATCCTAATTGTTAAGTTAGGTTGGAAATACTTCTAAAAAGCAAATAAGGAAGGTCAAAAAAAAATCTATTGTTTTGGTTTGAATTTATTAAGAGGCTTTGCATATTTTTAGTAGATCTACATACATAATTTGGTTTTTTAGCATTATGTATCTTAAAAACATCATCTTTATTCTCAGACATCAAGTTGTGTTCAATTATTTAAATGGCTAGCAACTAAACTAAAACAAAACTCTAAACTAGTTGTTGAAACTGTTTAATTTGCATTGATAAGGCAATTCATTTTTTGGTGATTAATTGAGGCTAGAGAATGAAATAATTAAATGAAAAAAGTTCCTGCATATGGTTACAAGTTGTAACACTTAAAATTCCAATTTAGTATAAAGTTTAAAAATGTAAATAAAAGAAGTTACCCCTCCCGTTGAAATCTACTTTGCATAATACTTAATATCATAATTAATATTCTTGATAAATTCATAAAGGATGCAGTGAAGTCGATATTCCACAGACCTGCTTTCAATGCAAGATAAGTATCATGAACTTTACATAATATTACTAAGTAAATTTTAATATACATAACTTTTGTCGTTAAATCAATCTCTTTTAGTATCGTCAAAGATCAATTGAAATACATTTTAGGTAGAATGATTTTAGTTACGCATTTAACAAACTTGCTTTTAAATTTTGTTCACTCACTTTGTATAGTCATAAAGTCCGATAAAGTTTATAATCAGCCTCCTTACTATTTTATTAAACAAGAATTTGAAGTTTTTTTCTATTTTACGGGTGGAGTTAAAAGTAAAACCTTAAATTACTGATTAAATTGATGCATCTGTAGGGGGGGGTATAAATATATAAAAATGGCTGATCTTTCGAATCTTTTAAGGCTAAATGAAATTTTCATTTAAAACTTAAATTTTTAAAATTGTAATTTAAATTATCAAAGTTTATAATTCGTTTAAATTTGAAACACAAAATCTTTTTTGAGTAATTCCATTTTTGTGTTAACTGGAAAATAAAAATAATAAACAAATATAAAAAATAAGAAAATAAAAGTAAGCAGATACGAGAAAGGGTCCAAAATTTAATAATTTATTTTTTAGATAATCTTTTGCTGAAATTTTTTGATCTTGAACATAAATGTTTTGATACATGGAAATCTTAATTTAAAATGAGATATGAAATTCAATTTATCGATCTAGATTTGTTTTAAATTTGATTTGACATGATGATCAGGAGAATTTGTTGAAAAATTATTAACGATAATGATGTAAGGTACGAAATAGCAGATTAAAATATTAGCTTAAAAATAATGTTAGGCTAAAGAGCACGGGTCTTCAAATAATAATCATAACCCCAGAATAGTATAATTGCAATTGGCATAATGTCAAATTCTGACATTTACATAAAGATCTAGTACTGATCTAATCTTCGGAAAACCTGTTCCAATTATTCTAGAATAAACTTAGTAAGAAGATTAATTACGGAGATTGAGCAATAAAGTTTTATAAAACATTAGTGCGTAAACTTATCTACTAAAATCAAATAGTTTTTTTTATAGTTGACTAGTTTAAAAAACTTAAAAATGGTTGGGTCTAGATACTTTGATTTTCATTCATTCCCCTTATTGATATGATTTTAGTTTATTATCCTTCTTTTCAAATTCAGTTTTGGTTTGTATTTTTTTTTTTTTCACCGCGGTTAAATTTTTACCCTGTATTCTTTTTAAACAAAATGTTTTGCTTCTTGATACCAACCGGTACTAAAGTGAAGTAATTTTGAGATTAATTTGATTAAGAACTGTGAATATTTTAGATTAAAGGACTAAGATCAATCAACAAATAAATCAATCCAGACCAGTTAAGATGAGAAAGCAAATTTAGAATAAAATTATTTTAGTCCGCCTTTATAAAATTTTATCTTCATAGATTTGATAAAAACTTGAGGTGCATTTTTACATTAAATTAAAAGCTTAAAATTAAACATTTATTAATAACCTTAAACAAAAAGACTAAACCATATTTTGACACTAGTAAGTTTTAATCGAGAATGTTAAAATGTAATGCTAAAATTATGTGCATATCCTGTCGAATTGCTTAACCTTTACTTTCTTAATTTTATAATAAATTATATCCGACTTGAAGCTTATTTAGCTAATTAAAGTCATGAAATCTAAATTAATAAAGTGTGTATTTAAGTAATAAAACGATGTACAGTTTAATAAAATTAAATGAGCTCGAAATTCTTTCATATGTTTATTTAGAAATATAAATGTGTCAAATAAAGTGATGACGCATTGATGGTTTCTATGAGTGGAATTTTTATCTATTTGGATCTATAAATTCCAAATTCTAAATATAGTAACAATTGAATTTGTTTTTCAATTATTCGTAAATAACGAAAAGTTCTATTATAATTGTAGATGTTTTTGATTGTATTATTTAAAGTTTTATTGTCTTTTTATCCTTAAACAAATAGAATAATTATATTAACTTTGCGTACACAAATATGTATCAGTAACTAATTTAAAAAAGTTTAATTGATGTTTTAGTTTTCATTCTTATTCGAATGACCATTTGAATAAACAATAAAAACACATGTCAATCAAGCAATTACCACTTCCCAATAATACAGTAAATCAGGTACCAAATCAAAATTATTATTTTAGTTCAAGCTCGCAACTTAAGTTAAAATATTTTGATTTTGAGATTATTACAACCATGCATTTTGACTTGCTAAATAAGCTTTCTTCATATATTTGTTTTTGGAAGGCGGTTTAATGAATCTTAAAAAAACCTCCAATTAATGTATGCAACTCGCTTGTTATATTTCTATGTTTTTCATGCGTAATGAATTAAAAAAAATTGTGGTAAATTAAAGTTTGTTCTTCCTGAGGTACAATAATGCAGGACTAACGTTTGTAAATCAATAGCTCTTAATAGCTGATAATTGAATACAATTCAAATCTTAAGGTCATGCATAGATTGCACTAGCTGTTTTTTATTAAGGACGCTTTTTAAGAAAGTAAAAAAAAATTAGTGCGTAAATTTCGCTCCAAAGCTTCAAAATTTCATCGTTTTCTGTATGAGAAGTTTTCCATCTCAAATATTAACTCAGTTCCAAATGTTGAATTCAAAAACTAGTTCAATTTGGTTACAAAATAAACAGCAATTGTTTTATATTTTACAAATTTTTTGATTGTTTTCAGCAAATAGAGTAACTTTCGTCAAAATTCATAGTATACAAGTAGACGCTAGATTATATGGTTATTTATTCTATTAAAATACCATATCATGATTTCCATTTTTTAAAATCTTTTGTAATCCTTTTTGGCATACAATAAATGGGATCAATTTCATCAAATTTGTATTTTTCGAAATCAATTAAACTCAACCCAGCAATTCCAAAACATGTATGATAAATATCAGTTTGATTATCTGGTCTATCACTTATACCACCTATTTCAAAATCTTGACATGTTAGTATAAATTTTTCCAATTTATCCAAGTCCACCCAATTTTTTTTACCTAATATTGATAATGATGACAAGACCCACCAACTATAACAGACATCAGGCAATTTTTCAGGTCTACCATTGAATCCACCAGATGGTAAAACTTGTCTTTCACTTAACCAATTACTTATTTTCAAATCATCTAATCTTGATAATTCATCCATTATTGCTAATGCTCCAACACAAACAAATACTTGTGCAGCATGAGATTCCGACCCAGGTACTAAACCAAATCCTCCATCAAAGTTATAACAATCTAGTATAAATTTTGTGGCTGGTCCTGTGATTTCTTTAGTTAATTCATCTAGTAATGATAATGCTGATATGGCAGTATATGTAAATCTTGTATCTATTTCTCCAAATTTATCACCTTGAAAACTTCCATTTCTTAACTGTAAACTTTTTATAAATTTTACTATTTTTTGTTTTTGATCTATTGTCAAGGGACTCAAATCATAATTATAATATTTTAATATTTGTAAAGCTGATAATGTTGATAGTATATGTGCATCATGATTTGGAAATGAGCCAAACGCACCTGATTCTGAGTCCCAACAACTCATAACATATTCAATTACTTTATTTTGAGGTAATGTTTGATCATTCAATTGTTTCATCGTTAATAATGTTGTAGTACCCCAATATAATCCATTCATTCTTAAATGTTCACTTAACCAATATTCATAAGATCGATTCGATTCTTGCTCAATTATAAAGTTTACATGTTTGTCTCTCACAAATGGAGGTAGATTGTTTGATTCTGAAGACATTGATGTAGTTTGATGAGCTTGGTTAATCTGATATATTTCATGTAATCAGAACGGAATTAATAAAAAATAAATTCTAGTATGCTACCAACTGAAATGAAAGTTTGGTAGTTGCGTTAAAATCATTTGGTAGTTTCATAAAACGCGTCTTTTATTATTTAATCTTTATTTGATTTACCATATTATTATTACATCTCTATTATTATAATCATTCAAACTTGTATTAATACAAGATACCATTATTCAATCATATAATGATTGCTTCACAGCAAATAAACACAGCATTACCAATAAAACTACAGCCAGCCAATCTTCGACCTATAGTATTCAGAATTTTAACTAAAAAGCATGGATTAAATGTAAATACTGAAGCATTATCAATATTAACTGAAACAATAAGTTTAAAATTTGGTTTTAATTGGAAAAGTATACAATCGAATAATTTTTTAGAAGAAATTGCAAAATTTTGGAAATTAGAAGATAGAGGAATTTTCATTGATGGTAATGGGTTAAAAGATATACTAAAAGAATTAAATCAAAAAGATGATGCAATTAAATTACAGAAAGCTAAAAGATCAAATACGATAATTGATGAAAATTCAAATAATGAAATAAATTTTAAATGGGAAGATTATTTTCATGTCGTATCACCAAACCAACAACCTATAAGTATATTTGATAAGAATAGAAAACAATTTAACGTATATTTGAAAAGAGGTAAATCTACAATACTAAATTCATTGAATTCAAACTTGAGCTATATGATTGAGTCCAAGAACAATCACTACTACTTAATAATGGATAGATTATCAAGAAATGAAAACTTTCAAAAAATGCCAATGTCGAGTATATCAAATATATCTTCAATTATTGATGATTCAACTACAAAACATAATGAAATAACAATGATTAAAAATGTGTTAGGTAGAGATGGTCAAAAATTCTTATTATTTGGATTACTTACTAAAAATTCAACAGATGATTATATATTAGAAGATGCAACAGATTATATTGAATTGAATTTAAATCAAGCAATGAAAAACAAAGGTTCATTTTATTGTTGTGGAATGTATGTACTAGTTGAAGGAATTTATTCTGCGTCAGGTGGGAACTTGAATGCGAAACAAGACTATATTGGTGGATGTTTTTATGTAAGCAATATAGCTCAACCACCAGCTGAAAGAAGGGATAAAAATTTAGATGCATATGGATATTTAGATTTTTTGGGTGTTCATAAAAATAATATACAATCTACAGTGAGTGATAAAGCCATCAAAATTCCAAAAGAATTTAGAAAAAAAATGATTCAAATGGAAAAGTCGTTGGTGGGTCATAAACTTATAGTAGTGGGGAGTGAATTACATTTAGACTCAAACAAAGTTCTTGAAGGTTTAACTAAATTTTTCAAACATTTGGAAAATTCAATAATTGAATCAAAAGATTTACAAAATAGTTCAATACCGTTAGCATTAGTTTTAATTGGTTCATTTTCATCAAAACCATTAACATCAACCAGTTCATCAATCACAAGCTTGTCAAATTCCGAAATATATAAAAGTAATTTTGATCAATTATCTCACATTTTAAATGAGTTTCCAAATATAGTAAACGCTTGCAAAATAGTGTTGATTCCAGGTGATAATGATCCATGGCAGTCAACTTTCTCATTGGGTTCTTCATGTTCAAACGTATATCCACAACCATCTATACCAAAAGTATTCATAAATAGATTAGAAAAATTATTACCAAAGGGCAATTTAGTATTAGCATGGAATCCGACTAGGATCAATTATCTTTCACAAGAAATTTTATTATTCAAAGATCAATTAATGAATAAATTTAAAAGAAATGATATTTTGTTTCCCTTAGATCTAGAACTAGAAGAACAAAAAAATTTAGATGCATTAAGCAAAGAAGACAGAATAAACCAATTAATCCAAACAAAAGATGTTAGACTAAGCAATAAAATTAAACAAGCAAGAAAACTAGTCAAGACTTTACTAGATCAAAGTAATCTACAACCATTTGATAAAAAATTAAAAATAGTAAATCAATCAATGGATTATGCATTAAGAATTGAACCATCACCAAATTTAATTATACTAAATGACTCGAATTTTGATAATTTTGAAGTTATTTATCAAGGTTGCAGAGTTATTAATTTGACACTGGCTGTTAATGAAAATATAAGAAAATTCAATTATATAGAATATTATCCTGCTTTGAAAAAAATAGAATTTAAAGACTTGTATTTTTGATACAATATACGAATTGAATGATTTAGTGCAAAATTTTATTAAATTTTCTAGAGAAGAATGAGTAATTCACAAAAAAATGTAAAACTTCTTTGAAACTTGATAGGATGTGATTTTATCAAAGTCAACATGTAGATCAGGCGATATTGGTATTTTCAACAGTGAACCTTGAGAAAATTTAGACTCAGATAGACTTGTAATTAGCACAGATGAATCTTTTGATGAATATTTTAATTCATAATCTAAATTGTCTGACTCAAAAATGATACACAATTTGTACTCTTGTTCGATATCTATTTTCTTAAATTGCAAATTATACTTTATAGGTTCGACACTTTTTTCTTTCACTATATCCATCTTTTCCGGTAAGTCATCAAGTTCTTCTATTAACTTCTTTTGCGGCCTCACGTTTCCTCTATTGAATAAATCTGGTAATCCATCATCTTGCATTATATCATCATCCTCGCCATTTAATTCTTCTAGCACTCCCAAAGTTTCATTTTGCTTCAAATCATTCAACTTTTTAAATCCTATATCATTTAACTCTTCACTTGTAATTTCAATTTCCTTGATATCACCCTTTGATAACATTTTGGGTATACTATAATCTCTTTCCAAAGTTATTAAATTTATCATTTCCACCAGTTCAATACACCATTCAATTAATATTAGTCTTAAATCTTTATTTAATTGACACCATTGGAAACATTGAGAATTTACACAACAATCATATACCAACGACGGAAATCCCTTTTTATCTTTTGATTGTCTAGCTTTTGATACAACTATAGGTATTTCCCATTGGTTTTCTATAATCATTGGGAAAACAATTTCTGGTTCGAATTCCACTGAAGGTTTTGGTACTTGATTATCATGGCATATATTTATAAATGCTTTTGTTAATATTTCTTCATTTTTTTTGGACTCTAGAATTTTGGTTTTGACAACGAATCCTGGCTTGGGATGTAGTATTATTTTGGATTGATTGGCTTCTAAAATTGACATTGTTTGGTTCTGTTGGGTAAAAAATAATGATTCTGAATCATGTTCTCATTCTCAACTTTTAGATATGATACTCATTTTTTAAATTATTTAGTGATATTAGTTTTTGCAACAATAGTTTCTTTCACCACAACAAATTCAATACATGAATGTTTTAGTCTATTCTGGTCCAGGTACTACTACTGAGAGTGTTAAACACTGTTTGGAGTCTTTAAGATTGCATTTGGCAAATTACTATGCCGTTTTACCTGTTAATGAAACAGTATTATTGACTGAACCATGGATGAGGAAAACTTCAATGTTAGTTATACCAGGCGGAGCTGATTTACCGTACTGTAATGTACTAAATGGAGAAGGCAACAGAAGGATTACTAAATATGTTAAGAATGGCGGTAGATATATGGGATTTTGTGCAGGTGCTTATTATGCATCGGCCAGATGTGAATTTGATATTGGAGGACCATTGGAAGTTACAGGTTCTAGAGAATTGGCATTTTTTCCAGGCACTTCAAGAGGTTGTGCATTCAAAGGATTTGATTATGAACTGCATTCTGGTGCAAGAGCTGCAAAATTGGTGACAAATACTCATTTTTTACCAAAAGTTTCTGAACATACGTATAATTATTATAATGGGGGTGGGATTTTCATGAATGCATCCAGCTATAAAGATGTTGAAGTTCTTGCGAGATATGAAGAAAAAACTGATATCGAAGATGATGATAAAGCCGCAATAATATATAGAAAAATTGGTAAAGGTGATGTGATATTGACGGGTAGTCATCCAGAATTTACACCGAACTTATTTAAAAATGTTGAACCAGGTTTTGAAAAAGTTGTTGATAAATTGAACGAATCTGATCAAGATAGAAAAATTTTAATGAGAGAATTACTTAAAAAAATTGGATTAAGAGTTAGTGAAGATGTTGATTCCACGGTGCCTAAAGTTACTCCAATGTATATTGCGTCACCATTTGAAAATAATTCTGAACAATTATATAAATTGCTTAAAGATAAATTAAACATCAGTGGACCATTCAAAGACACTAATGATACTTTCATTTTCCAAGATGAACATTCGAACCATCAATATAATGACACGGAGGAAGAAGTAGAAGATCCGAACAGTGTTTCAAAATACATAAATTTCATAACATCCAACAATATCCCATCAAATAAAATGACGCCATATTTTAACATGCAAAAATATTTTGAAAACTTAAAGAAGCTATCATCAAATGCTCCTTTAGAATTTGGTAATTTTCTTGGTTATTCTGAAGTTATAACATCCACAAATACAATTCTTGATAAAAATCCTAATTGGTTGGAACATCTTCCAAATGGTTTTACTTTAACTGCTTCTACTCAAATTGCTGGCCGAGGTCGTGGTGGAAATGTTTGGATAAATCCAAGGGGAGTTTTAGCTACTTCAATATTATTTAAAGTTCCGCAGTCACCTCAAGCCTCGTCTTCTATTGTTTCCTTACAGTATCTTTGTGGATTAGCCTTAATTGAAGCAATTTTGGGTTATGGTAGTGAAGTATCAGGTAAAGGGATAGGATATGAAGATATGCCATTGAGATTGAAATGGCCAAATGATATTTTTATATTGAAACCTGAATATTTTGATACTTTAAAACATGAAGTTAGTACAACTGTTGATGGTGATGATGAAAAATATGTTAAAGTTTCAGGTGCTCTAATAAATTCACAATATATTAATGGAACTTTCAACTTGGTATGGGGAGGTGGAGTTAATGTATCAAATCCTGCACCAACAACGTCCTTAAATTTAGTATTGGAAAAGTTAAATGAAATTAGAAAATCAAATAATTTGCCAGTATTACCACCTTATGAACCTGAATTGTTATTAGCAAAATTAATATTCACAATTGATCAATTTTATAAAGTATTTAAGAAATCAGGTTTGAAACCTTTTTTACCATTGTACTACAAAAGATGGTTTCATTCAAATCAAAAAGTTGATGTTGAGAATAATGGTCAAACAAGAATTTGTATTATAAAGGGGATTACTCCAGATTATGGATTATTAATTGCAGAGGATATAGATAATAAAGAAGTGTTACATTTACAACCGGATGGCAATTCTTTTGATATCTTCAAAGGTTTAGTTTATAAAAAAAACACATAATAGGTTCAAATAGATGATTATAGATTTTAAAATTCTTCTTGATATATAAAGCCCCTTAAAGCCTCTTAAAGATAATTCATAATGAAAAAAATAACATAAAAGCATTAAAAAAATCGCGTTGCAAAAATGTAGAACTTACAAAACTAATAACTTAAATTATATTCGTATGAAAGTCAAGGTGGTGAAATGGACAGGATATTGTACATGGCATTGGGATTTGGCATCTTCAACTAATAGTGATGGACTGGGATATGTTGAAGATACATGTGGGATTTGTAGAGTTTCATTTGATGGAGCTTGTCCAACTTGTAAATATCCAGGTGATGAATGTCCAGTTATATTAGGTTCGGGTTGTACTCATAACTTTCATCTTCATTGTATTTTTAAATGGTTAGAACAAGAATCTTCAAAGGGATTGTGTCCTATGTGTAGACAAATTTTTACTTTCAAGCCATTAATTACAAATAATGAATCAAAAGGAGAATATGTGAATTTGAAAACGTTAATAGATGGTCATAAGGTAATGAGAGAAAGAATACTGGAAAATAATGAATTTGAGAGTGATATTTAAATTGTATATTGGAGTTCAGGATCGTCAAGTTTTCAGTAGTTATCATAATATGGAAATTCTCATTGTTTCATCTAATCTTGGAAGGTAGAAGGAACCACAAGCAACAACTTCTCATTCATTAAAAAGTATTTGACGTTGTCAATGTCTTGCCGTTCATATGGGCATACAAATTGTTTTTACTGCAGCAAGGTTTTTTGTCAAATTCTTATTAAATTCATCTAATTTTAGGAAATTATTATTACACTGATTTTATAATTATACGTTGCTACTTAATCAACAAAGATGTCTTGGAGCTATTTTTGATCATATACACTCCCATAATTCAGTTGTGATTCATGAAAACTCAAAAATTTTGAGTCATTTGACCTTCCCTGTACACAAGCTCGATTTTTAGTACTTGATCAATGGTCGCAGCTGATTTTTTCAAAGCTAATCCTTTTTATAATCAAATGGTTCATTGGACACAGTATTCAGGAATATAGTATAATGTTACATTTACAACAAACTTCTAAAAAACTCTCTAAGCGTGGAACCCCTCTCTTATGATCAAAACTTACTTCAGGCAATGAAGTCAAGCTCAAATTAGCAGGTTATATTCAAAAATTCTTAGCCCAAAGGAACAAATGGAAATATGAATTTTGGTCTTGAATACGAAATTTACGAAATACGAAAAAAATAATAAAATAATAGATTGTGAAACAATTTTTCAATTTAAACAATAGACAACTAGAAATGCTTTCTAATTCCATTCGTTTACATAATGCTCTATATAGAGGTTCAATTAGCTCATTTCTCAAGAGATCATTTTCAAAATCAATCGTTACTCATATACAACAAGCCAAAACTTCACATCAAACTCAATTAGAGATAGCTAGATCAAAATTTACCCCACATGAATTAGAATTAGCTAGATTAACGAGGGATGCTAAATTAGGTTGGCTCAAAAACTTACCTAAAGCATGGATACCTTATTTGGAGTTAATGAGATTGGAAAAACCAGTTGGAACTTGGCTTTTATTAATTCCAAGTTATTGGGGCATAACAATGGCTGCTTATTCAATTGCAGCACCACTTACAACTACATTAACTGCAATTGGATTATTTTCTGCTGGTGCTTTGATTATGAGAGGTGCTGGCTGTACAATTAATGATATATGGGATAGAAATTTGGATAATCAAGTTGCAAGAACTATGGAAAGACCAATCACAAGTGGGAGAGTAACTGTTCCTCAAGCTGTTGCATGGTTAGGTGTTCAATGCTTTGCTGGATTAGGTGTTTTGTTAAGTTTACCTTGGGAATGTTTTTATCTTGGAGCTTTATCATTACCTTTTGTATTTGCATATCCATTATTTAAAAGATATACTTATTATCCACAAGCTGTATTGTCAATTTGTTTCAGTTGGGGTTGTTTATTGGGTTTCCCAGCTGTTGGTGCACCTTTAAATTTATTAGTCGCTGTACCTCTTTTCATATCAAATTGGATTTGGTGTTTGACGTACGATACAATTTATGCTCATCAAGATAAAAAATTTGACATTAAAGCCGGTATAAAATCAACTGCTTTAGCATGGGGAGATAAAACAAAACCAATTTTAAAAGGATTGACAGTAGCTCAAGCTGGTTTTTACGGGTTAGCAGGTATAATGAACTCAATGGGTCCAGGATTTTTCATTGGTGGTGCAATTGCTATTACAAGACTATATAAACAAATCATAAATGTTGATTTAGACAATGAAAAAAGTTGTTGGAGTGCTTTTACTTCAAATATTCAAACTGGTTTTATATTTTGGTATGGAATATTATTTGATTACATTTTATTACTTTTGGGTATATTATAGAAAATCGTTTATTAATTTTTTAGTATTTGATAATTCTAATTTGGTAATTGTTTTGGTGATTAATTTTTCTCTAGATTTTTGTTTCAATTGTTTGATGCTATTTTGTAGGTAGGTAATGATGTAAATTATTGGCATTTTTTCTGGAATAAGTTTGACAATCTCATGAGTTGGAAAATGACTTCCATATGTATCTAAAAAATGCAGAACAGCAGGCTCAACCGATTCACCTTTTTCATAAATGCTTAGATAAAACTCGAAGATTGATATCAATTTCGTTTTGTCGTATTCAAACGTGTTTTGTTGAAGTTTGGGATAGTATTTAAACTCTATTGACTTACCTTTTGCCAATTTTTCAGCAGTTGAATAGTCACCAAAATTGAGTAATTCTTGTATATTTTGTTCTTTGTAGATTTTGTGGTACTGGAAAATGTTAGTAGATTTTTCACTTGCCAAAGCTAATTCGAAAGATTTGAGATATAGCTCAATAAATGGTTTAATACTAGCGTCTTGTGATAGGTTGAGGTAGCTTAGCCATGATATTTTGGGCCAGTTGTCATTCTCCAAGGAGTTGTAAACTTTGTAGTCTTCGTGGACTTTTTTTACCTTGGCTGACATATCATCATTATAAATAGATTTTAATGTGGACATTATAAGTTCAAACAATTCATCTTTCAAAGCTTCATTTTCATAAAATGACGTTTCAAGTAACTCAATTTGTAAAAAGGAAAAATCTTCACCTTTCATCTCGTCTGATAACCCATTCAAAATTCTTCTATTGACTTCATGATATTTCTTGGACTTCTTTATAAAATCATAACCCTTTTTTTGATCTAATCTTATTACGTTTAATAATAGTTTACTATACTCTTTTTCTTCAAGGTTTGCTTTTTGTAAAAATTGTATAGCATCATCTATTATTTCAAACTGAATGTATTTTAGTAGATATTCGGTATATTCAGACGTCACATCAGTTGTACTCAGTTTGTAAATTTTGGATACCAATATTTGCTTTTTGGGGTCTTCTAGTAGCTCTTTAATTATCAATTTATCATCTTCTGCATTACTCCAGGTGTCCTTGTCTATAAATGTTTTAATCGTATCCAGCGGTAGTATCTTATAATACAAATATCTAGATTCTTTTGTCATTTCATTTGGTTCCATTGTTTGGAGGTACTTTTTTTCCAATTCTCCATCTTTAAAGTCCCATTGATCGATTACTTCTTGAAGACCTGGATAGACTTCATATGGAGCATCTTCACCCAATAGTTTGAGTGTCAAGTTTGGATTAATTTTAAAAGCACCATCTGAATCTTTTTTCACAAGAAACTCAAAAGGATCTTCTTCGTTAAGAAAAGTAGCTAACGTTTTCAAAAGGTGGGTATAGTTTTGTTCGTCATCTAAAGCTAGAACTTTTTCAAATTCATTAGTCTCTAGAGATTCTTGAAATAATTTGTTTGCTGTCTTGATAATATTCTCTTCATGTAATAAAAAAACTTTATTCTCATTATATACTACCATCTTGGCTAATGATTTTTCAGATTTACCAGTTAATTCTTCAACACTTTTGTCCTCATATACTATATCCGCAGAACCTATGTTATAATTTGATTCATTTGTACTTATATTTTCTTGATTTTCCAAATCTCTAGGTGTATTTGAGTCCACTAATTCCATTTGTAAAACCTTCTCCAAACTTTCTAAAGATGAAACAACTAGTGAATTTCGGAAAATTGCAAAAACATAAGGCCAACTAATTGCAACACTCTTTGGATAACCTTGATCAATCCAAGTCAACGTGCCTCTAGTTACATCACCTGCGGAATTTATAAACATGGCAATTGATGTATTTTCGTCGGACAGAATAGTTAATAAATGCTCTCGATCTCCAGGAGGAGTCTGAAATTGAATTATATGTGGCTGTACATCCAATTCTGATTTATACTCAAATAATGGAGATAAATTGTCGTTAGTTGTATCTAGTGTTGCATAAGTTTTATTATTTGCTAGTAAAATTAAATTGTTCACTGGTGAAGTAACTTTTATGGCTCCATTGTAGTCAATTTCTTTTATTGTGTTCCATTGATTTCCATCCAATCGTAGAATTTGTAGTTTGTCTTTCGCAATTGTAATTATGGAGTTTCCACCTTCGTATAGACAAATTGACTTTATATTTTGTAATTTAGAAGTTGTTGCAAATGGTGATAATTCAGGTAACATATAAGTTTCGACGAAACCATTGCAGACTAACGATAGTTTTTGAGTTTCCTTTAGACATGTTAAATTTCTTATCGATTTAGATCCAATTGATAATTGACTTATTAATAAATAATCAGTTGCATCTTCAAATAAATGATAATGAAATAATGTACCTTTTGAAGTTCCTATATAGATATTTCTTTCATATGATGATATTGATGTTATAACTTCATTAGATTTTAACGGTAGATCATTTATTAATGGATCTATAATATAATTGATCATGAATATTAAGACATTGATCTTTAATTAAGTAGTGATAATTGATTCAAAGAAATAATATTGCGCACCGAAATTGTAAGTGTCTACAATACACAATTAATATGTACAATTAGTAAGATATACAATTACTTAATACAAAATTATATACAAGTAGTTTATTATTGATTAGTTGGTGGGAATGCTAAATTATCTCTATGTGCAATATATTCACTATCAGCGTATCCCAAGATTGATTCAATTTGTTGACTTTTATGACCTTTTATTAATTTAATTTCATTTGAAGTATAATTGACTCTACATTGACCAACCTCTATCAATTCATCTGAATCTTCTTGTTCTACTTTTATTGAAACACATTCATTCTCGTGAAATGTACCAACAACATCTACAATACCAGCAGGTAAAAGACCAGCTCTATCTCTCCTAGTTAATGCATTATAACAACCTTTATCTATTATTAAAGTTCCTTTTGTTTTTAATCCATGTAAAATCCAGAATCTTTTATCTGATCGTATTTTGATGTCTTGTGCTAAGCTTAGGAATCTAGTATGTAATGGAATTTTTTTATCATCAATATCCTTTTGTAAAATACTTCTTTGTTCCTCTATTGTTCCATCTCCAACTTCTTGTGATTGAATATGATTAACAATATCTAGTATATAATGAGGTTGACTTGATAGTGTAATTATTGTTGTAACACCAACATTAGTTGCTAACCCAGCTGCAATTAATTTGGTTGTCATTCCTCCAGTTCCAACATTTGAACCTGCTCCTCCATCATCATTTGTATTTACATTTAAATCATCAATTTTATCAACCACCAATATAGGTTTTGCATCTGGATTAGTTCTTGGATTATCCGTGTATAAACATTCAACATCAGTCATTAAAAATAAATAATCTGCATGAATCATACCTGCAGTAATTGCTGATAAAGTATCATTATCTCCAAATTTAATTTCTGAAACGGATAAAGTATCATTTTCATTTACAATTGGTATTATCCCCATATCTAATAATTCATTTATAGTATTTTTAGCATTTTTATATTGAGTATAATCAATTATATCATTTCTTGTAATTAAAACTTGTGCAATAGTTTGATCCATTTGTCTAAATAAATCATTAAATAATCCAATTAATCGACCTTGACCTATCGAAGCTAATGCTTGAACTGCTGATAATTTTGATGGTTTTTTCTCTAATTTCATTACTTTCATACCAAATGCAATAGCTCCTGAAGATACAATAATTATTTTATGACCTTGTCTTCTTAATTTTGTTATAGTTTCAACTATATGTGACATATTTGCAATTCTTGGCTCTCTAGTGACAGCATCTACTAAAGATGATGAGCCAATTTTCACCACTATAGTAAATTGTTTTTTCTTATCATCTGTCATATTATTTGACCTTAAGTTTGGTTGCAATATTCAACTGATTAAAATCATAAATTTTTCAATCTTTTGAGTCATGTTAATATTCTGTTGCTACCATCTGGAAATTATCTTTTTAAAGTAATTTGCAAGATCTAGAGCTATGAAATCAATCAATAAAATATCAATATATGTAATCTTGAGATAAGGTTTCAAGTGCTTGAAGATTAACAAATTGGCATTCCTTGTCATAAGTTTGAGCTTTCTTTTTGCAATTTATTGCTATAAAAGTATTCCGAGATAAAGAATTAAAATCTAATTTTCCGATCTATTTATATGCACTCCAACTTTGCAACCACAGATTTTTAAAATAATTGATAAGAGATTGATAAGAGATTGACAAAAATCGATTCATTTCAAATTAAGATAATGAAATCAATAATTTATTTGATTCAAGGAAAAAGATGAAAACAAATTCAAGAAAGATTAAAGATATTTGATTCAAAATAATTATTAAACATTTAAGCGAAGTATTATTTTCTTGTAGTAAGTTATCACACTCTACACAAAAATAGTAGGGGGGTTTTTTTTAAGGTTTAAATTCAAAACGTCAAAATTTAAATTCAAGAAATTTTTCAAAGTTTTAATTTACGATTTATAGATTCTTTTAGATTATTTTATTAATTGATCTTCTATTTATCATTTGATATTCAAATTACTAAGCATTCGTATTATTTAATATAAAATTAATTTGATTTGGTTTTACAATTAATTAGTTAACAAAAATTAACAAAAGAAGGAAAAAAATTCGTTAATCAATTAATCTAGAGAAGCCACATTCTAAATACTTCATTCTTATTAAATTAAATTAGAATACTATTGTTCCCCCTGATGCATAACTTAATAAATTAAACAAAATTGATTAGTAAGGTAATTAATCAGATTGATTTTTCATCATCTGCCACAATGACTAAAACAGAACTAAATTCAAAGATATAAAAGATATAAAAGATATGAACATTTCAGTGAAAATGTGAAATATTACTTGAAAGCAGTGTGAAATAGTTTGAAAATATCACTGAAAAAGTTCATAAGATGGTAAATTGGAATAAATTTATTCCTAATGGTAATCAAAAGACTATAGATCATGGACCATCTGATGGATCAAATACATCTATAAATTCAAATTCATCAACTTCACCATTAAATAAAACAGGAGATACAAAATTCCATCAAGTTGAAATTGATGAAACTCCTGAACAATATATTGATATATCAGTTAATTTAACACCAGAAGAATTAGAAAAAAGAAATAATTCATTATCATTTAAAATTAAAAGATTTCTTTGGGATGGAACTGGCAAAAATCCAATTGAACAATCATATTTATTAAAACTCGATTTTTTTCTTTTATCATCTTCATGTTTAGGATATACTGCAAAATATTTAAATCAATCAAATATTACAACTTCTTACGTGAATGGAATGTCAGAATATTATAACATGAATAAAAATCAATATAATTATATGGTAACGATGTTTACAATTGGTTATATTATATTTCAAATTCCACTAAGCATTCTCATGCATCGAGTAAATGCAAGATATTATTTTGGATTTACAATTATGATTGTTAGTTGTTTAACTTTGGCAATGATTGGTGTTAAAAAAGATAACATTAGCTCCTTGTATGCTTTAAGATTTCTTATTGGAAGTGCTGAAAGTAATTATTTTAGTGGTACTGAATATATTTTAGGATCAAATTATGGAACAAACGAATTGACCAAACGGAGTGCATATTTTTCAATTGCAGCTGGATTGGCAGGTATCATTACTCCACTTTTACAACAAGCTATTATTAAAACTTTCAAACATTCTTCGTTGGAACCTTTTCAAATTATGTTCGTTTTTGATTTCATGATTAGTTTTGTCATTGGTTTATATACATTAATTGTCCATCCTGGTATACCTCAAGTAAATAAGAAGGATACATTTTACTTCACAGAAAGAGACGTGTTAGTTGGCTTGGAAAGACGTAGGTTACTTAAAGCTCAATTGAACACCAGACAACGCTATACATTACCTGCCATCAAAAAGTTTTTCAATAGTTGGCATTTATTTGTATTTCCTATACTATTTCTTTGTTACAACAATTCATGTAACTCCAGCTCACAACCAACTTTCCAATTGTTTTTGAAGTTGTATTTGAAGAAACCATCTAGCGTATATAATACTTGGCCAGCAATTCTGAGTGCAATTGGGATTGGGGTGACAATTATATTTTCCTATTTAAATGATTTTTTGGGAGGTAGAAAGAACTTTCATTTTCTTATAGCTGGGTTTATTATTTTCATTATAGGGTGCAGTTTACTTGCAAAATGGAATGTTCCAGTTGGATTTCACTACTTTTTATATGTTTTGATAGCTATTCCTCCAGCATTTATGCAAAGTCAAATTTTTTCCTGGATAAATAGAAATCCATTGTTGGTTCGAGATGATTTGAAAAGAAATTTTGTGATTGTGGTGACTAACACTCTAGCTTATGTCACTTCAATGGTTTCGATAGCTGTTTGGAACACTAAATATCAACCGGAATATTTCATTGGCTTTACATACACTGCTTGTTTGTCTGCTTTGGGTTTAATAGTTACCTGTTTGGTTCATTATTTAACTAAAAAGGATGAACAGAAAGCAAAATTGCAGGATGCTTCTAAAGAAACATCTTCAATTGAAAGTATCTAGATTGAAGAGAAATTTGAAACTTAAGTTCTATAAAAAGTAATGTACCTTACTCTATCATTCTATTTGAATATTGATTCTAAATTATCAGGATTAATTTCTCTCCAACCAACTAACTTTGTTGGTAAATTTTCCGGTAAATATTCTGGATAATAATCCTCTATAGCCTTCACTACTCCATCAAACATAATTCTATAAGCTTTGGAAGTAAAATGTATTCCATCATTTAAATAGTCAGCTAATGTACCAACTTGCCAATGCTCCTTATCACCACTTACTTCAAATAATTGTTCTTTGGTCCAACCTCCGTCTATTCTGAATAAGTTCCACAAATCCACAAAAGGAACATTAAATTCTTGAGCAACTTCTTTAGCTCCTTCGGAGTATTGATGATACCTTTCATTCGTTGTTGCGTCCCTTCCTAAGCTTCCTTTGTCCAGATTTGAAAATTCATCTTTAGCGATTTTTGGATCATGAAGACTAGGACCAATAAGTATAGGTTTAATGTTATTCTCTAAAGCCAATTGAAGTAGGAATTTAATGTTTTCTTTATGCCTCTCCAATTCCACAGGCTGAATAGAATTTATATCATCAAATCCATCATTAGTCCCAAAAAATATAGTCATCAATTTAATATTGTCTTTTTTTGAGTTTAATTCTGACTCAAGTAATTTTGGCAATATCAACCTAGCGTGTTCTGAACTATATCCACTATACCCACGGTTGATTACATCTAATTTTCTAATGTACCTGTTCTGTAATGCAGGTTGCAATGCAAAATTATCATTTATTTCATTACTGTATTGAGTAATTGAGTCTCCAAATAGTATAAATTTATTGTAATTCATTATGGTGTCTTTGCTGAATTTCTGTCGTAGTTTACAGGTTGTATAATTATTTTCAGTATTAATTAGATTAATAATAATGTATATTTAATGGTCGATAAATGTCGCTATCACGTAGTTATATCTCTGGATGATCTCTATATAAAGTAGATGATTGAGGTGAAATAAGGAAGTATTTATATAAAGTAATTATTGTGGCTCTGTTATTAGGCATAACATAGGTTATGAAGCATAGCATAGCTTATGGCCATGACAATTTCTTTTATATGTTTCTTCAAAATAAACAAATAACAGAAATGAAAAACAAATAAAAAATCGTTAAGAGGTATTTTCAAAAATAATAAAGATTTTTCTCTATAAAGTCACTAAATGATATACAAGACCAATTAAGCATGCACCAATCCATCATTTCTAGCTCCAATAAGCATTACTCTAAATCCTGGACAGCTTGATTAAAATAAAAACCACAAAGAATTACCGCATACGATATAACTAAAATCACTCCTTTGAAGTAGTTTGATTTACCTTCTGCATAAATATATGTGAAAAGATAAATTGAAATTAAAGCAGCTATGATATCCCACCTTGGAAAAACTAAAGAAAAAATTTGATCAACATTCATAAAATTTTTAAGCATTGAGTAAACAACAAGACTTGGAATTTGAATCAATACAACTTGCAAAGCATAAGCACTACCGATTTCCATTGACAAGGCAACATTACCACCAATTGCAAATGAAATAGCATTTAAAAATTCAGTAGTGTTAGGAACTAACGCAAATATAGTCAAACCTAAAAATTTTGGATCAATGGGAAAATCAGCTAAAATTGAATCAACATTGTCCACTAAAATTTCTGCAATCACTGCGTATAATACTGTTGCTCCTAATAAAATCACAGTTGATTTAGTTCTTGACCAATTTGGTGCTTCATGTCCTCCCTCTTCTTGTTCATCTTCCTTATGTTCTTTTCTGAAATCTGCATCAGATGGTGTGTTTACCCTTTCGAGTCTTTGAACTGCTATCTTATTATTAGGTTTTGCATGAACTGGTGTATTGACACTAGTAACACTCGGTGATCTAAAATAATCTTCCTTTTTAACTTCATGGGAATTCGTAGCCCAGATAAGTGAAGCATGAGTTTTTAATGTGAACCATAATCCACAGACATAAGCAGCAAATAATGCAATTGCAACAATGAATGAAAAAGGTTTGATGACTTTAAAATATAAAGGATCTAACGTGAATGTTGGTTGTATAAAACGACATTTGGTGCAATCATCAAGACCAGTATTTATTTCACATTTATTACATTTAATTTCATAAGCTCCATATATCTGATAAAACAAAGATGGGGCAAACATAATCACCATTGCAAATAAAAGCATTGTTGATGAAACACCAGCAGATCTAGGATTATAACGTTGAGTCTTACGCTTAAAAGCACCACCACACATTGATAAGCCAGGTAATAGTAAAACACCACCTAGAATTGAACCAATCATAGAACCTTCTACTAATTTACCTTTAGCTTGATTTAATGCAACACAATACAAAAAGATTTCAACAATTGTTGAAAAAAAGGCATTTATGACAGCACCTACTCCCATGGATGACTGAGCAGATATTGAAGCGACAGCTTGACCAATAAAATAAGCTAATGGAATAATTGAAAATAAACACAAACAAAAAATAACCGTTGAATTGGTGATGAAGGCGTCCCAGTTTAATGTTTCTTTAAGAAAATAATAATCAAAAATAACGAATAACACAACTGAATTCAAATTTATGAAAAAAATGTTCGTACCGTCTATAGTATATTTATAATAATGCCAACCACAACATCTATAGGTACATAATAAAATCATTTGCTTCTTTCTCTTCAATGCTGGATTTTTTTCTCTTCTCTGGTAGTATTCTTTTTCCATTTCAAAATCTAAAGCTAATGGATGACGTCTTACATGATCATTTAAAGTCATTGTAAGATTAGTTATTGGTATAGTAAATACTAATAACCAACATAATAAACCCACTAAATACGAAATTGGTTGTACAATCACATAAAAATATACATAAAATGCAATTCTACCAGAACTCCAATCACCTCTGCCAAAAAATCTAACTTTAATATCATTTGCTTCGGTTCCATCATCTGTTTCATGAACAGTTTCGGGTGTTCGTCCATCTTCTAATGAACTATAAGCATCTCTTAAAGGTCTACCTCTATGATCTTTCATTAATGGTGCTGATTCTTCAGTTGTGCCAGTATAACGTCTTGGAGGTGCAAAAAATAATCTACCTTCTTCTTGAGCTCTCCATTGATGAAATTCATTAAGTGTTCTACCTTCCAATTGATCTTCATCCAAATAATTTTTATCTTTGTTTAACAATACAAACTTTCCGAATGGCCATAACCAATATTTACCTAATTTCAAGAATGCAACTACATAAGCTCTCAGTTTTGGTTTTATCGCAAATCCAGAAAATAAAAATACAAATAATGCTCCAATTAAACATGTAATGAAAATTAACAAACCAGCTGTTAAACTCCAAATTATATTTGTTAGCCTTACACCCCAAAAGATTCTTGAAGTTGTTGGACGTCGTGGATCAAAATCATGAATATCTTCATCCGCTCTTGTTGCAACAGATCTTTCCTTTTTATACAATGATGGTTTCCAAATTTTGATACCGAACGGGTGAGTTGAATTAATTGCATTTTGCCTTTCTTTCAAATTAAGTGACTCCATTGATGAATTGGACCCAATAGAACCATTGTCCAGTGCATCCTCCACATCTTCTTGTTCATCATCTTCTGGTTGTGGCTGATCTTCATCATCTTCATCACTAACAAGGTGTTTCTTTTTATCATTTTTCTTTAGTAATCTTAAATTTACTTCGGCATCTGATAAATCTTTGGCTATTGTTGATTCAATATTTGGTACATCTTGAGCTTCTTGGAATTGTCTCATTGGACTTTTACTAGTTCTCCTTTGATATAATGCTTTTAATGCATCATTATAACCTTCTAAATAATCTCGATCTGTTTTTTTGACGTTATTTGCTTCAATTGGCTTAGAACCTTCATTTTCATCTCCTTCTTGTTCGTTAATATCATCATCAACTGAATAGATTAATTTTGCATGACTTTGACTTATACTATGATGTTTTCTTAAAGCTGGTCTTGATTTTCTTCTTGATACACTTGTTGATCTATTTCTCGGAGTTGAAATACTTGTAACACTAGATTGTCTAGACTCATCCACTCTAGATGGTTGATTTGGATTTGATGGACCCAGTCCAGGAGTAGTTGACATTACTTTTTAAGTTATAAAAGCAATTGATAAAGATTGAGTACAATACAACAACATAATTTTAGAGTTTAGTTTTAGATTTTGTTTTAGTGTACATTATAAATTTTGTGATTCATTTCTTTTATGTATTATCATTTCTATTAATTCTTTACTACAAAAAGATAGCGAGTAATTGAAGTAAAAATATGTAATATTTGACGAGCTTAAATCATTCGATTTTGGCTTAATCACCTAATCTATGTCCTTTACCTCTAAATGCATTTTCACCATTACCAAACCATGAATAACCTGTAGTATTACCAGTTGAATTTGGATTATTATTGTTACTATTCGTTTGCCCCTCTTGTCTTTTACTAATTAAAGGAGGTTTACCAATTGTTGTAAAAGCTGTTGTTCTTACTGACGTATTTGTTGGATATGATAACAAATGATATAACCAAATTGGAGCTTTTAAACAGCCTTTGTCGTATATACTATCTTCAATAAATTCATATTGATAACCACCGCGCTGCTCTTGGTTATCGATATGTGTCATTCCAACTCTTCTACCTTCATGGCTCTTTTTTGTGTTATACTTTCCATAAGCTCCTGGCATTAAATTATAAAATGGTAAAGTTTGCAGTTGTAAACAAAGATATAAATAACCACTAAAAATTCCAACTAATGTATCAACTAACGCGACTGGACCACCAAGTATTAATTTAACAAGTAAATTACCCAACGGTAAATAATATGCCTTTATTGGAATTATACCTAATAAATTTATTTTAGCATTTTTTAAACTTCTTGACCAAACATAAGTTATGCAAGCTAATAAATTTTCATGTGGGAAATAAGTTAAACGTGCAAAATTTCCAGTAACTGCATCTATGAATAAATTTGTTATTTGTATACATGTACCACACAATATTATAAACCATAAATAATCTGGAAAATTTCCTTTAAATTTACCTTCATGAGCTTCTAAATGATTTGAAAATGTATAAAAAAAATAAGTATCTAATAATGCACTCATACTTGGTGGGAATAAACCTGAAGGTATTAAAAACGAAGTTATAAATCTATACCATCCCAATATTGTTAGTGATATAACTTTTATAATTTGAAATGACAGACCTGTTTTCGTCACAAGTCTAATTAATGCATATTCTTGTAATAGTGTAGTGAAATTAATGTATAATGAGTCCAATGCAGGGGAGAAATTTCTAATTGCAAAACATACCAATACAGTTGAGATTGTAAAAAATCTTGTAACTGGTGGTATGCTTTTAATATTAGCAATTATTGGATTACTCATGAATAATTAATGAAAGGTGTTTTCTGAAAATTAAAATGTGTCCAAATATTTGGTTCCAAAAATGCGCTAAAAAAAAACATTAATCTTTAAATTACTTCATCATTTACAACCAAGACACACAATGAAACTAGTTAGGTTTCTTATGAACATACCCAATTCAACGAATCAACCAATAACAGTAGAATTAAAAAATGGTAATATAATTAATGGAACTTTATTATCTTGTACACCTTCAATGAATTTGAATTTGAGAAACGTTAAATTACAACAATTATATCAAGATCCAATACTACTACAATTCATAAATATAAGAGGTAATCAAATAAGACAAATACTATTACCTGAAGATTTAAATATAGATCATGTTTTACAAAAATCAGAAACTAAAATAAAAGGTCATGGGGCTGGTCCTAGTGCAAAACCTATTAAACGAGGAGGTAGTAATTTGAGAGGTAGAGGTAGAGGTAGAAATTGAAAATGGTGGAGAAACATTTTATTTACATTAATACATATATACAAGCATCCATTTAAAACCACGTTTTCCTTCTTTCTTCTTTTTTCTTCAATAATTTCTTATAACTTGGTCTGGCTTTGACTATCAAATTATCCATATTCTTAATTGCTTCTTCTCTCTTTCTAAATTTCTCTTCCAATTCAGCTTGATCTGATCTACCAGCAGGTTGTATCATACCTTGCATCCATTTCTTATTTTCATATTTATCTTCATGGAATTTTCTTGGAGTTGGTGGTAGTAAATCTTGTATACCAAATTTTTTTGCTAATTTGAATAAGTCTGCTGATCTTCTTCTTGAATATTGTGAACTATGCCATTTACCAGTTTCTGGATTTTTATTTGGGAAAAATGGATTTTTTGATGAATCCGTTATTAATGATGGTCTATTTTGATATTGTGAAAAGGGTCTTGGTGGATATTTTATGAAAAAGTTATGTAATTTTTGGGGAAGTTTTGCAAATGCTTCTTTTGATGTTAGTGACATTCTAGTGGTTATTCGTTGAGATTGAAGTTAAACAGCGATATTTAAGTATTAGAAAAGGTATTTGTGATATTTGAAAAAATTGAAAAAAAAATTATTGTGAAGCGATTGGTAGCAAGATATGTTTCAAGCATGTTGAAAATTATATTGTAGAATCATTATGTTTACTCAATTAATTACACTTGATATTTATTACTATATATCTATTCTGGACCTTTGATCATGATTTTAACAAAATCTTTACCTTTTGCTGCAAATTCGTAAGCTTTAATTGCATCGTCGAATGGGAAAACATTAGTAATTAACCTTTCAAAATCAACAATAGCTTTATCTTTTCCATTTTTGTAATTTCTTTCCAAAAGTTGAATTGAAGTTGGATAATCTCCATAAGCATATCTAAATGAGCCATATAATGTTAATTCTCTATTTATTAAATTAAGAATTGGAAATGGAACAGTATCCAGCAGGGCATTTCCAACTTGAACAACACGACCTCCATCTTCAACACATTTAACTGCTAAATCAATGCAAGGAGGAGCACCAGTACATTCAAAAGCTACAACAGGTCTATTTCCATCAAAGGCTTTAATCAAATCTTCAACATTACCATCTTTTGAATTATAAGTATGGGATGCCGCCCCGATATCACGAGCAAGACGAAGTTTATCATCTACTATGTCGAGCAAAATTGTGGGGTTACCATACAAGACCCTGACCGCTGAAGCTAATAAAAGACCCACAGGGCCACAACCTATGACCGCAACTGGTTCCAAGGGTTTCAAATTTGATCTTCCAATAGCGTGTACTCCAACACTCAATGGTTCACATAAGGCACCCAATTCCAAACTAACATCGTCTGGTAATTTATATAATAAGTCAGCTGGTGATTTGTAGTACTTACATAATGCACCTTGAGGATTATTACCATTTGGATCAGGAGTTGCAGCAAAATCCATTGGACTTAAATTATAACGACCTTCTTTATAAAATTTATCAGCTCTTGATTTAACAATACCTGGTTCAATAGCAACACGATCACCAACTTTTAATGATTTAACGTTTTTTCCAACCTTTGAAATAACTCCTGAAGGTTCGTGTCCAAGAACCATTGGCTTGACTAATTTAAAGTCTCCAATTTTACCTTGTTTATAATAAGCTATATCTGAATGACAAATTCCAACATATTTTATTTCAACAATACATTCATCTGGTTGATCAATTGTTGGGATTGATTCATCTTTAAATTGGATATCATCAATTTTTTCTAATACAACACATGGATTTTTATCTGACATATTTGGATTTTAATTTTGTGTGATTTTTTTTCAGATTCTAAAATTTTTAGCAATTTATTATTTTCTATTTGAATTGAATTGATTAATAAGTATTCAATTGAATTTAAAAAATTGTAATTGAATTACCTTATTAAAGTTGAATTAAAAAGTTGATAAATAAAGATTTGAAAAAATGAAAATCTCAGTGAAAATAAATTGAGATAGAATTAGAGAAATAAATTACCTTTTTATATAAGCAAAATATTCTATGCATATTGTAAAAAATTAGCAAGATTGCGTGGGGGTAATTAAAGATTTAACTAACAAGTAAAGATTTCTTCTTTAAATTTCTATTAACTTATTTGATTTATAAGAATTAAAGCATATATCTAAACACTAAGATCTAATTAAAAGAATTTGTAAATAATTAGAATTTACCAAATGATCTCTACTAAGATATATGTAAAAACATAATCCAAACAAGTCTGATCTTTTCCAGTTCAAATTGACGCTGTAATTGGTATTTGAAAAAATTAAGAATTTAAAATTTTGCAACTATTCTCGGAATAATTAAACACTAGCAAATTATAGTTCAATTAAGCTCTTGATAAAATTGATTGATTGATCTGGAATTTAATGCCAAATTAATGTAAAACAGCAAATTTACTCTTACGTCTACTTAAATTTTCGGAGAGATATCAAGTATTAGATTTTTTAGCTTTGTATAAGGTTCATGTACATTCCACGTATTTGTGGTTTAATAGTAAGTAACCATGTGAATTGTAACTAGATATTACTTCAAATTGTAAAGAGAGTAATTTGAAAGTTCAGAATTCCAAAACCTTTCACTGATATTTTTATATTTTTTTGATTATTCTTCAATATCTATTTAATTGGAATATATCATTGTCATCTTAAACCTCTATGTAATTAAGCCCTCTCTTATTTGTTCTTCTCCATTTATTTAGCAACGTGTTGTAAAGCTTCTAAAACTTCTAATTCAAGGTTAGCTTCAGCTGCTACAACTTCATCACCTGATTCAGCTCTTTTTTGAGCATCAGCAATTAAATTTTTAACAGCACTTGCATCAATTTGATCTGGTTTAAAAGCTTCAATAGCACTTATAGTTAATTTATTACCTGGTTGTACCATTGCAATTCCTCCACTGACAAAGTATTGTTCAGTTTCTCCACCTTTTTGTATAATCTCTAATAAACCTGGTCTCAATTGTTCAACGATTGGAATATGATTAGCTAATATACCTAAATCACCATTAATTGATGGTAAATTGACTTGTTCAACTTCTGTGTTTGCATATAATGTTTGAAATGGTAAAGCTAATGATAATCTTAAAGCATCTGATGATGGAGCTGCTTCAGTTGCGTATGTTCTCCTTGCAGCAGATATCGATTGCTTAGCTACTTGACGTAATGATTGTCTAAACATTATATGTTGTTGATGTTGTTGTAGTTGTTATGTAAGGTGATATGTTTGAAGTTTGATGTCTTAACGTTTCAAAACTTTTTTTTTTCAATTGGTTGACCGAAATTAATTTTTTTTACTATTGTGTGCTATATACAGGATCTACAATATTATTGGTTTAATTACTATTAGTAGCTTACTTACTAGACTTTCTAATCCGGTAGTATATTACATTTTTTAAAACTGCTAAGTACATACAGACTCAACTACTAAATTGATTTAAAAAATTATCAACATCAAATTCTTCACCCATTGTTGCATTATTAATGTTATTATCCTCACCTTCAAATCCTGTATCTAGTAAACTCATATTTAAACCATCTAATATCAGTTCATCATTACCTAATAAATTATTCATATCTAAATCCATATCATCATCATTTTTATTATCTGGTCCATTATTATTATTATTAGAAGATTGTGGGTTATTTAGTTGTGATTGATTTGTATTACTTTGTTGATCGTTAATGACCCCGGTATTATTATTTGAATCATCGATATTCATAAATACATCATTATCTTTATTATCATCATCCATTGGTATATCCAAATTTATATCATTATAATTAATAGAAGAAAGGAAGTCATTTTCATCATTTATTTTTTGATCTGTTGATTGGGGCATTATACTTACATCAAATCCTAATAAATCATCAAAATTTCCAAATTGACTTGATTGTTGTTGTTGTTGCTGTTGTTGCTGTTGCTCTCGTTGTTGCTCTCGTTGTTGTCTTTCTCTTTCCTCCTCTTCTTGTTTCTTCTGCTGTTCTTCTTCTTCTTTTCTTTTTTGATCTTCTGCTTCTTGTAATCGTTTCATTTCCGCTGCTTCTTTTTCTGCTTGTTTCTTAGCTTCTGCTTCAGCTTTTGCTTTTGCTTCTGCCTCTATTTTGGCCCTTGCAGCAGCTGCTTCTTCTGCTTTCTTTTTGGCCTCCATTTCTTCCTTCAATCTTTTAGCTTCAGCTTCTCGTTTTTGTTTCTCTAATTCTTCTTTGATCTTTAATTCTTCTTGTTTTTGTTTATTTTCAATCATTGTATCAATACACCATTTTGCATCTCCAAATTTGAAAATCGTTTCATCTAGTATTTCATCAAACTTATTTATATGATTTGTTAATTGTTGAATTATAGTTGGTTGAATTAATTGATTGTTTGGCCCTGTGATTAAACTACTTTGTTTCTTGTTGTTATTAATTATTTCAAATATAAACCCCGAAGTCTTTAGTATATCATTTAATGAGTTATCTAGTTTCGTCTGTAGATTGGCTGACATATTGCCATATTATGATGATTGAGTTGATCAAATAATAGTTAGTAGATCGATAAAATTAGTAGAAAATTGATCTATATTGTTTAGATAATTTTTTTCTCACTTTTTCTTTTGTTACCGAAAGCTGGAAATATTTTAAAACCTGGAGATACTCACCACTCGAATTCATTTCAAATGAACTTAAACTACTTTTGAATTGTAAAATTTGACAAGACTGATTGCTAAAATCTGATCATACTTGGTTTGGTAAAATCATTGTTTTAAATTTTTGATTTTGATCATTTCGTATAGCCATCTTAAATGAGGGGAAGTCCAATAATCGTCAATCTCAATCATGCAGGTTCTACCAAACAGAACTAAACAAATCAGAGTTTGACTAGCAAAAATGGTCATTTAGGCTTACCAGTCAACGCAATGGCCAACCCAAAATACACCAATAATTTTTAATATTTCTTGTCAATTTGACGGTATAGCTGAATAAATAATTAAAGTGATAGGAGAAACAAATTGCAAAATGCCAGACGGGGATGAAGCAAAGTCAAAAATTGCTGAGTACTAAATCTAAACTAACAAGTTGGGATGGCGAAGCGGTAAGACTTGTTACTTTTTGATTGAAACTCTCTTAATGATCGAGTCCGAGGAAACATAAGGTCATAAAATTTTTTGATTAGATTTAGTTAGGAAACTCTTAAGATTTTGAGAAGAGAAAAAAGAACCAGTGACTAATTTTTAGCATTGATTGTAGGAAAAGCTTTTACATGAAACAATTTCCAAAAATCTAAAACAATTTTTGGTAGCGTTTTCGTCGAGGTAAATAGTTATTAAGGCTTAAATTCACAATACCTTGAGTTCAGTGTGTAAATTTATATTACCTGTTACGGATACAGAATATCTTGCTTTCAAATAAGTTTATTCAAAGTATATATAGTTGTAATTTTTAGAAAACTGAATTTTGTAGTAAATCAAATTATAAAGTATTTGCTTTGCAATTAATGTAAAAAAAGTACATTAAACATGTATAAGCTACATATCAAAGCCTTGATGTTGGATAATTCTAAAGATTTTTTGTGGTAATCACATTTAGTATAAAAACACATTACTAGTTTATTGGGCTTAAAAGACCTTGAGACTGAAATTGGCCAAGTTTACAGTCAAAATATGTTGCTGTATTGCAAAAGATTGGTATAACTTTTTAACATCCGTACTAATCATACGCTACCAAATTTTTATGTTTAGATATTTTTTAATCGCGGTACAAAGCGATATAGAAAATCAAAACAATACGAAACGCGATTTAAATAGTGGAAAACTACATTTCAATTTACAATTAAATCAATTTACAATTAAATCACAATTGCTTGATAAATTTTTTATTTATATTACATTTGCATCATTCTACGGCTTCTTTTTCATCTAAATATATTTTCAGCATTATCAAAGATAACAAGTCAATTTTAATATTCATTCATTACAAAATCAATAAAATTGGATAGTTGTAAACAAACCTTCAATAATTCAGAGGAACAAAAATTAAAACTTTCATTTTCGATCTACACAACAAAGACAATTTCAACAGAATTTTACCACATAATTAACTTACATGTTACCCGAATCAATAATAACAAGAGAAGGACCATTGAGTAATATCTGGTTAGCTGCAAATTATGACAAAAAATTATCAAAACATCAATTATTAAATACAAATATTGTTAAATCAACCGAATATATAAATAATCAATATAATCATAATTCAACAAATTCAGATAATGAAATAGATGCAATTACTTTAAGATTATCAGGACAATTATTATTAGGAATTACTAAGATTTATTCACGAAAAACAAAGTATTTGTTAGATGATATAAATGATGTTTTATATAAACTAAGAACGGTTTTCAAATTATCAAGTGGAGTTCAATTAGGATCTGATGGATCTACAAGTACAAGAATAAACTTACCACCTCAACAAACAACAATCCAAGATATAAATACAATTATATTAAAAGATCAAGTAACGAGTTTTGATTTATTATGGCAAGATGATTTAAATTTAGAAGATCCAATACAACAACCGATAAATACATTAGCCACTGTTTTCAATACAACTGATCAACAAGTAGATATTTCTGCGGGATCAATAGAGTACGGTAGATATGATGAAGAATTCACAACATCGTCACCACAACCAAATATGGAATTAGATTTTGAGTTAAATGATATAAATAATGAAGAAGATTATGATGCATCAATTGAAATGGGTAGAAATTTATCTTTTAATAATGATGATAATGATGATAACAACTCGATACTAGGAGATCTTAGTAAAAATAATCTATTTCCAGATAATCAAGATTTGGGTGAAGAGTTTGGAGGAGATTTTGAATTAAATTTTGACAATACTGAAGAAATCCCAGAAGAAAATATCAATGATGCTCAAAATATAGAAGAACCTGAACAACCAGTACCACAACCTCAAAGACAATCTAGACCAAGACAAAGAAGAACAAGAATAACCGAAGATGGACAAATGATAATAGTAAATAAAAGACTAATTATAGATTCAGAAGATAATATGACAATTTCAATAGATACATTAAGACAAAATCAAGAAAATATGTTAAATGGAAATACTGTAAATAACACCACAACCAGATCAAATAGAGTAAATCATCCACCATTAACAATAGCTGAAAAATTAAAAATTATTGAAGATTTAGCAAATCAAGTAATTAAAAAAAGAAAACTAAATGATGAATCAGCAGAATTAAGACTCCGAAAACAAAGAGAAGAAGAAGAAGAAGAAGAAGATGATAGTGAATCAACTTCAGATTCAATGGATTTAGATTTATCAATGTCAGATAGTGAAAGTGAAAAAGATACAGCATTAAAACCAAGAAAACCAGTAGAAGAAGAATCAGATGATGAAGAAGAAGAAGATAGTTTTGGAGACGAAAGGATTGATAATGTTGCTAAAAGCACCAGACAAATTACAGAAGAATTACAAAATATGTTTAGACTAGATCATACTTTAACATTTAATGAATTAATTGAAGAAGACTCAAAATCAATAAAACCATTAGGTATGAAAAACAAAAATATTATGAATACAAAAAGAGAAGCTTCAAGATGTTTTTTTGAAGTATTGGTATTAGCAACAAATGATTGTATTAAAATAAATCAAAGTGACAAGACAATTAATATTACATCAAGAGATAATCTATATAATTTTATTTAGCGTGTTTTTTTTTAATTGAATAATCCTTTATCATATGTATTTTCATCCATAACAAATTTAAAATCTGTATTTATATTATAAATGAAAAATTCTTTGGTTTTGGCAATTACCAATTTGTTCGGATCGTTGAATTGTGCAAATTTTATAGGTTCATTTTGTTCGATGATTTTGATGATTGGTGAATATAGTTGTTTTGTTAGATCCCAAAGTTCAATGTAATATTTGTTTTGATACTCACTTAGCGTTATAAATTGAAACTCAAAATTTGGTCTCTCAATTAGTTTTATAATCTTTTTTGAGAAGTTCACTTCTTTAAATGGTTCATTGTCACCTTTTCTCCATATTTTTAAAGTCCAATCTAAATGAGCCGTAAGTATATACCCTTGACTTAGACTAATCATAGATACTGTCAATAAACTTTTTGGATCTTCATGAATAATTGATAGTGTTTCATTATACATTTTATTATTAATTCCTAGAATCACCAATTTAAACACATTTAAAGTAATCTCACCTACGAGTTCATCATTACCGACATACATTGCATCTTTAATTCTCTGTAGTTTTTCCTTTTTCAACTCATCAGCTTGATTAAGATTAAACGAGTACTTAGGTGAACTTAATAAATTCATTGACCATATATTTAGTATGAAATTTTTTGACAACGTTAGTATACATTCATTAGTATCTAATTTAAGCTGTTTTATTAGTATAATTGAGTCATTATGAGAAAACCAATTTTTAGGTCTTGTAAAAAAGCTTGAGTTTGTAATTAAAGTAGGATTTTGAATTAATGTATTCGGTTCTAGTTCCCATATACAAAATTTATCATTAATTGAAAAACCTAATATTTTGTTTTTACTGAATTTGTCAAATTGTATAGTGGTGATTGCTGGTATACAAGATAAATAATTAGTTGGTATAAGATTTTCATCTTCTATGTGATAGACTATAGCATCATGATCATACTCAAAGGATTTTTCAAAACATACAACCACTGATGAATCAATCAAATCAACTGATGCAATTGGTCTTTCAAATTTAAAGGAAAATGAAGATTCTATGAAATTTGTATTGATTTTTGCCTTTTCTTTGATTTCTTTTAAATCAATTGTTTTAGTTATTTGTAGTTTATTTATTAACTTTATAGATTCGATAATTGATTGGTTTAATTCTGTTGATGATATATCTAATTTATTTATGAATTCTGGTTGTACTTGAGGCTCTATTACTTTGGGTTCTTCTTCTACTTGGGTAGTGGTTTGAATACCAACATCATAAGTATTCAATTGTTTTTCTTCTATTGCTGGTGTGACTACACTAGTTATTTCCTCTTTAAGTGGTGTGTTTGAAATTATTATTGGTATTGTCTGAGTTGAAACATCAATACTTTGTTTTGTTGGTTTAACAACATCATTAATTAAATTAGCATTAGCAGATCTTCTTTGTTTTAATTCAAGTAGTCGTTGTCTTTTCTGTTCTAATAATTTTTGTCTTTCTTCAGACATAATTTAAGATTATTGTTATCAAAGATAAACAACGCGTATGCTTGATCTTAAGTTTTATATTAATTTTTTTTTTTCATTTTTACAACCAAAAACATCACCAGTTATAAAATCATGGATATTGATGATATTTTAAAGGAGTTCGAGGATTCCTCGACGAATCAGTACCAAAAGTCCTCTTTATTAATACAACAAGATTTAATAACGGCAATGATGAATGAAAGAATGTCACCAGAACTACTACCATATAAAACTGATCTATTAAATACTATTTTAACGCATATATCAAACCAACAACAATTTTTACTAGATAGTCATGAATATGGAGAGATCAATAGTGGGAATGGGATAATATCGAGTGATTTTAAATTACAACTAATGATTATAGAGACTGATATAGAAAGGATAAGTTATATCGTACGGCTTTATCTAAGAACAAGACTACTGAAGTTAAATAAATTTACAATATTTTACATCAACAAGTCAAATAACGAAGATGAAGACTTATATTTATCAAAAGAAGAGAAAGATTATATTCACAAATATTATCAACTACTTACATCACTATACAACAATTGTTTTTTAAAAAAGCTTCCACAAATTTTAACATTTCTAGATGATAATACAGGAGGACAAAATATGATAATAGAACCAGATTTGAATCAATTTGTATTTGTGAAGTGTATAACAAAGGATCCAATATTATTACATCTAGAAGATGAAGAATTAGAATTAATTGAAAATGGAGTTTATGCTGTAAAATATAATCTAATCAAAAAATATTTAGAATTTGGAGATCTACTATTAATTTAAATAATCTTTAAGTCACAACCACCGGGACATTCAATATTTTCATCATCAATAAACCAAGTTTTTAAACATCCAAAATGACCTCTGTGACCACATTTTAAATTCACATTCACGACCAAACCTTTACATGGTTCATTACAGTATACACAAGTCAGTTGTAACAGCTTACATTCATCACAATACCAATAACCAAATTCACCCTTTTGCAGATGTTTTGAGGTTTCATTAACTAATAATTTCATACAATTTGAACAATATAATCTTATCAAGTCAGATGAAAACAGTTTTGATAATTCTTGTTGCACCACCAAGGGAGCAGAATTTAAAATATTTATAGCATTAACAAATAATTGTTTTCTTTGTAAAATTTCAATATAGATGGAAAGCCAATCTAAACATTGATCAAATGAAATAATATTTGTTGTAATATCATAGAATAATAAACTTATAGAAGAACAAAAAATTATATCACCTTGTAAAACTGCATAATCTAATGACTTCTTTAGTAAATTTTTCAAACCCCATGCTTTTGACTCATTAATTCTTAGTTTTTTCGTTAATGTTGATTCTGTTGGTGTTTCTTCAATCTTGTTCAACAGTTGTCTTCTGATAGCCAATTGAGTTTGAGAATATTTACGTGAAATAGCACCATTAGATTTTGGAGATGATGCCAAACTTGAAAATGTTCCACCTGAATTAGGACTTGATCTTAAAAAAGCAGAATTCATTAGATTAGCATTCTCATTGTTGTATCCTTCATTAATCAGAATCGGTTTCGATTTTGAATGTTCACTAATATTATCTTCTTCTGCTTCTTTGTTAATTCTAAAACTTTGTGAAAAGCTGTTTTTTCTGCTATTATTAATAGCTTCCATTAGATTGGAATTACTATTATTTTTATCACTCAAAACTTTATTTCCATAATTTGTTGTAGAAGTTGAATTTGAATTGAATGATCCAACAATATTACCTAAATCTGATTGTATGGATTTATTATCATTATGTGAATCACTATCATTATTATCTTCAACAATAATTTCTTCTTTTACTTCTTCCTCAACTATTGGTTCATTTAATTCTTCCAAAGTTAAAGCAATTAGTCTCCATACTTGACTTGTTCTATGTGAACCAGCTTGATCAGCTGTATTTGCATTCAATAAACAAACATCTGCGACATTAAACCCATCAGGAATTTTCACAATATATTCAGTAGATAAAACTCTAAAAATTTCATCATCATTTGTCGGAAATGGGAATTCAACAGGTATAGCATATGGACTTGAAAGACCATAATTATGGTATTGATGTGACTGATGCCGTATCAGTTTTCTACTTGGTTGTGGAGCTGAACCAAAAGATAATGTTGATTCTTGAGTATTTTGCGAAGGATTTCTTGTAAGTTTGGGTCTATAACCAGGTGTTGAAGATGATAAGTCAAACCCATTTGTACTTGTTCTTAGAACGGGCGAAGGAGATTTAGCAATTAATTGCTGCATAGGATTATGCGTATACGATCTTACTAATTGTGGTTTTTCAATAGGTGATGTTGTTAATGAAGTTCCTAGTTTATCATCAAAATTTTCATTAGTACTAAATTCAAAATTATCTTGCGATTGTAAATCATCTGATTCAAATTCATCATTTATTTCAAAATCAAATTTATCTTGGTTTACCATTATAAAATTATTGTCATTGTTCCAAGTCATACATAAACTATTTAAATCTTCAAGTGGTTGTCTAACATCGGGATCATTTGTCAGGTCTAAATCATATGCTGTGAACATATTAGCTTTGGAAAGTGTCCATATTTTTCTCGATTGATTATTATTTTGGGCCCATACAAAATTAGCCATAGGCTTTTGTAAATATGAAGTCATAATTTGTTTTGGAATATATTTTCTGTTTAAATTAAAAACAGTAATTGTTGGGTCGTCAAAGTACAGACATGCTAAATCATAATTCATTAAAGGGTTTGGTGCACTCCCTGTTGGCTCATTAAATTCATCTAAAGTTTCATGTAAAGGATAACAACCCCATCTAACTTTTAAAACTGATCCATATGTATTGATCATACTATCAGCAGCTGACCTTGTTGAAGAAGATTGTGATTCACCATAGTTCAAAACACATATTTTTTGATCTCTACCACCAGTGGCAACGTATTCTTTTTCTGGATGAATATGTAATGAAAGTACTGGACCTGAATGCAAATTCCATTTCTTATCTGGAGAATACATATTGCTTCCAACGCTTGATCTTAAATCAAATTTGCATAATGCTCCTGAATCATGTACTGATAATATACATGTTTTATTTCTTACTAATGAATGGGGACTATATTGACAAGCTCGAATTGGATCATTATGTAAATTAGCTTGCAATGTTAAAACTGGTTTATTTATAGAAGCTCTCAAATCCCATAATTTAATACTACCGTCTTGAGATCCAGAAACAAATTGATTATCAGAATCTATAAAATCAAGTGAATTAATTGTCCTTTTATGATCTGATAATTTTGCATATAATTTCCCTTGACCAGAAGGTGAAACTTTGTACAATGATATTGCACCACTTGATAATCCACAAGCAATAGTATTTGAGTGTGTTTTTATGGTGTTTATATTATTTAGCTTAATTGGACCTCTATATATTGACTTAGAGTCTAGTAAGTTTATATCTTGAATTATTCTCAGTTGATCTTCATTTAAACATAAAAGTCGTAGGTAATTTTTACCACCTATAACAGCATGATGACTAATTTCATTACCATTATTATAATTATTTATTTGAATCCCAAAATTTAATTGAGATAATGCAGTTGATTCACGTTCACAATTGAATACTAATTTTTGATGAAATTGATGATTTAAATAATTTTTTGAAGTTTTAGAATTTAATGAAGAATTTGGAGAAACTGAATCATTTGAATTTGAACTATTTAATGTTCCATATATATTAAATGCAAATTTGGCTAAATTGTAATTACCTTGAATATTTTGTGCCATTGACCATCAAATTAAAAATTTGGTGGTTTTTGTTGTTGCATAAATTTAGTTAACATACAGAAAAAAAAATATAAATTTATTAAGTTGTTACAAATTTGGTGATAACACTGCTTTTTACAATCACTGACTATAAAATGTTTTGGTCATTATACAAAATAGCTAAAGTTATAGGTCAGTTTGGCTTAGGTTTAGCAGCATTAGCATTAGCAGGACTATATTATTATCAAAATACAATAATATATCCAGCTCTGGTAAATGATGGACATGGATATTGTGCAACACCTGATGAATATGATATACCTTATGAATTGATACAGTTGAAAACACCAGATGGAGAAACTTTACAGTGTTATTCGATGAAACAAGATATTAAAAGTCCTTCATACACAAATAAAACAGTTTTAATCTTATCACCTAATGCTGGAAATATAGGTCATGGATTACCAATTGCATCAATTTTTTATAAACAATTTGGTTACAATGTATTTATATATAGTTATAGAGGATATGGAAAGTCTACTGGATCACCAAGTGAAATTGGTTTAAAAAAAGATGCAGATACAGTAATGGAATTTTTAAAAACAGATTCTCAATATCAACAATCATCAATAATATTATATGGTAGATCATTAGGTGGAGCAGTTTCAATTTATATAGCAGCTACAAAATCTTCATCAATTCATGCAATAATATTAGAAAATACATTTTTATCAATACGTAAAACAATACCTCATATTTTCCCAATTTTAAAATTTGCAGCTGGTTTTGTACATCAAAAATGGGAATCTGAATTATTAGTTATTAATATACCATCATCAATACCAGTGTTACTACTTAGTGCTCGTAAAGATGAAATTGTACCACCAAGTCATATGGATAAAATTTATAATCTATTACAAAGTGATTATAAACAATTTATTAAATTTGAAAATAGTTATCACAATGATACAGTATTACAGGAGACTTATTGGGATCAAATTCATAAATTCATTAAAAATCAAGTCAATCCAGTAGGATTATAATTTTCAATTCATCTTTATCATTATTTATTTTTTTATTTATTTAGTACTTTGAATATAAAGTAGAAAATTTAAGAAGAAAATATTATACAAAACTGAAATCACAATTATAAAACAATTTGAGCTTCAGCACCTCTTGTATTAGAAGCATCATGAGAAGTAAATTCAACTTTTTGTTCATCTTTCAATTGTAATATTTTTTTCAATCTTTCACCAACAGTTTTTAATTTTGATTCATCACAATCTTTTGTCCAAATACCAATTCTAAAAGCTTGTTTTCTTATATTTATAACAATTCCATTAACTTCATCTTCATCATCTTCAATTGTTTCTCCTATAACTGCTAATAAACCTCTTAACCATAAATCATTTATAATTGGTTGAGCTTCTTTTCTATTAAAAGCATATTGCCATTTACCACCTTTTGAATTTTGTTCATCTTCCCATTCTGGTCTAATTCCTTCTTTAAATAAATGATAATCTGATTTTAAAGGTAATTGATTTGCTGAAGGTATTGAATTATATATTCCCCAAAATTCTTCAACTGATGAAAAAGTTATAACTGGTTTTAATAAATCATGCCAATTTTCATTTTTATTAATTTGAGGTTTTGTATACCATAAAGTCCATCTATTATTTAAAGGATGTTTTACTGTAAATTCATCTTTTGAATCAAAAACTGTTTTATCTGATGATGATTGTTGTTGTTGTTTAGAATTTAATGATAAATCTTCAGTTTTTTGAGTTAATTCTTCAGACATCTATTCATTTGTTAGTATTTCATGAAATTGAATTTATCGATATTTGTTTATGAACACATACTATTTTAATTTACAAAATTATTCCCAAATTATGTGGTTCTTTAATTGAAAATTTTAATTTAGATTCTATATAATAAAAAAAAAAAAAATATCAAAAAAAAAAATCTGAAAAATATCATAAATCACACGACCTATATGACATACTTAAATACCAACTAATATTACCTTGTAAGAAGTAATAGATACTAAATAATCTGGTAGAATCGTAAAATAGAATTAGAGTGAAATTGAAATTGAGGTGTAAAGAGAAGAAGGTTGATCAGCCCGATATAAATAGAATTCAAAATCTTTTCAATTATAGAAAATTTAATTTTGCCATTAGTGATAATTCTAACTATAACTTATCAGACGAATAATATTATATAACAAACTCTTCAACTTGTTATTGATGTTTTACCAGTATTTTGGTCATAATGATCAGTATTGTTGACTTCACTAAGAATACTAGGATTCTTGGTACTTTGTCTTGATATTATAGATTTTAATGGAATTGTACTAATATTATCTTCACTATAATTTGTAATTCTATCAGAATTACTAATTTGATCAGTATTTATAGTTGATCTTTCTCCAATTAAACTTGATGAATAATCATTATTATAATTATTTATATAATTATTATATGAAATTCTATGAATTTGAGAATTTGTTTCATCAAATCTTAAAGTTGTATGGATACTTTCTTTATCATTTGTTGTTGAATTTGCTTGTGTTGATTTAAGACTTATTTTATCTGATATTGCTGATGCTCTTGATGATTGATGATGATTACTAGTTGGAGTTTGATTTTGTATTTGATTGTTGAAATTATAGTTGTTTTGATTTATATTATCATTAGTACCATTTGAATTGTTATCATTCTGTTGTAGAATACGAGGCTGTTGTTGTTGTTGCGAACTTGTTTGTAATTCATGTTGAGTATTAGATTTAGTTTTCTTAATATGACCTCGGTGACTAGTTTTTGGTTGTTCTACTGAACTATCGGAGTAATTTCTAGGTTTAATTTCATTATGATTTCCATTTGAATGTATTTGATTTAAATTATTAGTTAAAGTATTGTCACATTCATCATTATAATTTCCAATTTGAGCTGAATATTGTTGATTTTGAAAATTGTTCATGTATGACACATTGTTGGCATCATTGTTATTATGTAGATTATTATTACTATTATTTCCATTCAAATGTTTATCTCGACGATTAATTCCATTTGTACGACTATTTGAACTTGAATTATTAATTAAATGATTTGAATTCTTAGGTACTGCAACAATAGTTGAATCATTATTACCAGTACTATGATGATTACTTTGATGATGATGGTGATGATTGTTAGTTTTATTTTGACCTTGCATTAATCTTTTAACCCAAGCAAATCTATTTCTTGATGATGATGAGGAATTTGTATTTGATTGTCTTCTCTCATTTTGTAAGAAGTTTACTATAAACGATTGATTAGTACTTTAATTCCAAAATTGATAAAAAATAAAATTATATTAAAACATACTTTCGTGTGTTGCCATTAAACCGATTGTAACGTTAATTGATTAAAGTAATTATCTGAAATTGGAGTCACAACTTTTTGATTGTAAAATAAGCCGATGATATGTTTAATAAAATGAACTGTTTTCAACTTTATTTATTTACTAAGTCAATATGAAGATGAATGATTAATTCTTACTCAATTAATAGGGTTAAATATTATCTGATTAATTGTATTTCAATGATAAAACTTAATTGATTCAATGTTTGTTTGAAATGAAATTACTACGTTTATTCTTTTTTTTTAGTGGAGACTTTTTATTTTATAGAAGAACACAAAATTATTTGATCTAAACAATTTTTATATAACAAAGATTTAAATTATGTTTGATAAAAGAATGTGAAATAAAGTAAATATTAGAGTGAAAGATTGAAGTAATTCTCTTTGATCATATACTTATCTATAAATACAGACTATACATTCCATGTAAACCTAAAACCCTTGTATTTTTTTGAAAGTCCAAAATTATAAATAATTTCTATATGTTTAATGCAAATAATTATATTATAAATTATATTGATAATAATAATCCATAAATTAAACTTATAGAAAAAGAATCAAAAATATTAAAATGTCTATTACCTAATCCCAGTGATTTTTTACTAGTATTAGATGAACTTGAACTTGAATCAATTGTAGTTGAAGAAGTAATTAAAGATGGAATATTACTATCAGCTAATCTATCATTATACCAAGGTAATTGAGTTGCAATATTATCAACTTGAGATAAAATATCAGAATTAGTTAATAGACTACCAATATATGAATCATCAGTATATGTAGTTATTTGATTTAAACTACCTATTAAATTTAATGGTATAGGTACATTATTTGCAGTTTGAAAAAATTGTATATATTGTTGTTGATTTGTTTTTATATCTGATACTAATTTTGTTAATAAATCTGATTGTTGTTGTTCATTATAAGATATTGATTGTGAATTTATTAATATGCAATAATTTAAAATTAGTAATATAAATGATGATAAATTGTTAAAACTAATGAACATTTTTGATAATTTTTAGTAAATTTGTCGTAGAAAATAAAATTTATGAAAGAGGTTGATTAATTTATATTGTATAAAAGTAATTCATTTGAAACTTATTCATGAAATTGTAAATGCTCTTTATAAATATAATAAAACAATTTCAAAAGATCAATAAAGAATTTAAATTCTTTTTTTCTTTAAACTCCGATTTAACTACTACTATTAAGAAACAAATTTATATTTGAGGCGCAAGGTAAGTAATCCAAATGGTTATGTAAAGATGTCGACTCTATAAGTAAGCAATTCGTTTCAACTCTAGCCAAGAATTATACATTTGATAGAATACTGGGTAATTCAATTCTCAATTCTAATTTTAAATATTTATGTATGTTTACAAATAGTGTTGCAAAACAAATTGGGGGGCTGAGATTAATGATTTATTAATAATTTATTATCAAATCAATTAAATTTGTATTAGATCTACAACTCTCATTAGATTAAAATCTAAACTAAATATATATTATTATAAATAAACAATTTAATAAAATGAAAATAAGTAAAATATTTATTTACATAATTTAAAAGAATCTTTTTTTTAAATAAAATGTCTAAAATGGGTTTACAATCTTTCAAAAAGAATACTTAAAGTAAATCCTTGAAAAATTGATCTCTGAAAAACAACAAAAAATATTAAAAACAAACTAAATCAAATATCCACCAAACTGTTAAATTACAAATCAAAAAGGAAGGGAAAAAAACACATCAAATATCAAAACATCATCATCATCATCATTACTATTTTTTTTTTTTATTTTTTTTGTATTGTCGTTATTATTGTTATTACTGTATAAACTTCATCACTAATGTAATCTTTTTTCTCTCTAATCTATTTATTTATGATTTCCTGTTGCTGTAGTAGCTGGTGAACCAATTCTTAATTTTGTATGAGGATTTATAATTTCTAAAGGTTTTTTGATTCTTGGAGTTATAACTCTTGGTGAAGTTGAATTTGGTTGTTGTTGAGCTTGTTGTTGCGCTTGTTGTTGTTGTTGTTGTTGATGTTGAATAATATCTGCGTGACTTGGAGAAAAAGTAGTAGCAGTATAAGGATTAAATTTTTTTAAATTTGGACTATTATTAGAATCAGGAATTTCAGGACAAAATTCTAAATCATCTTCAATATCAAAAGATTTTGATAAATAATATCTTAATCTTGGTGTATGAAATGAATATGAAGAATTTGTTGAAGATGCTGATGATGATGAGTTTGATGTTGTTGAAGAAGTAGTTGATGATGATAAATTTGATGAATTTAATGATGTTGATAATGAGGATAATAAATTTGAATTATTGCCTATTTGTTGTTGTTGTTGTTGCTGTTGTTGTTGACCAAACATTAAAGAATTTGAATTATTAGAAGTTAATGAACTAGATAATGAGTTATTTGAAGAATTTGGTGGTGTTAAATATGATGGATTGTTTAATGGTGAAGTATTTTGATTTTGATTGTTGTTGTTATTATTATTATGATTTTGACTATTATTTAAATTTATTGAATTTGTAGTTTGAGAATTTGTCATACTTGGTGAATATTGATAATAATTATTACTATTATTATATGTATATTGATTTGCCATTTTGTATTAAATATTACTATTAATGTTGTTGCTAACGTGATTTGTCAATATTTTATAATCTATTCAATTAATATTCTAATTGTCTTATATAATGAGCATATATTACTTTTATTGTTATTGTTATATGAGTGGATATAAAGAGTTGTTGTTGGTATAAAAATTTATTAACTAATGATCATAAATTATAAAATCTTGAATGTTGTTAAAAATATAATATAATAATGCAATTTTTTTCAATGAAATGATATTATAGTACAGTGATGATAAATAGTTCTTTTTGAGATGAAATGTCTAAATTGTTTGTAAATGGATGAAAATACTAAGCTTTGATGATATATGATAAAATGGTTGATTAAATAAATTAAAGATAAGATAATCTCGTTGATTAAAAAGTAATTTCAAATTTTGTGGTACTATTTTCTTTCTTTGTCTCTTTTGTATTATATTTTGTATTTTTGTATTGAAAGAACAACTTTTGTTGAATTTTTTATATTTTATTATTTAAATTTCTTTTTCTTTTTTGTTTATCAACACACTACCTTTTTTTTTCTCTCTGGCAATCTTAGTGCGAAGAAAACTGGTTGGAGCGAGAGTCAATACTATTTGGTAGCTTTTATCTGACTTAATTTTTCTCCCCCCATATTTATCACTACAGATACGTTTTAAAATTTACACCCTTTTAATACCAGCATTAATAAAATAATAATAATAACAATAATAAATAATTGATTTATTAATTAACATAATAATTAATAATAATAATATGATTTTATAGAATACAAATTTAGACTATATGAATTAATGGAGTTACAATAAACATTACTTTACAACCAACATGATACTCTTCAAACTAGTATTACTTAATTTGAATTCAAAAGAACTTATTCATTCAAAACATAAGTTGATAATATTATGAAAGAAATATGATGATTATTTTAATAAAATAAGTAATGACTAAATTTGGTAATGTTTACACTACCTTGTTTTTTATTCATCTCTTTAATCTTTATATATAATTTTATTTTATTTTACACCCCCTATTAATTTATATCTCCTCCCCTTTTTTTTATTTTTAACAAATTATTATTATGAGTATTCGTTCATAAGAATTTATTCATACAATAGATATATAAAGCTATTTAAATTATTTATTTGTTTAATAGATAAAAAAACTCTAGGCAAAATTTAATACAGTAGATAAACCTTGTTCAATTTAGTAGATTCAATGATTTTAATCACTAAAAGAAAAGTCAAATTCAAATGGTACATTTGAAGTGAGCCATCTTAAAAATAATTACTTTATTTGTAAATTTGTATTCAAGACTTCCAACTACAACATTACAAAGATTTACTTTGAAACTTATTCAACTCTCAATTAATTTAAGTTTATATAAAGTATTTCTTAAAGTTACCAATTCTAAACTGGTATAATTATAAGGATTTTAAAAAATCAAGTTTTGCAGCCAGTTGCTACCAAATACCACAGAATATTTTTTGATTTTTGATTTCGTTGTTTCAAAGTTTAACAGCATTAATTTGCATTAACGAATTAGATTAATAAATTATTTGATGTTTTTATGAAGTTTTTTTTCTCAACCCGAATTTTAAAATTCTTTGGATTAATATTTTTCTTTGTTTATATCACTATTTTACCCAAACTGATGAAAGCAGAAGAATTGGAAAATATTAGCTTATTTATTGAAGTTTCAAAATCATTTACTTCAAAAAATTTATTATTCAATTTGGAGTCAATATGCAACTTCTTAGTGTCAGTTTTGAAGAATCCAGACTCATATCTTGATAGTTTGAACAGCAAACAAAATATCTTGGGGAGAGGGGAGGAGGGGGGGGTAGTATGAAGTCTTTTGAAGGGAACGATTTAAAAAGCATGGGTGACAATAGATGTGATGGCATCAACATAATGAACAATCTACGTTGTCGACGTTATAGATGTAAAGGTTATCAATTTTGTTATCTGCATTTAAGTGACTTGGAAAAAATTGAGTATGAGAAAATGAAACCACGAAACAAAGAGAAAAAAGAGTTCACGAGCTCAAACAAGGATAAAAGTGACCACATTTGTCCAGTAATCAAAAGAAATCAAGTCCGTTGCAAGAACAAAAAGTGTAAGGGGAATGACACTTGTTATCTGCATTTGAAAGCAATGGATAAATGTTTATTCCAACTCTTAAAAGCTAAAGAGAATGCTCAATGGTAAAAGATTGCAAAAGCTGTTAATTTTGTGGTAATTTAATTTCTTTATAAATGCAAGTTGCTGTTAATAACCTAGGCTCCTTAAGTTTTATTTAGGTATAAAAAGTATAAGTTTATATAACAATTGATATGATACGCAACTTTTAGCTCTTCCTTCACCTAATATTAGTTTACTTCTAAAACAATCCAAATACAAATGTAAGTAGACTAAATTAAAGATGCAGCGAACAGTTTAAACCTTACATACATATGAAGGATCTGTAATTACGAATGCTTTTATTAGTTAACAACGACGATAAAGTGGCTAGTGGCTAAACGAATTATAATATTTTAACGAATTAAAATATTTTAAATTCTACAAACATATCTAGCATTTGAAATATTGCTACCAAATTTTGTTTCTGATTGTCACAGCCAAATTAGGAAACTTTAATTTGAATCAAAAAGAAAATTAATTTAATTAACAAATAAAAATTTACAACCAAAAACAAGATTAAAAATATATCATTATTAATTGTACATCTCAAAATGATTGTTTTATTCTCAATATACATTTTACGATAAGATGTTGAATCTCATTGCTTTTGTTGTCACTTTTATTTATCATTTACCATACTGGATGGATTTTTTTTCAGTAACAGAATTACAATCAACTTTTAAAAAACCTTTATCAGATATTTCAAAATCTTATAAGTTAATTAAATTAAATAATGGTTTAAAAACTTTTTTAATATCTGATCCAAACTGTTCATCTACCTCATCATCAATATGTTGTGGATCTGGTTCATTTCAAGATCCAAAGGATTTACCAGGAATGGCTCATTTTGTTGAACATATGTTATTCATGGGAACTTCAGAGTTTCCATCGCCAAATGAATTTTTATCAACTTTGATATCAATGGGAGGTCAATCAAATGCATTTACAATGGGTGATCATACATGTTTTTATTTTGATGTGCCATTAAATGAAACAACTATATGTCAAGAATTTGGATTAAATTATTTAATTAAAGTTTTTAGTTCATTTTTTAAATCACCTTTATTTAATGAAAATTATATGAATTTGGAGATAAATAGTGTTGATGATGAACACCAGGGGAATATAGTTAATGATGATAAGATATTGTATCACGGGTTGAGAATATTAGCTAATGAAAATCATCCATTCCATAATTTTGCAACTGGTACTAAAAAGACACTAAATTCCAAAAAATGTAGATCAGAAATGATTGATTATTTTGAAAAAAATTTTGTTTCTGAAAATATGGTTCTAGTTTTGAAAAGCTCATTATCATTAAATCAATTACAAAAAATGGCAATTGCAAATTTTGGAAGTATTGCAAAAACTAGAAAATTGAAAAGAGGTTCATCTATAAGGATGCATAGAAGAAATAGATCTAGTCTGAGATTATCTAATTCAAGTATGAATTCAAATGATTTTAGGTTTGAAATATATCCCAGGGAGTATACACTGAAAATACTATATATATCACAAGAAGAAACCAAGAAGATAAGACTATTTTTACCAATTTTTAATTATAATGATTCATTCTTTGAAAATGTTTGGTGTACTTTATTAGGTGATGAATCAAAAGATTCACTTTGCTATTATCTAAAAAGTTTAAAAATGATTGATTATATGTATGTGTTTGTACAATCGCTATCTAAGGATAATAAGGTTTTGGTGATTGATTTTGATTACAAAAGTTCTTTTGATGTATATTTGGTCATCCAGTTAATATGGGCATTTATAAATCAAGTACTCAAGTTGAAAAAAGAGAATATTAATATAATATTAAAAGAGTGTTCAAGAATATTCAAATACCAAGCTTATTACACTTCTGATGATTCTTCTAATGCAATGGATGAGGTTTCAAATTATGCTCATTTTATTCATCAAAATCCAGATTATGACTACCAGAACTTAATTATTGGAGAATCTTTTAAATATGATGGTGACGTTGATCAATTTTTAAACAAATCAAGAGAGATAATGAATCTAAAAAATTTGAATGTGATAATCTTGGCTGACAAACCTCCAAAAAATTTAAATGTACTGGTCAATGATATGTTGAAAGATCCATATTATAATTTTAAGTATCAAGTTTATGACTTGCAATACTCACCAATAGATTACAAAACTCCAAATTTTTACATTTTTCAAAAAAATAAATTCATACAGCTGAAACACGAAGAATTAGATTTGAAGATAAATGAATCGATAAATTTTAAAAAGCTTTATGCAGATGAAAAAGATGATCCTACTCCAAAACTAATAGATTTTTCAAAATATCATGAAATATGGCATTCAAGTTCAAATTCATTAAATATAATACTATCTTTTCAAATATGTTTTGCAAATTTTTTAAACTCTACTGAAAATTTAATATCTTTTGAGATTATTGTTGAATATATTGGGTCTATACTACAAATTGAATTTTATCAAGGTGAATTTGCTTTATTTTCTTGGGCCATATTTGCAAATTTCATAACTACTCCTTCATTATCGTTTGAAATTAAGGGACCAAAAGCTGGAATATATGAATTTATCAAAATTTTTATTAATAGAGTTTTAGAGTTGTTGGTTGATTTCAAAATTGATTATAAGGATCTAGCGAGAGTAAAGTCATCAATTAGAAATACTTACAAAGATTTGGAAAATGGTGAAACAAATAAAAAAGTTATAGCTGGATCAACTTTAATATTGGAGTATGATTTGAAAAATATACAAGAAAGATTGGAGACACTAGAGTTTATTGATAAATTATATTTAAAATCTACTTGTGAAAAAATAATGAGTGAATGTAAACATACAGATATATTGGTAACTGGTGGTGATAAAAATTTAGTATTTTCAATATGTAAAATTTTAAATAATTTAACATCACATGAAAGAATATATTTACATCAGAGTTATTTTGAATTTGGATCAAGTTTAAATTTAAAACCCGGTAGAAATTATGATGTTACACAGATTAACTATAATTTAAAAGATCAAAATGATGTCGTTTATCATTATATTCAATTATGTGGTAGAAATGATGATAATAAAAAATATGTTGAATTTATGGTTTATTTGTTAAATCAAATTGTAAGATATCAATTAAGAACTAAGAAACAATTGGGATATTTAGTATTGAGTGGGTTGAGAATTAATAAAAGTACAATTGGATTATATATACTTGTTAATTCATCTTCATATAATTATTCACAAATAATGAACGAAATTGATAAAGTAATTTTTGAATGGGAATTAAGATTGTTAGATATGACACATGAAGAATTTGAAGAACAAATGGAATTGTTTTCAAAAAATGATGATTTTTTAGATGATGAAGCTATTCCATCAAACATTTCGGTGGGTACAAAACCTGATAAAAGCAGTGATAATAGATGTGAGGACTCAATTCATCAAACATATCTAGAGAGTATATTAACTAAAAATTATGATTTTAAAAGGAAGAACCAAAACCACAAGAAAAATCCAAGATTTGAATATGAAGATATGATGCAATTTTTTAAAAAAACAATATCAATAAAATCAAAATCAAGATCAAGTTTATCAATATTTGTTTCATCACAAATTGGTAAAGATAAGAAAAAACATGAAGATAATAAAGAAATCTTGGAAAATTTATTAAATAATAAAAATTATTATTTAAGTTCATTACAAGTAAAAACATTATTATATGAATCAAATAATGATATAAGCTTAGTTATAAAGAAATTGAGAAATTCAGGTTATAATATATCTATAAAAAATTCAAATAAGATTTCTAGAGTATTAATGAATTTATCAAGAATGCAACAACCAAATGATTCAAAAGAAATTGAAAAATTACAATCAAGTATTATTGACAAATATGGTAAATTGTATAAAAATAATAAATTAGCAATACCTCATTATCAAATTAATGATATATCGGAAATTCATGATGAATCAATTGTTAAATTATCAAATGATTATATCAATAAATTGACTGAATTATATGAAGAAGAAGTGGAAGATGACGAATATTATGATGATTATGAATATTTGTAAACATTATCTGGAAGTAATGTACATTATATCTATATATCTTGGTGATTAAATCAATATTTATCCAAACGATATCAGTTATCTATCTTATCTCTTTTTATATCTCTTTTATATAAGAAAAAGTAAACAAAATTCTAAAAATGGAAAGTAAGAGAAAAAAAAAAAATATTTAAAACAAAATCAAAACATTAAAATATAATAAATTTAGATTAAATATTAATAGATTAGATTTAGATCAATAAAGATCTAAAAATCTAAAGTCTAAACAACAAATCTTAAACGAAACCAAAGTTCACTGATTATTTGCATTCAATACCATCATTGATATACTTATACAACTAGAGATATTTCTATTTCAGCTCATTTATCCTTGTTTAAAGCATTCTAAAAATATTCAAATTGATATCCTTTTGCATTTATCAACCATTCCCATTAATCAATCTATATCACAATTCTTATTATGGGTTCATTTGGTTATAATAATAATTCTATAGAAGGTGATATATATATTCAAAGATTATCATCATATATTAAGAAAAATGAAGAATCTTTAGCAAATGGTTTATTATGTTTTAGTAAGAATAAAGTAGCTATACACAAGATAAAACCATTAAGATTGACTTTCACAATACATCATTTATATTATTTAACTGAAAGAATTGATTCATCAAATTTGGGAATAGATGTTGGACCGTTAAATATAAAATTAGATAATCCAAATCATGAACCCACGTTTATTTCATTTATGGCAAATAATGCAAGATCTTCAAGAATAATGGATAGTGATACAAGATCAATTACATCAATAAATTCAATGAAATCAATTGTATCAAATGCATCAATGTATTGGAGAACTTTTTCAATTAGTAAAGATCCAAAAATAATAAAAAAAGATATAAAGTATTTATATTCAAGTTTTACCAAAATTCCATGCTTAATTCTAACTCCCAAAACTAAAATAAATAGTATACAATCATATGAAGAATATCCTTGTGATACTTCAGTACCTATAAAAATGTTTAAAAATTTACAAGTTTTAGAAATAATAGAATATGAACCAAATGAAATTTTTGGTTGGAATTTACTTAGTGATCAATTAAGAATTCTAATTATTAGAAAAAGTAAAATAAATGATATGTCAGAAGTTTTATTTGATTTGGTTTTAGATGATGAAAATGGTAGGTCAAGTTTTAATTCCACTATGAAACAAAGACAACAACAACAATATCCCGTGCTTGATGACATCGCGTTAACATCAACAACTCATGAATCTAATGGTATTTTCAAACATAAAAGAGAAAGAGGAAATACAAATACTTCATCAAAAGGAGCTGGCTCCATTGATAATAACAAATCTCAGCAAAATCCTCAACCACAAGATGACCAATCATCTGATCAAAAATGGTCAGTATTAAAACAATTAACGATATCAGAAACTTCAATAACAAATGTTACAAGAAATGTATTAAAACCATTACATAATTTAGTTAAGTTGAATTTATCAAACAATTTATTACAAGAGTTACCAGAGGGATTAGATCAATTAACAAATATAAAGTATCTAAATTTTTCAGATAACTATATAACAAATTTAAATAATTTACCACTGAATTTAGAAAATTTGATATCGTTAAATTTGAACAATAATAAAATCCTAAATCTAGATGGATTAGAGAATTTAGTCTCATTAGAAAAAATTGATTTAAGAAGAAATCAAATCGCTGAATTATCAGATTGTAAATCATTAATTTTATTAACTCAAAACACTAAAAACTTTGATAATGTTTATATTTCACAAAATAAATTATCAAAAAACTATAGAGTTGAGTTATTCAACTTATTCTATGGTATTAAATATAAAAATAACAACATCAAGATTGATGATTCAAAACCTGGATATTTTGAAAAAGCTATGTTATTAGATCAAGATTCTGCTATTAAAAATTTAAAACAATTCCTAGGGATTGTAGAGGAAGAAATCGATAGTAATACTAATGACAATTCAAAAGTGAAACAACAGTTACAAGAAATCCAACAAATCATCAACCGTACTAATAATGCTAACAAAAAAAATGATAATGATAATGACAAGGATAGTGATGAAACAAGTGGAACTGTCACAACATTAGTGCCAAGCTCCCCGACTTTATTAAAACCAGTAGATCTTAAAAATAATATGAAAAATTTGAAATTAGATACTTCAGTAAAAACACCTTCATCACCACCACCACCACCAGCTCCACAACAATCAAGACAAAATATAAGGTCTAACAGCAGTTCAACATCGACTTCCGTACAGGCATCTCCACAACAACACCAAACACATCATAATAATACAAGAAAAATTACAAGATATGATTTATCACATACAGTTTTATCAACATCATTACAGTTTTTATCACAACCAAGTTCTCCATTACATAATAATCAAAACATGTTGAATAAGATAATTGAGGCATCCCCAAATTCAACTATAAATAGTAGCAACAGTAATAATAATACAACAACTAATTCACCAATAATATCAACTTCCAATAATAATAATTTAACAACCAAAATGATGCATTTAAATTCTTCAGTAACCTCAATACCTTCATCAATAAAATCAATGAAAAGATCGACCACATTAATAGATTTAGACAAAGATATTCAAAATAGTAATTCTCCAAATAACAATTCATTGGCTGCTCCAAATATTGTTACTCCAGTTCAAGTAACCGCTAGAATGAGTACATAAATTAAAACACGATTTCATACAAGATTTGATTTTCACTTTCATTTTATTAATTATTTAAACTCAATAGACATTCCAAATAATATACTATTGGACACTTGCATTTTCATTAAAATTTTATACTCATTTTTAATAAATATTCATTTCATTAATATTCAGCTGTAAAAAGAATTACCCCCTAATTTCTTTTTTAAGCGGTATTGAGTTATATACAGTATCAATATTATTATTTTTTTAAAAATAATTTGGCAACCAAAATTTCAATTTTTCACAACCAGAATGACAAATCATTTAATAAACCACAAACAAAATGATCATTGATAATTTAGTTTTGGTCATTCATTTGATATGCCTAATAACTTCTTCTCAATCACTGGAGGAAGTATCATTCTTTTTAAAATCCGAATTTTCAAATGTTTCATCACCACAACCACATTATAATTTTTTCAAAAGATCAAGACATGAAGAACAGCCAATGTTTTTAGTTGAGGATACTACAGATGTCTATAAGTCACCTGGTTATTATCCAAGTCGTAAGTATTTATAGAGCACCAAATTTTTTTCCATTTCATACTAACACACATTTTATTAAGCCCTTGGTGGTAGAATTGATAATTGTTGGCAAAAATCATATGAAAAAGCAAGAAAAATAATTGAAAAAATGTCTATACCGGAAAAGGTTAATCTAACAACAGGTACTGGTTGGGGTTCAGGTCCTTGTGTTGGTAATACTGGATCAATTCCAAGATTAGGTATTCCAAATTTATGTTTACAAGATGGTCCAAATGGAGTTAGATTTACTGATTTTGTTACTCATTTTCCTTCTGGATTAGCTACTGCTGCTACTTTCAATAAAGGTTTAACATTTTTAAGGGGTAAAGCTATTGGCAGAGAACATCGTAAAAAGGGTGTTCATATTGTATTAGGACCAGTTATTGGACCAATTGGGTTAAAAGCTCAAGGTGGTAGAAATTGGGAAAGTTTTGGTTCAGATCCATATTTACAAGGAGTTTTAGGAGCTGCAACAGTTGAAGGTATTCAAGATGAAGGAGTTATTGCTTCTTGTAGACATTTAATTGGTAATGAACAAGAACATTTTCGTCAAGTTGGTGAATGGGATGATTTAAATTCTAAAAATGATTGGGATAAATTATCCACTTCATTAAGTTCAAATATTGGTGATAGAGCTATGCATGAGATTTATTTATGGCCATTTGCAAATATTATAAAATCTGGTTGTGGTAGTATTATGTGTTCTTATAATCAAGTTAATAATACTTATGCTTGTGAAAATTCTTATTTGATTAATTATTTATTAAAAGAAGAATTAGCGTTCCAAGGTTTTGTTATTAGTGATTGGGGTGCTCAACATTCTGGTGTAACTTCAGTATTATCTGGTTTAGACATGACAATGCCTGGTGAAGTATTTGATGATTGGTTAACCGGTAAATCATTTTGGGGTCCTTTATTAACTAGAGCAATATATAATGGTACAGTATCACAAGAAAGATTAAATGATATGTGTCTTAGAATCTTAGTACCTTTTTTTGCAATTGATACTGTATGTTTACCACAAGAAGATGATGTACCAAATTTTAGTTCTTGGACTCATCATACATATGGACAACTATTTCCATATCAACATTACGGTCCTATTGTTCAAAAGAATTGGCATGTTGACGCAAGATCTGAATTTAGTGATAATACTGCTTTGACAGTTGCAAGAGAATCCATAATTTTATTGAAAAATTCTTATCATCATTTACCTATTGATAAAAGTGATGGAGTTAGAAGAATATTAATTGCTGGTCAAGGAGCCAATTATGATAGTCAAGGTATTAATTGCAAAGATCAAAGATGTACACAAGGTTGTTTAACTAGTGGTTGGGGTTCAGCTGCGGTGAATAATCCATATATTATAACACCAGTTGAAGCTATATCCAAAAAATGTAGAGAAAGAGGAATAGTTGTTGATCATTCATCAGATAATTGGGATTTAGATAATATGGGAGATTTAGCAGATTATGCTGATTTGTCAATTGTTTTTGTTAATAGTTTTTCAGGTGAAGGTTATATAAATGTTGAAAACAATTTTGGTGATAGGAAAAATCTTTCATTATGGCATAACGGTGATGATTTAATTAATAAAGTTGCAGATAGATGTCATAAAACAGTTGTTGTTATAACTTCCACTGGCCCAGTTAATTTAGAAAAATTTATTGATCATGAAAACGTTGTTGCTATATTATTTACTGCTCCATTAGGTCAATTTCTAGGTCAAGCTATTGCTGATGTGTTATTTGGTGATACAAATCCAAGTGGTAAGTTACCTTTTACAATAGCCAAAAAGAAACAACATTATGTCCCAGTAATTGATGATTTAGCAGGTGAAGTTGAACCACAAGATAATTTTGATCGAGATATTTATTTAGATTATAGATTCTTTGATAAACATAACATAAAACCAAGATATGAGTTTGGATTTGGATTATCATACACAAGTTTTAAAATTAGCAATTTAAAAATTACTGAAATCAATCCACCATCAGAATATTTACCTTATCCTCCTGAATATTTACCAGTTGTTAAAATGGTTGAAGATGATGTTTGTGATCCAGAAGATGCTTTATTTCCACATGATGAATTTGATCCATCACCAGGTTATATATATCCTTATTTGTATAACGAAAACATCAAATCAGTTGATGATGATGAAAGTTATGAATATCCAAAAAATTATAATCCAGATCAACCAAATTGTCCTTCTTTGAATTCTGGTGATATGGGAGGTAATCCAGTATTATGGGAAATTTTATATGAAGTAAGTGCAGAAATTAAAAATGATGGTCCAATAAAAGGTGGTTATGTTTGTCAATTATATATTGAATTTCCAAGTACAATTGTTCCATCACCTCCAAAAATTTTAAGAGGTTTTGAAAAAGTTTTTTTAGAACCTGGAAAATCTTCAAAAGTATTTTTTAATATTTTACATCGTGATCTATCAATTTGGGATTGTGAATCTCAACAATGGATCATTCAAACTGGTACTTATAAAGTTTATTTAGCTACAAGTAGTAGAAAAATAGAATTAACAGGTGAAATTGATATTGGTTGCTGAGAAAATAATGTACTATATTTAAAATTTTCGTTGTCATGTTAGCTAGATAGGTTTTCAATTGTTTAATATAAACTTATACTCAGTTGTTATTTTCCTAATCCTGAATGTATACAGTGTTCCGAAATAAGAAGGAGTTATCAGTTTCATTCCAAATTATTTTCACTCTAATAATCTTACACTTTCTTGTTGTGGAATAGAACTAAAAAGGATATTGATTTTTTATCAAGAGTCTGTTAACAACTATGTGGCATCTACAGCTGTAAACAATAACACCTCAATAATTTGAAAATATTAGAGCCTCATCATCCAATGGAAATTAGTCAAAATTAAATCTACAATGATTATCTCACAATAGAACTAAATTTTATTGTTTTTTAATCTGATATTACTGAAGTAAGAAAGTCTCAAGTGTTACTTTGCAAAAATGTACGAGCAACACTTAAATGGCTAAAAACTTTTAACAAATGTAGAGATTCCCCAGCGTTTGACTGTTTCAAGTGTTGAGAAGTACCTTGATATAGCTAATTACGAACTGCGCCATTCGTAAAGAAATGATACAAAGTTATGAAACAAGAATAAAAATAAAACTTTTTGCGCAAATAAAATGCAATTGTTTGCGCTCTTGATTATTTCTTAAGTCCTTAATAATGCACATGCAAAAATTTCAACGGTTATATCAATAATTTACTGAAATTTGTAATCAAACGTATACAAAGGGCTGGGCTGTTTTAATGTAATCAAAATTTAATCCTACAATAAATTTACGTCATATCAGTAAAATTTATCAATTGATTTACAACTCAAACTTGCATGTAATTACATTAGTGCTAATCTTTCATAACATAATATACTTTGAAAGTTAATTTGAAGAACATATTGAATAAAACTTTACCCCCAGATTGTCTTAAGGCTTAAATGATAAAACTTGGAATCAGGGAGATAAAATAAAATACAATATAATGAAAACCCCGAATGATAAGCCATATCTGAATTTTTTGAATTTTGTGAGTTTAATACACAAAACCTTTGAAAATGCTTTGCATAATATTCGTAACCATTATTGGAAATAAGAACTTTTGGAAATCATTACAATTAAGAATTGTGAATAGTACTAGTGTGCATCTAATGACATAATTCGTATCACAGTAGAACTGTCAACTTTTGCCAGGAAATGAAGCAACTGATTTGTAGATTAACTTTTAGTAAGCTTAATTTAGATATTACCCCTATTCCAAAAATATTTAAAATTTATACTGTGATCGCAAATCGTATTTATACTGGCTTAAATTGCAAAATCTGAGATTGAGACTTATTATAAAAAAGAAACAAAAAAGGAGTAAATTTATTTTTGGTAAAATTAACAGAACTTAACCCCCTAATTTTAATAGGTAAGAAAATGAAAAATTTTATAAATTCACTCAGATCTCAGCAACAAACAATTCAAATCAAGTGAATCGGAAGTTGAGGATTAAAACAGCATATTACAATTGAGTGGTATTGTCTTTAAAAGACTAACAATTCTTAAAGATGGGATTACTAAATTGCATTATTAATTTTAGCTTTTTTATTGTATTCTCCCTTTACCTTATCCAATGCAAAATAGTCAGTTCTCACAATCGTTGAGCAAGTTTGAAAGGTTTATTGCGTTTCAGTACTAATTTCTACTACTTTTAAATCATCCGCAAATTAGATAAACAAGAAAAAAGTTGTTTTATGTCAAAAAAGTTTAAAGCTAAAATTTGTACAAACTTTATTTTTATTAAAGAACGTTTCTGAAATGATATCGAATAAATTTAAGAAACGTTTTGTTTTAAAACAACAAAATGTTAATTATAATCAAACTGTTAAAGTTACTATCAAATGATTTGTTTAATTATAATAATCTTGGTAATTGAAAGTGAAAACTATGCAAGTTACAAATATTATACTTCTTTTGTGCTTCAGTGTTGAGTTATTCACACCCTTCTTTTTTAACTTTAATTTATCAATTTTTTTACTAATTGGATAAGAAAAAATAAATTTTTTTAGTCTGAAATTTCAATATCTTTTTTTTATTGTTTTTCAGAATTTTTAAATTTAAAAATAATCTTAAATAATTAAGCCATATATAATCCAATCTTACTGAGGGATTTGAAAGTAAAGATAAGCCATAATAATATATATTATAAATTTGTGCTTCACCGATATCTGGAGATTCTACTAAAATCTTGAAGTTGTATAACACAAATTGAAAAAAAACTTCTAAAATGTATGTAATATCATAGTACTTCAAATTTTGTGGTACATATGCTCAAAATAACCAAAAAAAAAGAATAATTATGTCAAAATTTGAAATGTATGATTGACACATTTACAATATACGGTATTAGTGTGATTAAAAAATTCTTAATTTCTTGTTCAAAATTAATTCTAGAATTTTGAATTTAAATATAATAGTTTAAGATTTGTCTTTTTTTTGTTTGAAGGACTAAAACAATAGTTTTTTCAAATATAATAGAGTTAGTTTTATTGTCATAAGAATTATTATTATCATTAACAAAAACGTGTATTCAGAATTGACCATAGTTTTTTAGCCTTTTGTTTTTCTTATTGAGAGATTAAAGGTAATCTAAATTATATTAAATAATAAACAATTATAATTTTATATAGTGTTCACAACTCGACAGCTCAAAACGATTGTTCAGCTATTCAATTATGCAAACGCTTGATTTACAACTAAATAATTCAGTAAATTTTGATGCACGAGCAACAACAAACGTGTATGTATCTTCTTCACTTTGTGTAAAAACGAAATTAATCCGATAAAAGATTTACCAAATATTGAAAAAAGTTTAAACCAATTATAGAAAAGTATGAAAGATTTAACACAATTGTAAAAGAGTGAAAAAGATATATAATAATAGCATTGAGAAAATTTAAACAATAATTCAGCATATTCAATGAGGCAACGATAACTCTTTTAGTGATTTGAAAAACCTATGTCAGGAGCTTTGTTTTTTTAAACTACATCAATTTTTAGCCATTCATCTTAGCTTTATTCATATATTTCATTCATAATGTTGTGAAACAAAATATCCTTCTTTTCTTAAATTAAGTTCAAAAAGAAGAAATTATCATAGTTTTAACACTATGTACATAATTTTAAATGAAATCAAAAACGGTTTTTTTTATTTAAAACGTTAATGGTTATGAAATATTTAAATATTAATTATCTTAGTCAAAGTATTTTGAGCTTATTAAAATTCATAATCCTTATCAATTTTATCATAAAAACAAAGTAGATTTAGTGCCTTTCTTTTGTCTTCATTAACATTCGTTGAGGCTACTGCCTGGTTCAAATTTACGAAAAACTATATTGCTTAAATGAAGAATTGAGATTTATATATTTGTAATTTATATGGTAAACATTACCAATTGAAAAAAACAATTAGAAGAATCATATGTCAGGGCTGTGGTGTATAAAATTGTAGTAGAACAACAAATTCACCCTGCTGTTTATGAAGACTCTTCATATTAAATTAGCAAGTAGTAATAGAATATACTAGACAATAAGGTAACAAATTGTGTAATTTATAATCAAAATTCAACAGAAATAGAAAAATTATAAAATTTATGAACAATAAAAATTTTAAATGGAATGAATAGGCTTTTATCATAAAAATCATCTTACACATCTTACATTTATTTTAATTTTAAATTCTTAAAAGCCTTATCCTAGAACTGTTTTATCATAAGATTTAGATTAATTTCAGTGCTTAAACAAGATTAAAAAAATCTTAAGTTTAAGTAACTATTTTAAGATAATCCCTGCTTATTTTGATAATCCATTTTTAAATTTAACTGATAAGATAACTAATAAATGATATGAAGTTTTTCTTGTCAATATTTCTTTAACTTTTTTGCGCTTTCCTTATAATTAATCCATAAATTTATCCATTAAATTAATAGGAGAGAAAATTGATTTTCAATTGTGTAACTTGTCAAATTTTCTTGTTTAAGATTTTTGATTTGTGTCAAATTTACATATTTTTTTTTTTTATGTATTTTTTCTTATGGTATTGTTTTTTTGATTTTTAATTTAAACAACTAAAGAGCAGAATAAAAATTTCAACTAATAATTACAAAATTTCTTAACTATAATGAATTAAATTTCAAATTTTCAAGGACTATAAGATACTTAACATAAATTCATGTGAAGAAAATTAATTACAATTGCTATACACCTTGTCATTGATTCGCTTTCTTATTCAAAACCCCCATACAGATTTAACTACAATAAGCCATGAAATGATTCCAAAAGTAGTAAACTTCAATGAAGTTCATAATTTATCATTTTTATCACAATAATAAAGTCCAATATTAGCTAACAATTTAATTATTGTAAAATTTACTCTCATTTTATTGTTTTTAAAAAAAAAGAAAAATTTCATATTATTTTTATTATTGTTTTTAAAAACCACTTAAAAAAGTTTAACTATTTAATTACAAAATTTATTGACAATCAATTATATCCCTTTTTTTATAATTTTATTAAACATACATATACAACCGTCAGATTAGATGGTCTTTTATTGTTTTCAACTATATGTTATAAATTATATGTAGCTTTTCCGATTTATTCCTAATACTAAATCACACTAAATTAATTGTCATATTCCTTGATTTTAATGTATATAAACGTTTTGCAACTTCTTTACAAAAAAGTCGAATATTTTCATTTATTAATTTTTTAACTTTTTTTGCAACTTGTTCTACTGTATTAACAACTTTACCAAATTATATACTTTAAGAATATGAGCGAGAAACAACACCAATTTAGAAATAATAGTACCACATCCAATGAAACAGTCTTTACAAATAATGAAATTGAAGAAAAACATATAACATTTAATAATAATATAGAATATGAAAAAGATAAAAATTATAATGGTGGTATTAGGTTTTCAGAAAAGTCGGTGCCTGAAACACCAGCAGAAAGTGTAAATATAAATTTAAAAAATTTAGATTCAAAAGAATTAGCTGAAAAATTAGGTGATGCTCATTTTAATCAATTACCAAGTTCTCAAATAATATTAATTTTATGTACATTAGCTTTAGCTAATTTTGTAAGTTTTGCTGATCAAACAGGTATAACAGTTGGATTAACAGAAATTGGAAAATCTTTAAATACTCAACAACTGATCAATTGGGCTGGTTCTGCTTCATTATTAGCAAACACTGTTTGTCAAGTTTTATTTGGTAGAATGTCAGATATTTTTGGTAGAAAAAATGTTATAATGACATGTCTTTTAATATTATGTATTGGTGATATTGCATGTTCTGTTGCTCGTAATGGTGTTGAATTTTTTATTTTCAGAGCTTTAGCAGGAATTGGTAATGGAGGTGTTTCAAGCTTAAGTATGGTTATATTAAGTGATATTGTTTCATTAAAGGATAGAGGTAAATTTCAAGGTATTTTGGGATCTTCTGTTGGTATTGGTAATGCTGTTGGTCCATTTCTTATGTCTGCTTTTATTAAAAACTCAAGTTGGAGAAGTTATTATTATTTTTTAGCACCATTGTCATTTGTTGTGAATATTGTATTATTTTTTTCATTGAAGAACAACAAAAAATTAAATGATGTTTTAACAAGATCAGAAAAATTTAAAAAGATTGATTATTTAGGTATATTAACTGCGACTATTGGTTTAACATTGATATTAGTTCCATTAAATGGCGGTGGTTCAACTTATAGATGGGATAGTACTTTAGTAATTGTTATGTTTGTTATTGGTGGACTTTTTATGTTGTTATTTTTAGGAGTTGAAGCTAAATTTGCAAAATTACCAATGGTTCCTTTAAGATTATTTAAAAATTTTTCATTATGTTTAATTTACACTGCAACTTTCTGTTTTGGTGCCACATATTTTAGTTTTACATATTATTTACCTTATTATTTTCAAATCGTTAAAGGTAAAGATGAATTGCATACATCAATCTTTATATTACCATTGGTGTTGTGTCAAGCTGGTATGTCAGTAGTTGCTGGTCAAATTATTTCCTATACTGGTCGTTATAGTTATGTTGTCATGGCTGGTTATGTACTTTGGTGCTTGTCATGTTGTCTTTTGGTTTTATGGAATCAACATTTACCTGATGGTATTAATATCTTAATTTTGCTTATTATGGGATGTGGAGTTGGTTTCACATTTCAACCATCCATGGTTGCAGTTCAAGCTCATTGTAAAAAAGCAGAAAGAGCAGTTGCAATATCAACTAGAAATGTTCTAAGATCATTAGGTGGTTGTGTTGGTATAGCTATTGGTTCAACTATTGTAAGTAATTCAGTTTTAAATTCTTTAAATCATTTAGGTCCAAAAACAACTTTATCAAAAGAAACAATAAATTATATTAAGAATCATATTTATAATAAAATAAATACATCAACATTATCGATTCAAGAAGCTGACGAAATTAAATCAATTTATTCAAATGCATTAAAAAATTATTATTATTTCTTAATTCCATTGATGTCAATTGCTGTTATTACAACGTTTTTTGTTAAAGATAATGGATTATGTGCAATTGATGAAAAACCACCAACTCCAAAGAGAGAAGATTTAGAATCTTCTGCAAGTTCAATGACTTTAAAACCATAAAACTTTGATCCATCTTTTTATTTCAAATTATTTATTCTACGTGGAACTTTATAGATATACAAATGTATTTCAAAATTTAAAAATTCCGGGATTATATCTCTAGATCTCTGTTTAAAACCGAGGTAGATTAATCATAAAGCATGAAATAAAACAAATGGTTGCAAAATATATTTTTTTTTCCTGTAATCAACATTTATTCTAAATATAAAATTATATATTTTTTATGTCGTATTTAATGGTTTTTGTCTAACAACTCAAATTTATGACAACCCTCGTAAATAAAATAAACGCGCATAAAAAAATATAAACAAAAATTAATTGTATAATATTTTGAAACTTCTTTAACTTCAATTAAACAAATGAATTTAATATGTCTGACTTATTGAATAAATATAGAGAACCAAGATCAAATAATGGAGTTTTGAGGTCTAGTCCGGCTCGACGGGTGTCATCATTATATCCAAAATTATCATCACTAGATAGAGATCGATCAGATTCTTTAAATCAAGATCGATACAGAACAACATCAAGGTTAAGAAATGAAGAAGTAATAAATGATCGCTCATATAGACCATCTACAACTTCATCTTTAGCTCAAAAATACAATTACTCATCGCAATCAAGAATCAATAATCCGTCAACATTCCAACTGGACAGTTTTGCTTCTAGAATAAGGAAATACGATTTAGATGATAATATTGGAAATAGTTCAACAGAGAAACCTAGTAGATATTTAGGTTCACCTATAAGGACATTGAATGGTTCAGTACGAAGACGAGATCCGTCTTATAATAAAAATATATTGAGCACAGACAATTATAGAATATCAAAGCCTTCACAACCAACACATGGTAATGGATTTTTATCAAAACTTGTTAATTTCTTTACTGCAAATGAAGATGAATATGATGAATCAGAAGGAAGTAAATACTTCATAAAGTCACCAAAAAAGGTTTCATTTGATAAATTTGATGAAGTTGATGAAGTTATAAATAGAGGTAAATTAAGAGAACAAGAAGAAGAAATGGAAAATTATAGAACGTTGAAACGTGATCATGATGAAATTTTATCACAACTTCAGAATGAAAAATATGAAAATACAAAATTATATTCAGAATTACAAAATTACAAGCTAAAGTTTAACGAAATTGAAAATGAATTGTTTAACAAAAATGTGGAAATTGATCAAATTCAAATAAAGCATAGAAAAGAAATTGATAAATTAAATCAAGATTTTGATGATGAAAATAATAGACTAAAAGCATTTTACGAGAAGAATCTAAAAACTTTAGAAACAACAATTGAAAAAAATAATCATTTACATGAACAACAGTCCAAAACTCAAAAGCAGGAGATTACAAGTTTGGAGAAGAAAATTCAAGAATTAGATGAGAAATTATTTGATATAAATTTTGAACTAAAACAACAAACTAAAGAACTAAATGCACAAATCTCCAAAAACAATTCCATTCAAGTGGAAATGTCATTAAAAGAAAGATTCAAATCATCAAAGTTGTCAGAAGAAGAAGTTAACAAATATTTCATAAATTCTTCGAAAATTGAGCAAGAAATTGAAAAAATTAATCAAAAAATTGGTAATCATTATTTGAATGAATCAGCTATATTATCGAATTTTCAAAAAACTGAATCAAATATTGAGAGAAATTTGAAAATATTGAATGATATGATACAATCATTCAATTTCAATCAACTATCAAGTTGCGAAAGATATTATGACCAAGCATTTGAGTTTTTGAATTCAACATCATCATCTTTGAATGAATCTATAGGTGAACTAAAGCAATCAAACAATATCGACTATGAACTATTGCTAACTGAATATTTAAGTTTGAAACGATTAAATGAGTTAAGTTATAGATTATGCAATGTGAAAGAATTAATTAATGATTGTAAAATTCTTAAAGAATTTACTGCTAATGACAATATAGATATTCATAACATTTATTTCAAAATTAAAAATGAAATGTTTTAATATACAATTTTTTTGAGTAAAAATAGCTGTACACCGTGTAAAAATCTTATCTCTGAATTTAGCAGTAGTAACACAATAACATAAATGATTGTTAGACTTGTGAACGAAAATTTGTCTTATATAGGTTGATTTTTTTCAAGTTGATTAGTTTTCAATTTTTGATCTGAATCAATAAAGGAATTGTGCGTGTCTATTGATGGAAAATTGGTAGATATAAGTGTTTCATATATTTCGCACTAATATTATGAAATTTATTAATATCAAGTAAGTTTCAGTTTTAGTCAAGCGCATCTTTTTGCTTCCTAACGTGGTAATAATTTCCGTTGCAGAAATACTTTTTTTTTTTCAGATATCGAAAATGGAATTGGAAAATAAACAAGTTTTGAATTAGAACGTTAGATCAAGTTTCAAATTATATTATTCATCAAATAAGTATACTTTAAGATAGACTTTTTATCAAAGAAGTTAGATTCAAAAAAAAACTCGAGGGGCTTACTATTTCGCCCATTGCAAGCTGAGAAAATATTTTTGAAAAACATGAGTATTAATACAGAACAAGCCTTACTTCATGGAGATTATAATACTTATTGTTCAACAGATGAGGATTTAGAATTAAAAGACTCACATTCCTTTTTGGAAGAATTTAAACAATTATTAATGGCCACATTTCCGTTGGCAATTACATTTTTTTTGCAATATGCATTTTCAATCACATCTTTAATTGCAGCTGGTAGACTAGGTCCACTTGCTCTTGGAGCAGCATCATTAGCTCTTACGGTTTTCAACTGTTTTGGTCTTTCAATCTTTCAGGGCCTTCTGACATCACTTGATTCATTGTGTGCGATGACGTTTGGGCGTCAAAATTTTTTTGGAGTTGGTTTATATTTTCAAAGATGTACAGCTATAATGTTTACTGCGATGATTCCTTTAATAGTGTTTTGGTGGTATTCAGGCGTCTTTTTGGGGTTGTTTGTTCAGGATAGAGACTTAGTTAATTTAGCACAAACCTTTTTAAGATGGCATATTGTTGGTGTTCCAGGTTTGATTTTGTTTGAAGGATTAAAGCGATTTTTGCAGTCACAACATATTTTCCATGCTGGTACTTACGCTTTGGCTATTGCAGTCCCCTTGAATATAATTTTGAATTGGTTTTTGGTTGTAAGTGAGTATGGTCTAGGATATATTGGAATTCCAATAACGATAGCAATCACATATTGGTTTATGTCAGTGTTGATGATAGGATATATTTACTTCATTGATGGTAGCAAATGTTGGGGTGGTCTTCAGTTACGAGAAGCGTTTTCTAACTGGGAACCAATGTTGAGTTTAGCTATACCAGGAGTTATTACGTTGATATCTGAATTTTTAGCATTTGAAATTTTGGTCTTTTTTGCAGCCAACTTTCCAGATCCTGCATCAAAAGTTTCAGCACAAGCAATAGTTTCAAACATTGCTTCACTTTTATATCAAGTACCATTTTCAGCAAGCGTTGCAATCACAACTAAATTATCATATTTCATTGGTAAAAAAGATATATATGGTGCCAAACTTATGATTAGAATATTTTTTGCAACAGCTCCAATCATGGGTGTTATAAATTGTTTAATTTTTGTTTTAGGTAGAAGCAAATTAGCACAATTGTTTACTGATGATGAAGTAGTTTTAAATCTTGCCACTGGGTTGAACGTGTTGGCGGGTATTAACCAGCTATGTGATTCATTTAATGTTTTAGGTTCTGGTGTGTTAAGAGGAATGTTTCAATATAAATTATCATCCTTTTTAAGTTGTTTTTGCTTTTACGGGTTGGCTATACCCTTAGGTTATATTATGGGGTTTAAGTTTCATCATGAATTATTTGGATTATGGTACGGCTTAATCATAGGTGTGTTTTTCTTAGCACTTGCACAAGTTAACTTCATATTGCGTAGTAATTTAAAAGCAATCATTATTACTCTGCATAATTTGCATGAATCTCAATAGACATTTCCTAAATTTTATTAGCATTATGTTTAATAGACTTATTTATAGATTTAATTTTATGTATTTATTATTGTATATACATTTCAGACTTCATATCGTTGGTGTTCCATGTTTGAACTTGTCCAAAGGAGGTAAAATGTACTTGCAAACATAACATAATCTCCCCGTCGAGGTTTTTATTTGCTTCTATTGATGTTTCCTTTGGACACGTTTGTAGGTACTATAGAGATGGTTTTTGAGAAATTTAAATTTTTTTGCAGCAAATACCTCAAACTTGAAAGAATCACAAATATTATACAAAATTAAGTATAAATTGATAATTCGCAATCTAATGAGGTCTGATACTTTTTTTATTCAAGAATGTTCTATAACTAATCTATCATCTACTTTGGTAATTGTCATGTTTTTCAAAATATTCTTCAATTTTTTACTATCATCTTTTGAAGCTTTTTTCAAAATTTTATACAAATTTTGTGATGAATTATTTACAAATGAGGATAATGGATCTGATGTTGTTGATTTAGATTCTTTAGTTGATATTTTAATTGGTTTTTCGACTGACTTCTTTTCTACTTTTTTCACTATTGGTTCAAACTCTTCTTCTAATTCCACTATTCGTTTAGTTGGTTTTGATTTTTGTTGTTGATTTTGTTGCTGCTGTTGTTGTTTCTGTTTTTTACCTTTAAATAAAGCTTTTTCATATTTCTCTGCCTCAGATATACAACTTGTATGTTTATTATGATCATCTCCTTGAAATGTTGTAGAACAATCTATACATGTAAAGTAAGCTCCATAACATCTTTGTTGATGTTGATTTAATTTCTTTTTTATAACTGTATCATTACAAACTTCACATGAAAATGAAACCATGACTATATGAGGACTCTATTACTTTATAATTTAAATGATGAATGAATAGATTAGTTGAAAGATGAGGTGATAATTGAAAAATAAATTTATGCAAAAAAAGTAATCACAAAATGAACCGAAAAAACTCAGTTTTGAAATAATCTACTTTTCTTTTAATCAATTTATCAAAAAACCACCATATCATATGAACCTTACATCAAATGTCTAGATTTGGTACTAGAACATTTAGAGGATTGAAAGAACAAGAAGCTTTTAATAAAACAATAGCAGGGAAATATGCAAAATTAGTTAAAAAAAATCATTTTTTATATCTTGGTTTACCATTTTTATTATCAATAGTTGCAGGTTCAATTTATTTACAAAAATTTACTTCAATAAAATGGGAAAAATATGATGAAAAATATAGACAATTAGGAGAAGATGAAATGTTAGATATGATTGAAAACAAAAGAACATTTGATAAAAAAAATGATTTTTATAGATTACAAGGTTTATTAACTGATCATATTGAAAAAGAAGTTCAAACTGATTATGAAATGAAAAGGGTACAAAGAAAGAAAGAGGATGAACCAGTTTGGTAAAGGAAGTTAGGTTAATCTTGCAAATAATTAAATAAAAAAGATAATTTCATTCAAATTTTAATACTTTTGATTTAAAGCTTTATTCACTTTATTATAAAATTGTGCTAATGATTCACCAGGAAATGATAAATATTCCATTAAATAATCTGGTAAAATTTTATTCAATTTTTTTAAATTCAATTTATTTGTTTCATTTTGTTGTTGTTCTTGATCATCATGTAAAAATTTAGGAATATAATTAATTTGTTTTGTATCTAGTTTGTTTATAATTAATTGATATTCAATCCATATACTTTTATCATTACTACTTTGTATTATATCACATTGAATTTCATTATTATTTTCTTCATAATTTATAATTTTAACTCCAGTCATAAGTTCTAAAAGATCAAATGAAAAACTTATATTTTCTCTTTCTTTTTCAAAATCTGAATCTTTTATTATATATTTTTTAATTGGTGATTTATATTCATTTATATAACCTAAATCTTCAATTTTTTCTTTTAATTTTTCATTTTCTTCTTGTAATTGTTGAATTAATAAATGATCATTTTCTCGTAGTTGATCATTTATATCTCTATATTTTGTTAAAATTGTATCAGCTTTTGTATGAACATTTTCATTTATTATATCTATTATATTATTAATATTTGTATCATTTATAGTATCTTTTGTAAAATATGACACGTCTAAATCTGTTGATGAAAATGAATTTGATGATGTTGATGTTGATTTTGATCTTCTATTGGGTATATTATTTGATTTTATATTTCTTTTAGGTGGCATTATAATGTAGTTGTAAAGTTTAATACAAGTTAAAGTTGGAAGTAAATTGACTTTAATGTTGTTTCAAAAATCAAAACATGTAAATTCAAAATATTTGATAATAAATTTATTTTGTGTATTTGTTTTCATTAGTTTTGTTTTTGCAATCTAATTTATTAAATAGAATTAAAATCATTGAAACGAAGAAGAAGATATTATGATCTTAACATCTCAATTCCTCTTATGTATAAAAGAGATTAAATTAAAGAGGTTTTAAACATCAAACTAGTTGTAACCTAAAAATTGGAATTTATTCATAATCTGTTCAAAAGTGACTTAAATTTGATTAGCTACTAGATAGGACATATTATCAGACATATAAGATGCTTTAATCCCAAGACATAGAAATATTTCAAGATCCAGCGTTATATATTCAATGATGTATTATTGTTTATGATTAAATTGTAAAATTGTAATGATATTGAAAAAAAAACAGTTAGAAAAAAACCAAATTGAAAAAAAAATATTTATTATCAAAAGTTATTATAAACTAATGACATTATATCATCATCAACTGAATCAACCAATTACATTAAAAAAATGTCAGTTCAATCATTTACTAATAGACTAGATAATATAAATGAAACTCAAGATTCAATAAATGCTTTATCAACTTATATGATACTTAATGAAAAATTATTTGATGAATTTTTAAATATTTGGAAATTACAAATTTTAAGAACTAAGGATAATAATAGAAAATTATTACTACTATATCTTTGTAATGATGTTATACAAAAGGCAAAACGTCAAAATAAATTAAAATATTTGGATTCTTTTAGTTTAAAATTATTAGAAATTATTAATATAATTTATTATTCAGTTGATTCAAATATTAAAAAAAAAATTACAAGATTAATATCAGTTTGGGAAGATAGATTAGTATTTGATAATAATATAATAAATAATTTAAAACAAAAATTAACTCAAGAACCTGAACCTATTAAAGAAATAATATCACCACAGCCTGATTTGCAACAAATCAATGGAGTAACACCTGAATTAAAACATATAAATGACTTATTTCAACATATAAATCAATTAACTGATATTAGTCAAGGAAATTTAACTCAATTAGGTATACAAAGTAAAACTTATTTAAATTTAAAATCTGATAATTTACCAAAAACTCAAATTCATTTAAATAAATTAAATATTTTAGAAAAATTGAGTAATGTTTCAATTGCTAATATAGAAAAAATTAAATCTACTAGAGAAGATATTAAAAATAGTGTAGAATCTTTATTAATTATAATAAATGAAGGTATTAAAACAGATAATTCTAAAATTGAAGTTATTCGAGAAAAATTAAATAAAACTTATGAAATTAGAGCTGCATTATCTGGAGAATTTGAAAAAAAACCAGTACCTAATAATAATCATGGTATTGAAAATGAGGAAAACAATGTTCAAGTAGAAGATGAAGATGATGATGATTTACCAACTTATGAAAATGAAGATAGTGATTCTGATGATGAACCACAAATCAAAAGAAGAAAACTTTCACCAAGTCCTTCTGCTAAAAAAGTTGCATTTTCCGAAGATATTGAAATTAATGAATTTGAACATAAAAATGAAGAAATTGTTGGAGAAGAAGAAGAAGATAATGATGATGATGATGAGTTTGTAGAAGAGGTAGGAGAAGCCGAACAAGAAGAAGTGTTAACTGAAGAGCCACAAGCTAACAATGTAAAAGAGTTTAATAAAGAAGAAACTCCTTCTGTTATGGATTTATTGAAAAAATTAGTTTAAATCTCTCCAAATTCGTTGTACTATTAATAAAATATTGTCATATTTTTGGTCAATTATAGCTCATGTAGTAATACTTATCTCTTTTCTGGGTTTCTGTAAGTTTGAAAGCATTTGTCCGAGAAAATTGAGTAATCCTTACATTTCCAAGATAAAAGTGTTGCAGTTTATTTATGATTCAAAATTGATTTTGTTTCATTAAAAAAACTGATTTTAAACGATTATCAGCAATAAATAAAACTAAAACAAAAATATGAATAATGGGTATATCAGTTCTAGATAAACTACTACCAATAGATCAATTAGAGAAAGTACAACCAAATGATGTCACAATTGAACCCAAAAAACTACTAGAACATTATCGATCTGAGCTTGAAAATTCAAATGATATTCAATTAGTTGAAACTATGTCCCAATACCATTCATATAATAAATCATTATTGCAATTTAAACAGAAATTAGAACCGGTAGGTATTATAATAGAAGATTTTTCAAAAGATTTAAAGAACTTATCATCAAGTTTAGTTTCATTGGAACAACAATCCAGTGAATTATCAAAAGATCATCATGTCAATAAAATGATAACAAGAGAATTGGAGAAAACTATAAACGAAAATATATTACCACCAGAAATGATTAAAGAATTATTGCATGAAGAATTATCAAATCAATATTTAGAAAAAGTTACTTTCATGATAGAAAAGATGGATGAAAAAGATTCAAAATCAATAAAAGCAAAAGTTGTTGAAAGAACAAGAGATTTTGTAATATCTCAAATACGGTCTTTAAGATCTCACAAATCAATATCATCACAATTAGTTCAACAAAAACTAAAAGAATCCTCAAATTTATTTCATTTTTTACAATCACAACAACCAAATTTAGGTATACAATTACAACAAGCATATTTCCATACTATGAAATGGTATTATAAAAGTAAATTTGCGAAATATATTTATTCATTAGAAAAATTATCAAGACGACATATAGAAACTTCAGTTTTTGACTCACCAAATTATATAAATACATTTGAACAAAGAAGTAAAATCCTTGATGGAAATGAATCATGTATGCCATCACAATTGGCAGAAACTATAACTACTCAATATACAATGGAATTTGTATTTTTACAATTATTAGAAGCAATAGTTGATAATGTATCAGTTGAATATTTTTTTGTTGTTGAATTTTTTTATAAGGGAAATGAAAAAAATAACTCATGGGCAAATACAATGTTTGAAGATGTTTATAAAATGAGTAAAGAATTTTTGAGTTTTATTACCTACAATTCATTTGATGTTTATGCCATATTATTAATTATAAAATTGATTTACAAATTTCAAAGCAGAACTCATGAGTACCATATCCCAGTTCTTGATGATTATTTAAATTCACTTTTGCTTATGCTTTGGCCAATATTTACACGAATTATAGATACAAATTGTGATTCAATGAAAAAACATATTTCGAAAAGTACAAAGTCATTAGTACCATTAAATACTACACAACAATTTGGCTTATTCTTTCTGTATTTGGTCAAATTATCAATTGATGGAACTCCTATAAAGACATGTATCACAAGACTAAGGAATGATTACGAAAGTAGTATAACTAAAACAAGTTCATCTTTTAAAGGAGCTGATAGAGAAACTTTTTTAAATAGAAATTATTCATTAGTGGTTACAATTCTTACAAATGAATCAGAAAATGATGAAGAACAAATTAATCATTTTAAATTATTAGCGAATGCATACACCTAGACCTTACATCCAAACCGTTAAAGATCACTAATTTTAGCAAATAAACCACACAACTGTAGATAACTAGCAACTCCTTCTAATACTCTCATATGAGCAAATCCAATTTCTTTAATCATTTCCAATCTTTTCAGTTCATCAACATTAGGTATAGTTTTAGCAACTTTAAAAGATGATGTAACAATATCTATTGCTGAATAACCTTTATGCCAAAGACCATCTAGTAAATTTATAGCTTCATTTATATCTTTTTTTAAACAATTTGTTAATATTTTTTGTATTACTAAAGGATGTGGTTGATCAACTATTTTGAAAACATTGATATCATTTACAAATCCAAACCCTGCAACTGTACTTTGTAAATTATTTATAGCTTGTCTCATATCACCTTCTGCACTAAAAATTATAGCTTGTAAACCTTCATTATTATATTGAACATTTTCTAATTTAATAATTTCTAATAATCTTGCCAATACTTCTTCATCTGATAATTTATTATATCTTAATATAGCACAACGTGATTGTAAAGGTTCAATGATTTTCAGTGATTGATTACAAGCAAATGCAAATCTCGTTGTATTTGAATAAATTTCCATAGTTCTTCTTAAAGCTTGTTGAGCTCCTGGAGTCATAGAATCTGCTTCATCTAATATAATAATTTTAGTTCTTCCTGGTGGTAAAGAAATTTTAGTTTGTGCAAATTGTTTTATTTTATTTCTTACAACATCAATACCTCTATCATCTGAAGCATTTAATTCTAAAGTTGCTTGATGATAATATTCTTTCCCCAATAATTCATAAGCTAAACAATGTATTGATGTTGTTTTACCAATACCTGGTAATCCACTTATAATCATATTTGGCATATTTCCATCTTTAACAATTACTTTTAGTCTTTCAATTGTTTCTTCATTTCCAACTATATCATTTAACACATGAGGACGATATTTTTCAACCCAAGGAAGTTCTAAAGTCTTTGACATGAGATGATTGTATTATAATGTAGTTGATATATAATATGTAATAGATCATAAAAAAAAATTGAAAAATAAATAAATTATCTACGCGTTTGTTTCATAATTTTATCATTATCATTAAAAAGTTGTTTCATCTTTATAAAGAGACTATATAATATTATAATCAAATGAATTATATTATAGTACAACTAACTGTAATTACTAGCGTGCACGTCATATCTTTACATTATTGTTAGTATTATTAGTTGACACTTTTGGTGGAAAAAATTGAGTTGGAGTATTAAATAGTTCATTTAACCATGGGATATCTATATCATCAATTTTATCTATTAGACTAGTCAATGATTCAAACTCTTTTCTTTTATTTAATGCAACGATTCCACACTTTGATTTATTTACAGAATATGATAATACTTTCATACTTCCTTTTGGTAATTGTACTAATTTAACTCTATCATCTTTATTTTTTGAAGCTGTAAAACATAAAGTTGGTAATAATTCTATCATGACAGATGGTAAATCATTCTTACAGACTAATACATATTTAATTGGTTCTATTGAATCTTTATGTTTACCTCTAAAATTAGCTGCTTGTCTTTCTAAAGCTTCCACAATTGAATTAAATCCAAAATATATTCCATTATTGGGACTTTTAATTTCTTTTGTATCTGATGATTCTTTTTCAAAATATGGTTTTATTAGTACTTTAAATATTGTTAATATATCTTCTGAATCTTTTGGTTGTATAAATGGCCAATTATTTGATGTAAATGGATTTTCTAATAATGCTTTAAATACTTGTTTTTTTTTATTATTTTTAGCTTTTATGGATGATCCCATAGCCTTATCAGAAGTCTTTACTATTCCCTTACTTTTTGCCATAGTTTATGTTGTGTGACAGTTAATAAAGTGATATATCATTAATTTAATTGATATCTATTCACATTCCTCTTTAGGATTTATAATATCTTACACTACCCTTTGGATATAATCTTTTAAAAACTTGAAATTTTAAACTTTGATTAAATTTCTACTTTTCATTTTCTAAATCTCAATTAATTTTCAAGTTTTGATTATTAAAGAGAATGATTTAATCTATCTTCTCGACTTGACTTATTTTTAAACTTTCATTTAAGTCATGAACTAATATATCAAATACTTAGCACTTCAAATTCGTACTTTATTGTCCGTGTCACATGATTTAGCTGGCCACTGAAAAAAAAAAAAAATAAAGTGAAAAAAAAAAAAATAATAAAAATAACAAAGGCAACACAACCTTTTAATCATTCTAATCATCCTAAACAACATTAAAGATATAGGTCATGAATTTCATAAGGGAAGTCAAAGAGGTACAGTTTGGCCTTTTGTCTCCGGAAGAGGTCAGAGCTATATCTGTTGCTAAGATAGAATTCCCAGAAACTATGGATCAAACTTCCAAACGTCCAAAAGAAGGTGGATTAAATGATCCAAGATTAGGAACTATTGATGCAACTCATAAATGTATGTCTTGTGGAGGGAATATGGCAGAATGTCCTGGTCATTTTGGTCATATTGAATTAGCAAAACCTGTATTTCATATTGGTTTCATTGCCAAAATTAAAAAAGTATTAGAAAGTACTTGTACTCATTGTAGTAAATTATTATTAGATGAAACTAATCCATTAATGGCACAAGCAATTAAAATTAGAGATCCAAAAAAGAGATTTAATGCAGTATGGAGTTTATGTAAATCTAAAATGGTTTGTGAAACTGCTATGAATGAAGATGAAATGAATGATCATCCAATAAGAGGTGGTTGTGGTCATACTCAACCAACTATACGTAGAGATGGATTAAAATTATGGGGTACTTGGAAACATAATAAGAATTTTGAAGAAAATGATCAACCAGAACGTCGTTTATTAAGTCCATCTGAAATTTTAAATGTATTTAAACATATAAGTCCAGAAGATTGTTATAGATTAGGATTTAATGAAGATTATGCAAGACCAGAATGGATGTTAATAACAGTATTACCAGTTCCACCACCACCAGTAAGACCATCCATTGCTTTTAATGATACAGCAAGAGGAGAAGATGATTTAACTTTTAAATTAGCTGATATTATAAAAGCAAATATAAATGTTCAAAGATTAGAAATTGATGGATCACCACAACATGTTATAAGTGAATTTGAATCTTTATTACAATTTCATGTTGCAACTTATATGGATAATGATATAGCAGGTCAACCACAAGCTTTACAAAAAACTGGTCGTCCAATTAAATCTATAAGAGCAAGATTAAAAGGTAAAGAAGGTAGATTGAGAGGTAATCTTATGGGTAAAAGAGTTGATTTTTCTGCTCGTACAGTTATTTCTGGTGATCCTAATTTAGATTTGGATCAAGTTGGTGTTCCAATATCTATCGCCAAGACTTTAAGTTATCCAGAAATTGTTACTCCATATAATATTCATAAATTAACTGAATATGTAAGAAATGGTCCAAATGAACATCCAGGTGCAAAATACGTGATTAGAGATACTGGTGATAGAATAGATTTGAGATATAATAAAAGAGCTGGGGATATAGCATTACAATATGGTTGGAAAGTTGAACGTCATCTTATGGATGATGATCCAGTTTTATTTAATCGTCAACCTTCATTACATAAAATGTCTATGATGGCTCATAGAGTTAAAGTTATGCCTTATTCGACTTTTAGATTAAATTTATCAGTTACTTCCCCCTATAATGCAGATTTCGATGGTGATGAAATGAATTTACATGTTCCACAATCACCAGAAACTAGATCTGAATTATCACAAATTTGTGCTGTACCATTACAAATTGTTTCTCCACAATCAAATAAACCAGTTATGGGTATTGTTCAAGATACTTTATGTGGTATAAGAAAAATGACTCTTAGAGATATTTTTATTGAATATGATCAAGTAATGAATATGTGTTATTGGATTCCAAATTGGGATGGAGTTATTCCACCACCTGCAATAATTAAACCAAAACCATTATGGTCTGGTAAACAAATGTTATCAATGGCCATTCCAAAGGGTATACACTTACAAAGATTTGATGGTGGTAGAGATTTACTTAGTCCAAAAGATAGTGGTATGTTAATTGTTGATGGAGAAATTATGTTTGGAGTTGTTGATAAAAAAACAGTTGGTGCCACTGGTGGTGGATTAATTCATACAGTATTCAGAGAAAAAGGTGCTCAAGTTTGTGCTCAATTATTCAGTTCAATTCAAAAAGTTGTGAATTTTTGGTTATTACATAATGGTTTTAGTATTGGTATTGGTGATACAATTGCAGATGCAAGTACAATGAAAGATATTACCAAAACAATTCAAGAAGCTAAATCAAAAGTTCAAGAAATTATATTTGATGCACAACATAATACATTAGAACCTGAACCTGGTATGACTTTAAGAGAATCATTTGAACATAATGTTTCAAGAGTTTTAAATCAAGCGCGTGATACAGCTGGTCGTTCCGCAGAAATGAGTTTAAAAGATTTGAATAATGTTAAACAAATGGTTACTTCTGGTTCAAAAGGTTCATTCATTAATATTTCACAAATGTCTGCATGTGTTGGACAACAAATTGTTGAAGGTAAAAGAATTCCATTTGGATTTTCAGATCGTTCTTTACCACATTTTACAAAAGATGATTATTCACCAGAATCAAAAGGTTTTGTTGAAAATTCCTATTTAAGAGGTTTAACACCACAAGAGTTCTTTTTCCATGCTATGGCTGGTAGAGAAGGTTTAATTGATACAGCTGTTAAAACTGCAGAAACTGGTTATATTCAACGTCGTTTAGTTAAAGCATTGGAAGATATTATGGTCCATTATGATGGTACTACAAGAAATTCACTTGGAGATATTATTCAATTCATTTATGGAGAAGATGGTATTGATGCTACCCAAGTTGAAAAACAATCTATTGATACTATACCTGGATCAGATGAAAAATTCGAAAGAAGATATAGAATTGATTTATTGGATTGTGATATTGATTCATTAAAACAATATCAAGGTGATGTAAAATTACAAAAATTATTAGATGAAGAATATAATCAATTAGTTGAGGATAGAATCTTTTTAAGAAAAGTATTTCCAAATGGTGATTATAATTGGCCATTACCAGTTAATATCAAACGTATTATAGAAAATTCGAAATTAACATTCACAGGTAACTCAGATTTAACACTAGATGAAATTATCAATGGAGTTAAAAATTTATGTACAAAATTATTAGTTCTTAGAGGTGATTCTAAATTAACAAAAGAAGCTCAAGAAAACGCTACATTATTGTTTCAATGTTTGGTAAGATCAAGATTGGCATCACGTAGAGTAATTGAAGAACATAAATTAAATAGATCATCATTTGATTGGATTCTTGGAGAAATTGAACAACAATTCCAAAAATCTGTTGTACATCCAGGTGAAATGGTTGGTGTTGTTGCTGCACAATCTATTGGTGAACCAGCTACTCAAATGACATTAAATACTTTCCATTATGCTGGTGTTTCATCTAAAAATGTTACATTGGGTGTTCCTCGTTTAAAAGAAATTTTAAATGTTGCTAAAAATATCAAGACTCCTGCCTTGACTGTTTATTTAGATCCTGAAGTTTCTCAAGATATTGAATTAGCTAAAATTGTTCAATCATCAATTGAACATACTACTTTGAAAAATGTTACATCTTCAACAGAAATTTATTATGATCCAGATCCAAGAACAACCGTTATTGAAGAAGATTTTGATACTGTTGAAGCATATTTTGCAATTCCTGATCAAAAAGTTGAAGAAAGTATTGAAAAACAATCACCATGGTTACTTAGATTAGAACTTGATCGTGCCAAGATGTTGGATAAACAATTAACTATGGCTCAAGTTGCAGAAAAAATTTCACAAAATTTTGGAGAAGATTTATTTGTAATTTGGTCAGATGATACTGCTGATAAACTTATTATCCGTTGTAGAGTTGTTAGAGATCCAAAATCATTAGATGAAGATGCAGATGCAGAAGAAGATCAAATATTAAAACGTATTGAAGCTCATATGTTGGAATCAATTTCTTTAAGAGGTATTCCAGGTATTACAAGAGTATTCATGATGCAACATAAAGTTAGTAAACCAGATGCAACTGGTGAATTTCAACAAGGTAAAGAATGGGTATTGGAAACTGATGGTGTTAATTTAGCTGATGTTATGGCAGTACCAGGTGTTGACTCAACACGTACTTATTCAAATGATTTTATTGAAATATTATCTGTTTTAGGTATTGAAGCAACAAGATCTGCATTATTTAAAGAAATTTTAAATGTTATTGCATTTGATGGTTCATATGTTAATTATCGTCATATGGCATTGTTGGTTGATGTTATGACTTCACGTGGTCATTTAATGGCAATCACTCGTCATGGTATTAATAGATCAGATACTGGTGCATTAATGCGTTGTTCATTCGAAGAAACTGTTGAAATTTTATTAGATGCTGCTGCATCTGCAGAATTAGATGATTGTAAAGGTATATCTGAAAATGTTATGTTGGGTCAAATGGCTCCATTAGGAACTGGTTCATTTGATGTTATGGTTGATGATAAAATGTTACAACAAGCTCCTGTTAGTGTTGCAATGGAAGAAATTGCTGAAGATGGTGGTGCTACACCTTATAGAGATGTTGAAATGGAAGATGATCGTGCTATATATGATGAAAATGCTGGTTTCTCACCAATTCATACAGCACCAGCAGAAATGAATGGTGGTGGTTTAACTTCATATGGTGGTCAACCAACTTCTCCAGGTAATACATCTCCATTTAGTTATTCAACAACTCCTGGTTATGGTGGTACAAGTCCAAGTTATGGTGGATCAAGTCCTGGTTATGGTTATTCACCAACATCACCTGGTTATTCACCTACATCTCCAAGTTACTCACCAACATCTCCATCATATTCACCAACATCTCCAAGTTATTCACCAACATCTCCATCATATTCACCAACATCACCAAGTTATTCACCAACTTCACCAAGCTATTCTCCTACTTCTCCAAGTTATTCACCAACATCACCATCATATTCACCTACATCTCCAAGTTATTCTCCAACATCTCCAAGTTACTCTCCTACTTCACCAAGTTACTCACCAACATCACCTTCCTATTCACCTACATCTCCATCTTACTCACCAACATCACCTTCTTATTCACCAACTTCACCAAGCTATTCACCAACCTCACCACAATATTCTCCTACATCTCCATCTTATTCACCTACATCTCCACAATATTCACCAACCTCACCAAGTTATTCACCAACTTCCCCACAATATTCACCAACTTCACCTCAATATTCACCAACTTCACCTCAATATTCACCAAAATCTCCACATTACTCACCAAAAGAGGAAAAAGAATAGAACTATTGATAATAAATTATTATATGTATTTTGTATAAGCTTTAATAAAGATTATAATTTTATAGGTCAATTAAAGTATTATTTGTATAATAGTTTTTAGAGTTGTAGTTCTTGATTGTTTTTGCAACCCTTTTTTTTTTATTCTTTTTTTTTGCAACAAATTTCAATTTTTAAAACAAAAAGATTCGCAAATTCCAGAAAATTCTAAACAAATACCAATTCAATTGAAAAATTGTTCATTCAACGATATAAAAGGTCAATTAATAAGTTCATTTTATAACTCAATTAGGTCGTTCAGTTATCACTAAACAATGACAGCAGCAGAGGAAGCAAATAAAAGTTTAGTTTATTTCGATTTAACATGTGATGGAAAACCAAAAGGTAGAGTTGTATTTAAATTATATGATGATATAGTTCCAAAAACTACTAAAAATTTCAGATCATTATGTTCAGGAGATCAAGGAAATTCTAAAATATCAGGTAAACCATTAACTTATAAAAATTCAATATTTCATAGAGTTATTAAAGATTTTATGTGTCAAGGTGGAGATTTTACTCATGGTACAGGAATTGGTGGTGAATCAGTATGTTTAAAGAATTTTTAATTGATTTTTGTAGAGTTTCTTTTACTAACTATATTTTAGATGTATGTATTATTAGTTAATTGTTAAAAATTTGGGGACTTTATACTAACAATATTTAGTTATGGTGAAAAATTTGAGGATGAAAATTTTGATAAATTACATGATAAACCTTTTTTGTTATCAATGGCTAATGCAGGACCAAATACTAATGGATCACAGTTTTTTATTACAACAGTAGCAACTCCTCATTTAGATGGTAAACATGTTGTATTTGGAGAATTAGTTCAAGGAAAATCAATAATACGTCAAATGGAAAGAAGTGATAAAGATTCAGGTGATAAACCATTAAAAGAATGGAAAATTGAAGATTGTGGAGAATTATCAGCTGATTATGTATTAAATTCAAATTCAGATGATGGAACTGGTGATAATTTTGAAGAAATTTTAAAAGATAATGATATAAAACAAGTTGATATAAATGATCCAAATTCAGTTATAAATGCAATTACAAGAATTAAAGATATTGGTACAAAATTATTAAAAGAAAATAAATTAACTCATTCATTTGAAAAATATCAAAAAGCAGTAAATTATATTGAAGATTATTTCCCAGAAGATTTATCTCAAGATAAAATATTAGAAATCAATAAATTAAAAATTTCAAGTTTATTAAATTTATCATTAGTTGCATTAAAATTAAAAGAAGGTAAAAAAGCAATAAAATCTGCAAATGATGCATTACATACTGATTCAATTGATGAAAAATCAAAAGTTAAAGCATTATATAGAAAAGGTTCTGGTTACTTATTAATTAAAGATGAAGATAATGCTCAATTAAATTTTCAAGAAGCCTTAAAATTAGAACCAAATGATCCAATGATTAAAAAGGGATTGGAAGATGTTAAAGCTAGTATAAAGAAAAGAAAAGATCAACAAAAGAAATCAATGTCAAAATTTTTTTCAAAATAAGGATAATAAGAAGAAATATATGATTAAAAGTTTGTAAAATTTTAAAAAATGAATTGTGTATAGAATATTGAGTAAAACTATAAGTTAAAGGACAATTGACATAATTTTTAAAATAATAGCATTGATTTTGTAAAAATTTTGTCTGCAACAATTGATTTACTAAATTTCTTACAATAAAATTTATAGTTAACGAAAGAGATCAAAAAAAGAATATTCACTTTGATTTTAATTATTATTATTATCATTAAAAGTTATAATTGTATTAATTTAATTAGTCAAATATAGAATTTTAATTAAGTCTTTGATCAGCAATTCCTTTATTTAACTGGATTAAAATAAGAATGATTCATAGCTTCTTTTGCAGTTAATCTTTCTTGATGATCATATTTTAATAATTTATCAATTAAATCTAAAAATTCATCACTTATTAAATGTTGATTATTTTCATTTATAAATCTTTCCCATGGTCTTCTATTATAATAACCTAAATCTTCATATTCATCACCCAATGTTAAATTATATTTTTCTAAATATTTATTTAAATTATTTGAACCCAAAACTCTTACAATTTGAACCAATTGATCAGTATTTGATTTACCATGAAAAAAAGGTTCCTTCATAAAAACCATTGAAGCCAACATACAACCAAATGACCATAAGTCTAGTGAATAATCATATAATCTATAATCAACTAATAATTCAGGACCTTTAAAATAACGTGAAGCAACTCTTACATTATATTCAGTACCTGGATGATAATATTCAGCTAAACCCCAATCTATTAATCTTAAAATTTTTTTATCATGATCAATCATAACATTATGAGGTTTAACATCTCTATGCATTATACCCATTGAATGAGAATAATCTAAAGCTTTTAATAATTCATACATATAAAATCTTATATCATAATCAGTAAAAGTTGGATATAAAGTTCTAAAATCTATATTATTAACATTTTCAAATATTAAACCAGGAGTTTTCAGTTGAGGTTCTCTAACAACATCTAATAATGCAACAATATTTGGACCATTTACTAAATTTTTTAAAATTGAAATTTCTCTTTTAATTTTTTTTCTTTTAACAGGTTTTAAAACTTTTATAACAACTTTTTCACCTTTTATTAAATCAATTCCTAAAAATACTTCAGAATATTTTCCTCTACCTAATTTTTTAATAATTTCATAATTTTCTTGTGGATTCCATTTTATATTTAAATCATCATAATCCCAATAAGTTTGTGGTTTTAATGATAAAACATCTGAATATACTCTTGATACGCTATTTTGTGAATTCATTATATTATTGTTGTTGTTGTAATTGTAATTGTAATTGTAATTGTAGTTATGATGATGTTGATGAATATTATTACCAGATGAATAAAAAAAATTAAGCAATTGATTATAATTTAAAGTTGAATATAGCAAAATAATTAAAGAAATGAATATAATTAATTTTGAAATCAATTTGATATAATATTTATAATTTTTGATTATTTTTAATTAAATTATTTGAAATTGTTGTTATTAAGTGAAATGATGATTATGATAAGTGTCTGTCTATTGTAAACTTTTGATATGATTGGTAAATTATTAATGATAAAGTGGTAATGATGATGATAATGATATTTAATACGATATGATTTTTATTGCAGTTGTAAATATATTAATCTTAATTTAAATTGAAATTGATAAATAGAGATAAAAATATTTGATATTTTTCTCTTGTTAAAATTATCTCTCTCTCTCTCTCCTTCTAATAATATTATGAGTAAATTACTTAAAATCTAATCAGTATCTATATTTATGATTTATGAACTTGATAAGTAATTGTATAATTATATAATACAAATATAAATATTTGATTGATTAATTGATTAAATGATTGATTATATTAATTGATTAATAATAATTTCCTTTTTTTTACTTCTTGTTCATTGATATTTTTTTTGATATGAGATTTAATTTATTTTTTTGTATCAATTTACACTACTCTTTTTTTATTTTTTACTTTGGACAAATAAATTATTTTGTCTCAGATTAATTTAATAATTAATTATGTATGTCTTAGATTTCAAATATTGTAAATAAAATACGGTATTCCTTTTAAATTCAACAACAATTGAAATATATATATATAAATTCTTATTGGTTAATGTAATATTCTATTTAATAGTATTCGTTGATAATTAATTAATTAATATTTTTGATATTCCATATATAATTCTGTTGATATTAATCTTTTTGAAACAAACTTCAAAGAATATCATTTCGTAAATTTAGATCAATTTTAAAGTTTTATGAATAATACAGTTAATAGTAATTTAATTATTTAGTAAATATTACACCTACTAATTACAAAACTTTAATTTTAAGTAAATACAAATACAAATATATATTCTACACCCCTATTATATACTAAAATTGTTACAATTTATTTCGATTGTATACTAACTAAAAAAATTTATTTGATGTGCATATTTTGATTTTTTTTTTTTTTTGTTACTCTTATTTTCTTTTGTATTAATTTTATTTTTATCAAGAAGTCAAATTTCTATTTTCTGAAACATAAAATTTATATTATTAATGAACTAAGAAAGATTGAGTATCGTGGAAATTGTTTTTATAGAATATTTGCATAAATAATTAACTATAATTTAAATATAAATTAATAAACCATTAGATTCATTTGGAGATATATTATTAAATTGATTTAGTTTGTAAATAGAAGTAAATGTTTCAATAACGGATGGATGTTGCGGTACGGATGTTGCGGTACGGATGTTGCGGATGTTGCGGTACGGATGTTGCGGTACGGATGTTGCGGTACGGATGTTGCGGTACGGATGTTGCGGTACGGATGTTGCGGTACGGTTGTTGCGGTACGGATGTTGCGGTACGGTTGTTGCGGTACGGATGTTG